>NC_083236.1:2160572-2467082 GCF_032191835.1 Heteronotia binoei | reverse complement strand
GACGTCTTAAGCATTGTAGTCAGTGGGTAACAGCAGCAAATGACTCAAATATTACTTTTTTAGAAGTGTGTTACAAAAATCAGTGATAAATGGACATGGGGTATGCTGATCACTTTGAGTAGTGCTAAAGGCACTTGAGATAAACCTTTCTTCACATTGAGAAGAGGGGAAGTCTGTAAAATGTACATGCCAAGGGTATCTAATTAAACAAAACTAACTTTAAACAGAGGTATACATTTTTACTTCTGTTTCCGCAGAATAGGGGGTGGCCCAGATCCAGTTAACCAACTGGCCAATATCTGGGGACTTCTCTAGAGGAGTGAGGGTGCCCTGACATTCAGCCTCTGGGGACTCCCTTTCAGGCTCAGGTTGCCTGCAGGCCCAGAGATAAAAACCCCACCCCTTTAGGTGAAGACTGAGCAGGGGAAGCTTTTCATGGCATGGAGGTAAAGAAAATCCCACTGAAGCCTTTATTAAAATGACAGGACACTTCTCTGCAGGCCTCTTTAGAGCAGAGCTGGCCAGCTTGGACATTGCCTCACAACTGCTGATTTAAAGGCACAGTGCAAATGACAAATGCCAGTGCAGAAAGGCTGTAGCTGTTGCAGCTCTGGGGCTGAATGGCGTGACCTCAGCACAGTGCCCTTCGTGTCTGGCCCTACCAGATGCTGTCTGGGCCACTTGCCAAAGCATGGCTCGGCACTGATCTCATGTGAATGTGTCCCCTGGAGAGAAAGAATTATTCTTTTTCAGGGTGTCTTGTGCTTAACATGGAGCCTCACTGACAACTGTAAGCAAGAGCCCACAAGTTTGCTGGGGAGAGACTGGAGGTGGGAGTTGGGAGGAGAGTTCAAATAAATGTAGCTAGTGCAGGTCAAGTACAGGGTTGGGAGCATGTTTCACCAGGTCGGGGCCAGGGCTGAGAAGGCCCTGGCCTTGGTCTTGGTTGAGGTGAGACAGACATCTTCTGGGCTGGGGACTACAAGACAGTACTGGTTTGAAGAGCACAAGGCTTTTGGGGGCACATATAGGGAGAGATGGTCTCGCAGGTATGCTGGTCCCTGGCCCCATAAGGGACAGGGCCACTAAAGGTTAATTCCAGGACCTTGAAACTGACTTGGGACTCAACTGGCAACTAATGCAGCTGCAGCAGCATTGGCTGAATGTGCGCTCGCTCAGATGTGCACTGCTGCATTTTGGTGTGCATGTGGGATTCCACATACCATGGGTTAGAGTTGGTTTCTTATCTACAGTTAGTCTTAGTGATGGTTTCACATATGTGAGCGGAGACATGTTGGCTTAATCTTCTCCCTCTGAAGGAGCGGCTTGGGGGGTTCTCCAGGATCCTGGCCGGTAGCTGGAGGCCCAAAGCAGCTCTGTGGCCTGCAGCACCTTTGATCAGCTTGGGCTGATTTGCTGTGAACAAGAAACAAACTTTGCTGGTCGCACAGTCGAGTCCAACTCTTTGGGACCCCGTGGACAAAGTCACGCCAGGCCCTCCTGTCTTCCACCATCCTCCGAAGTCTGCTCAAAGTTATGGTCCATGTGGTTTTCTTGGCAAGGATACTGGAGTGGTTTGCCATTTCCTTCTCCAATGGATCACATTTTGTCTGGGTTCTTAGCTGTGGCCTGTCCATCTTGGGTGGCCCTGCATGGCATGGCCCACAGCCTCACTGAACCACGCAAGTCCTCTTGCCACGTCAGGGCAGCAATCCATGAGAAGAAACTAACTGTGGATAAATAACAAACAGAATTTAAACTAACAATGAATCAATATTTCTATAGCAATGATCCTATCCAAAATTACAATAGATCGATACTTGTAAATTTCAGCATACAAATCCACAAACAGTTCAGTTTCTTCATAAATATTCACAACAGTTCATACCTGAGTCAAAGTCCATAAAGCGCTGACATCATCTCACCGGCTCCCAGGAGAAAGTTTAAGATCCTGGTGCTAGTCCTTATTTTTTTTGCAATAAAGTCCTTCAAAAAAACTTTCACTGGTAGTTGTCTATTCATTTCAAAGTGTCAAAGTCATATTCATCCTCATTGATATTTGAAGCATGGATCCAAAATAGCCTCTGATAGTACGTTGATTTATGAAGCCATTTCCATATGTGGTCTTCATCAAGGAGGCTCTCTGTCCATGTCACCTTCAAAAGGAGTGCCAGTGTGCATCAGCGCTTTATGGACTTACGTATGAACTGCTAATGATCTTGATCTATTGTGATTTTGGACAGGATTATTGCTGTAGAAATAGAAATTCATTTTTGGTTTAAATTCTGTTATTTATCCATGTTTAGTTTGTTTCTTGTTCTTTGGATCACTTAGGTTTCTTGGCTGGTTTGCCAGCTGCAGCTGTTCCTCGGGAAGCTGGTCTTGCCATGGTGATACATGCTGTTATTTTCATCAGTTGCCTGATTCTCACAGCTGTGGGGCTCTAGGTTATGTACAGTGCTATTATTAAAAACAATAAAATCTAAATCATAGCATATAAAGGTCAAGGTAGTCCCCTGTGCAAGCACCAGTCGTTTCCGACTCTGGGGTGACGTTGCTTTCACAATGTTTTCACGGCAGACTTTTTTTTACGGGGTGGTTTGCCATTGCCTTCCCCAGTCATCTACACTTTCCCCCCAGCAAGCTGGGGACTCATTTTACCGACCTTGGAAGGATGGAAGGCTGAGTCAACCTCGAGTTGGCTACCTGAACCCAGCTTCCGCCAGGATTGAACTCAGGTTGTGAGCAGAGCTTGGACTGCAGGAGTGCAGCTTCCCACTTTGCGCTATGAGGCTCCACTTGTAACACATACATTAGTTTAAAATCAAGTGTCAAAATATGCCGTTCCCTCCAGCGTGGGAGCCTCATGGTGTCAAGCATGAGATCTCAAAATAACCAAACTGGACTTGAGGGAAGTCACATTGCACAATAAAAGGTCTCACGTGATGGAAAAACAGATAAGCCAGTTGTTTCGCAGTCGGCAGTTGCGCACAGGGAATAAAGTGCGCCTGTTTGGAAAAGGTGTCTACTACTACCAAAATTACGTTTTTTCCTTGTGAGGGTGGTAGTTCGACTATAAAATCCATTGATACTACTGACCACGGGCAATTAGCCGTCTCTAATGGCTTTAATAGTCCAGGAGGCTTCTCCCCTCTCCTTTTCGCCATCACGCAAATAGGGCATGAAGCTACAAATTCGGATACATTCTTTTTCATGGATGGCCACCAGAATTGCCTACTTATTAGGTGGAGAGTTTTCACGTATCCGAAGTGACCAGCCAATTTGTTGGAATGGCAGTACTGTAGGACTTCTAGCTGTAAACTTTTTGGAACGTACAGCTTCTCACCCTTGTACCACAATCCATCCCCCTTTTTCTGCACTTCCCCCGGTTTGTCCTCCCCCTCTTTCTCCGCTTCTAGAGCCAGACATTCCCTCCCCCAAGCGTAGGGTCACGCCTCGTCTTAGACCGGGTGAATACAGTAGAATACAGGCTTTAAGATGGCACATCAAAGGTTCTATAAACAGTTCTACATTCACGTGTGAAATTCACACGCTATGTTCCTTATCTATCTTGCGGCTAGCACGTCCTGGGTTCAGGCCTGGCTGAGCCTGAGAACAAGTCCCAGGGGATCTTATCTTCAAAGAGGTCTCACGTGGTCTCAGCTCATTGGGGTGGCTCAGGACTGGCTCGCTAGTAAACAGCCGCTTGAGTTTATCAAATGCCTCTTGGCATTTAGGTGTCCAATTTAAATGCGCCCCCGGTTTCTTGCCATCTGGGCTCTTCCCCTTTGTTTTTAACAACTCGGTGAGAGGAAGCATGATTTGGGCGAACCCCGGTATGAAGTTTCTTTTAAAAATTGCGAACCCGAGGAACGATTGGAGCTGTCTACGTGTCCTCGGGGGAGCCCAGTCTGCTTGAATCTTGCCCGGATCCATTGCCAATCCCTGGGCCAAGACTCTGAATCCTAAATAGTCCAATTCAGTTTTGTGAAACTCACATTTTGACAGTTTCGTGTATAGCTTATGCTTCAATAAGGTACTAAGCACCTCCCTCACCAATTTCACATGCGATTGCAGATCTTGGGAATAGATAATGATGTCATCCAGGTACACCACCACCCCCTTAAACAAAAACTTTCGTAACACATCATTGATAAAATTCATAAACACTCCCGGTGCCCCTTGCAGTCCAAATGGCATCACAATGGGTGTGTTGAAGGCTGTATTCCACTCATCTCCCTCCTTAATGTGTACTCTGAAGTACGCATCCCTCAAGTCCAGTTTGGTGAATATCTTCCCCTCAGACACCGTGCTGAGCAAATCCTTGATGAGGGGGATGGGCTAAGCGTTTGAAGTAGAAATCCCATTAATCCCTTGAAAATCAGTGCAAAACCTCAGCGAGCCATCCTTCTTTTTCCTAAAAAGGACAGGGGCCGCATGGGGGGCTGTGGCTGGTCTAATAAAGCCTCGTTTTAAGTTTTTGTCCAAAAACTTCCGCAACTCCATCTTCTCTTCCCACCTCTTGTAGTACAGTTTTGCCTTAGGCAGGATTTGCCCTGGAATCAGTTCAATAGCACAGTCCGTGCTCCGGTGCGGTGGGAGTTCATCAGCCCCCTGCTCGCTGAACACTCCCCTTAAGTCTTGATAGGCTTTGGGGGTTGCCTGGACCTCCTCCATCGTTAAGCATACTTTCTTCTTTCGAGAAGGGGGTCGAGGCCCCCACTCTGTATTCCAGTGATTGGTTTTGCATCTCGGATCAGTGAATTCTATTGTCTGATCACCCCATTGTATGCCCGGCTCGTGTTTGGCCAGCCACCCTACCCCTAATACTACATCGTAAATGGATGAGGGGGCAATTACAAAAATCTCCTGGTTCCAGTGATCTTTGATCCCTATGGGCACCAGTTGAGTCTCTAAGACACAGGGCTCCCCCCTCATGACCGACCCATCCATCTGTTCGAACTGGATGGGGAAAGGTAGGGCCGTCATGGCTAGCCCCAGCGCGTCCACTAATTTAGGGGTGATTATGTCCCTCGTGCACCCCGAGTCAATTAGGGCCCTCACCTGCACGAACCTCTTTAGTCTGTGGTTTAACAAAACTATGGGTACAAAATATAGTGACCCCGTTACTCTCACCCTGAGTGGTGCCGGTTCTTCAGGGACCTGCTGGCTGGCACCATTTAGAACAGGTCGTCCTCGTTTCCCGACGGCTCATCTGTCCAAGACACTCAGCTCGTCCATGAGAAGGGTGTCGTCATCTCTCGGTGAAGTGATTACGATGCTGCTCTTCACCGCTTCCTTAGAGCGGCTAGCTGTCTTCCTGGGAAGCCGGAGTGCTTGTTTTAGAGGCACTTGACGATGGCCGGGGAGGATTTGGGCAACTGCTGGCCAAGTGATTCGGGTCCCCGCATCGGAAACATTTGCGAGGCCCCGGGGTCTTCCCACTGGCACACCCCCCCTTGGGGTTTCTTCACCTCCGCCTTCCCCCCTGGTTTCTGCTCCCAGTTCGACTTACTGCTTTGATGTTGGCGCTGCATGGCCACTCTCTTCATGTTGGTTTCTACCTCTCCCGCCAGCTGGATCCAACCCACTAGGGTAGTGGGTCTCGCTTGCTGGAGAGCTCAATCCAAGATGCTTGCATTCAGCCCATGTGTGAAATGCTTAATTTTCATCAACTTGCTCCAACCCCTCACCTTGGCGGCATTGGCTCGAAACTCCGCAGCATACTCCCTAATAGTTTTGGAGCCTTGCTGCATGTCCCTAAAAGCGGCCAACGCTCGGGTCTCCTGCAAGGGGTCCTGTGGCGACATAGTCCAGCTCTGGGCTCATGGCCTCGTATACGCTTACGTACCATCTTCTGGCGGCCCCTTTCAGCTTCGATCCCAAGTAGTCCACTCGACTGAACTCATCAGGAAAGGTGTTCCCCCAATAATGCATGTAGCTGTTAGCCTGGATCGTGAAGTATTCCACTTCGTCTGGGTCCCCGTCAAAGGTGGCGTCCAGTTCCCTTCCTCGGCCCCCCTCGCAATGAGCCAGGGGTGCTGCTGGTTGCAGGGCCGGTGGTGGTACCGGGCATATTTCAAAAGGATTCCAAGGGAGGGGGCTGCGGGAAAGCTGCGGGAAAGTGTTCACACCTAAATTAGCAGACTGTCTACTTTTCCAGGACGTTTATCAGGACTTTGTCCTTGCTTTCGCCAGATGTCTCATCCTCCCTCCGGAGAATATATGGGAAGGTGCTGATTACTTTGTTCCCTTTACACTACTCTTAACTAAGAGCCATAAAGCGGGACAATGAAAGGGGAAAGAATAACAAATAGACTTTGGTCCTCCATGACAATTCACAGATCAGATTTAGGCAGGACCCTAAAACAATCAATTGACAATCATATTCAATCATGCTTGACACTATTAGTCTATTGCCCTCCCATGGTTCTGGCGCACCCCTTTTCTTCCCCAACAGGGTGGTTACGGCGCCGGCCACCACGCTGGGAGGGATGATGGAGTCCACCACTTCCTCCCTTTGACTCTCGTGTTGGGCAGTCTGGATAGAGCGTCGGCCAAGAAATTCTTTGCCCCGGGTATGTGTCTCAGGGTGAAGTTGAACTTTGCAAAGAACCCCGCCCACCTGATCTGCTTTTCAGTTAATTTCCTACGGCCGGTCAAAGCTTCTAAGTTTTTATGGTCGGTCCAGATTTCAAATGGCACCTTCGCTCCCTCCAGCCAGGACCGCCATGTTTTTAATGCAAAAGTCACTGCAAACGCCTCCTTGTCCCACACCGACCAGTTGCATTGCTCTGGTGAGAATTTTTTAGATATGTAGGCACAGGGTCGCAATCTCCCCTCAGAGTCCTTTTGCATTAGTATGGCTCCTACCGCTACATCGGAGGCGTTTCATTGAACCACGAAGGGCTTAAGTTCATCGGAATGGCTCAATACTGGCTCACTTGTGAATAATCACTTAAGCTCCTCGAACGCCTTCTGGCATGCTGGTGTCCATGCCAGCTTCGCCCCTGGTTTTTTCCCTTCCCTTTAGTCTTAAGTAGGTCCGTCAGGAGTAACATCACTTGGGCGAACCCCTGAATGAAGGTCCTATAAAAATTTGCAAACCCAAGGAAGGATTGTAGCTGTCTACGTGTCCTCAGGGGTTTCCAGTCTAATACTGCCTGTATCTTAGCAGGATCCATGGCGAGTCCCTTCATGGAAACTCTGAATCCCAGGTAATCAAGCTTGGTTTGATGGAACTCGCATATGGACAATTTAGCATACAACTTGTGCTCATACAAGGTGGAAAGCACCTTTTTCACTAAGTGTATGTGGGAAGCTATGTCTTTCGAATAGATAATGATGTCATCCAGGTACACCACTACTCCCTTGTACAGGTATTCTCTCAGGACCTCATTGATGAAGTTCATAAATACTCCCAGAGCCCCCTGCAATCCAAAAGGCATCACGAGGTACTCGAACTGTCCCATTGGAGTGTTAAATGCGGTCTTCCATTCGTCTCCCTCCTTGATCCGCACTCTAAAGTATGCGTCCCTCAAGTCCAGCTTTGTGAAAATGGATCCTTCGGACACTGTACTCAGGAGATCTTTGATCAGGGGAATGGGGTACGCGTTGGACGTTGAGATCCCATTTATCCCACGAAAATCAGTGCAAAGCCTAAGGCTCCCGTCCTTTTTCTGGAAAAGCACCGGCGCAGCGTGCGGGGCGGTGGCTGGCCGGATGAAGCCTCTCTTGAGGTTCTTGTCTATGAACTTTCTTAGTTCTGCCTTCTCAGCCCACCCCATGGAGTATAGTTTGGCTTTAGGCAACTCCTGGCCGGGTATTAGTTCAGTCGCACAGTCGGTGCTTCGATGCGGGGTAAGCTCATTCGCCTCCTCCTCGCTGAACACTTTACGCAAGTCTGTACTCTCTGGGAATGGATTGGACCTCTTCCATCAACACGCACATTTTCTCATTCCTGGGGGGAGGATTAGGCCCCCAGCTCCCCAACCGGTGGTGGTGTTTACACCTTCTGTTGGTGAAGTCTATTGTTTGGTCTTCCCATTGTATATCCAGTTGGTGCTTACCTAGCCACCTGACTCCCAATACTGCATCAAAGGAGGATGACGGAGCAATCACAAACCTTTCTATGTCCCAATGATCTTCTATTCCCACCTGTACTCCCTGGGCCTCTTCTACACAAGGCTCTCCCCTCATTACGGACCTGTCCATTTGTTCGAATTGGATCGGGCGGGGTAGAGGCTTCCTCACCAGCCCCAAAGCGTCCACTAATTTCGGGGTGATAATCTCCCTCGTGCACCCTGAGTCAGTTAGAGCTCGTGCATGGATAAAGCGTTTAAGCTTTTGATTCAGCAATGTCAACGGTACAAAGAATAAAGATCCAGTCACTCTCACCCACAATGGTGCCGTTAGATCCACGACCTGCCTCTCGGCACCCCTCAGTGCAGGTCGCTCTTGTTTTCCGCCGGCTCTGTTCCCAGGGCTCTTCACTTGAGTCCTCCAAAATTATAGTATCCTCGTCTAGCACCATCGATTTTGCGGTGCTTCCTCGAACTGACTCCTTGGGTCTAGTCGTAGTCTTCTTTAGGCCCGCTGCAGTCAGCTTTGGAGTAAGGGGGGGGGGCCTCAAGGTTTCTCCAGGCAATTAGCTGCTAAGTGGTTTGGGTCACCACATCGGAAGCATTTGTGCACCGGGGGGTTTCTAGGTGTCCCCCCCCCGGGCCACACTCTTCTTCCCATCTGCTTTAGTCCCTGACCGAGCCTCACGTCCCCCCTTTCCCCCTTGCTGCAATTGGCGTTGGAGGGCCACTCATTTCATATTTGTCTCTACCTCTCCCGCTAGCTGTACCCATCCCACTAGTGTGGTGGGGCGGGCTTGCTGCAGGGCTCGGTCCAGTAGGCTCGCGTTTAGCCCTCTCTGGAACTCTTCGATCTTCATCATCTCGATCCAACCTCGTACTTTGGCCGAGTGGGCCCTGAAGTCGGCCGCATACTCACGCACGGATTTCCCCCTTGTTGCATAACGCATAAGGCAGTTATGGCCCGGGTCTCCTGGAGGGGATCTTCATACTGAGTCAGCAGTGCCTGCAGGAACCCGGCCACGGTGTCGAGCTCGGGGCCCCTCGTCTCATACAGGCTTATGTACCACCTCCTGGCTGCCCCCTTCAACTTCGAACCAAGGTAGGCCAATCAGCTGAATTAATCAGGGAACGTGTTCCCCCAATAGTGCATGTAGCTATTGGCTTGAATGGTAAAATACTCTATTCTTCTGGGTCCCATCAAAGGTGGCGTCCAGCTCTCAGCCCCTCCCATAGTCTCAAGGGGCCGGGGGTTCCAGCGGTGGCGCGGGGCCTCCTGGTTGCCCAGGCACCACTGAGGGTGCTTGAGGTGCCGGCATGTTTGGCGGTACCTGTGGTCCTGGTGCTGGTGCAACTGGTGGAACCAGCAGGGCTCTCCCTGGGTCGCACCTCAGCAGCCGCTCAATCTGCCTCTGAATCTCTTGCGCCATGAAGGTGGCGTTGGCTTGGATCTCGTCCCGTAGTTCCCTCGCCATGGTAGTCATCTCCCCTCTCGCGATCTCCAGGATGTCTGGCTCCTTTGGGTTGCCCCCATCTTCCTCCTCCGACTCAGACCCAGTTGGATGGCCGTCCTCTGGTTGGGGTCCAGCCCGCTCGTACTCATCTCTCATGGGGCAATCTTCCCATCTTTCTCCAGGGTTCCCACTGCCCTTGCCTCCTTGTGCCGATCTCGACAGGATGATTTCATGGCGTGCTGTTGCTTCATCCATCAGTGCTGTGGAGGTGCGCGGTTCCCACTTCTGAGGGGTGATGAACAATTGTTGTACATGCAGAGGGGACCCACGCCCCCCCCTAACTCTCTGAGTCCCAACAATGTGCTGGGACTCTACTCCTTCGAATGGATCAGTAGGTTCTCTGTTATCTGGTGCTCTTTCAGCCATTCGGCTTGAAAGTTGCCAGGTCAGCTGAACTCTTAATAAAGGATCAGTTCCAAAATGTCAAGCATGAGATCTCAAAATAACCAGTCCTTGAATCTTGAAACAAAGTTTGGTTTATTGATAATCCATGAGTCTCATCCAAGCTGGGAGAAATTGGAACTGATACTTTGTAACAGTAGAATACAGGCTTTAAGATGGCACATTAAAGGTTCTATAAAGAATTCTACATTCACGTGTGAAATTCACACGCTAGGTTCCTTATCTATCTTGCGGCTAGCACATCCTGGGTTCAGGCCTGGCTGAGCCTAAAAACAAATCCCAGGAGGTCTTATCTTCAAAGAGGACATTCCTGCATTTGTTAGTAGAAGCGAAAGAAGAAAGGTGGGGTTGCTACTTTGATGTGCCTTAGTTTAATTCAGGGTTAGTAACAATTCTATAATCTACATACTAAAACAGAAAATGAATATACAATGCTTGACACATGGATGTGAGTAGAGGAATTGGACCAGTTGGGGGGCAGAGCACAAGGCAAGGAGGCCAGCCACGATGCAAACCCTTACAGGCCCTGTGGAATCACATAAGGTCCTGCCGGGGCCTGATGTCATCCGCTTGGGGCCAGGACCAAAAAAGTCCTGCCGTTGGTCAAGGATGTCTGGGCTTCCCTAGGGCTAGGGATCACCAGCAAGTTGTTATCAATGAAGTGCAGTGGTCTTCCAGGGACATACCAAAGGAGATGGTCCCACAGACTGGGGCTGGAGTGCAGGCTCCCACCTCTTGACTGAGCGCCACTGACACTTTCTCAAGGTCTTAAAGGCCAAAACCAAACCCTTGAATTTGACTTGGCACTCAACCAGGAGCCAGCATAGTGGCACAGCATTGGTTGAATATGTGCCATCTGTGGCATTTCTGCCTGGACCCACACCACTGAATTCATACATATGAACATATGAGCCACCGTCCCTCCCCGAATGGACCCGCTGGAGTTTCTGGGTCAGTCTCAAGAATAGGTCAGCATACAGCATGTTACAGTAGTTTCATCTGGAGGTGACTATTGCATGGACAGGGTGAGACTGGAGGGGAGCCAGTTGCCAAGCTTGGCAAAGGTGGAAAAACGTCCGTTTGGCAATGTGCATTGATCTGCTGGGCCTCCACTGGAAGGGAGGTATCCAGGTCACACTGCCAGTGTCAGTGGTGCTCAGTCAAGAGGTGGGAGCCTGCACTTCTCTAGAATCCAGACCAGCCACAGAACCTCCACCTTCAGCGGATTCCGCTTCAACCTGCTCTTTCTTAGCCATCCCACCATGGCCTCCAGCCCCTAAGCCGGATTTGTGGGACAATGGCTGACCAGTCACCCAACAACAGATAGAGCTGGGTGTCATCTAACATTCCAGCTAGATTACCATGATATGCTTTACACGGGGTGTGTTAGAAAAGTACCCAGCAAGTTCAGCTCATCCAAAATGCAACACCCAGGATATTCTCAGAGTTGGATGCAGGGGTGGTATCACGTCTGTGCCAAAAGATCTGCACTGGCAGCCCAGTTGCTTCTAGGCACATTTCCAAGTCATGGTTCTTACTTCCAGAGCCCTACATGGCTTGGGGCCAGGGGACTTGAAGGACTGCCTGACCCCATGTTGTCCAGTCCACTGCTTAAGGGCTGCCTCACCAGCCCTGCTCTCTGTGCCCCTGCCTTTTGAGGTGAGGCAGGTGACAACCAGAGGCAGGGCCTGTTCAGGTGGGCCCCTCACTTGTGGAATGCCCTCCCTTTGTGCTTTGCCTGCTGCCTGCACTGCTTCCTTATAGGCCCCAGGCCAAGATGTTTCTTTCCCACGGTGCTTTTAATTAAGGGGTTGATTGGTTACCATTATTTTAGTTTGGAAACTTATTTGAAGGTGTCAGTGGCCAGTTTTTATGGGCTATGTTTTGTCTGTTTTGCTGGGCTGTGTTCTTAATGCTGGATTTTCAACGTATCTTTCAACGTATTTTTTTTATTTTGTAATCTGCCTTGGGCTGGTTCCTGCAGAGGCAACATAGCAATGTTTTAAATAAACAAGGCTGGTTTGTTCCAACAGCACATGTCCAAGCAAACCCAGGATGAGTGGTCCATCTATAGCAAGCCAGATTCTGGTTCCACAAACTAGCCATAATGACTGTCACAACTTCCCTCTTGAAGTGTGTGATGCCGCTGCCGCCAGGAATTGAATCCCAAACACTTTATTTAATGTTCCCCACTGAATTGTGCCTCTTTGTTGGATGATGTGAACCTGAGGATGAGACAGTTATGTTTTAAACTCATAGGATTCCAGATTAATATAAAACAAAATAAAATGTTATTTGTACAATAAGCGTACTGGTATCAAGAGGTTTATTGCTTAATTCTTAAGTGAACAATAATAGCTTCTGACTGAGGTGTCTTTCACTTCACGCACTCCTCACTCTCAACTCCTCCTTTCCCTTCCTAATTCAGCTTTCTGACAGCTTCTTTCTCTCACACTCTTATAATACTCTGACAATATTAGGTTTGGCTCTCTGTCTAGCCCCTAATAAGTCCTCTAAAGTATGCTACTTTTCTTCTCTAGAATCTGAATACCTTCCACAGCACTCGTATAGGATTCTAATCAGAAGACTGCTTCTCAGACTCTGCAGACTGACGACTGACCACTACTGAGTGTTAACTGCTGTCACTCTGCTGAGAGTTCAGTGTTGACCTCCCCTCTCTCTCTCCCCCCCCCCCGCACCTACCTCTTAGCTCTGCCTACACTCACTCACCAACCAATCACCTCACTCATTCTCCCTCCCCCCCTTTCTCTACCACAGCTTAACCAACAGTTAAAGGAACACACATATATAAATTCAAATCATTACAATGCCAATAAAGTGTTGTTCCATACTGCATCTAAACCAAACCTCTGACATAGACAACTGTTTTGTTTCAGTGCCAATACTGGCTTGTGGTGGAGATGACTGCAGAATTCATTTGTACACCCAGCAGGATGGGCAGGTATGATTCTCTGGTTTGGTCTTCTGTGGACTGTATTTCCTCATTCAGTTTTGTTGTCACTGTGTTTGCTCAGCCCCTGGGAAAGTTTTCTGTAGCTCAGTGACTAACTAGGAGGATATTCTATGCTGCAGCATTTAAATGACTCTCTTGTTCACAGGAGGAAGAGCCCCACAGCTGGGGCTTCCCTTTGTGCTCTGCAGGGTGCCCTTAGTGGGATTTTGCCCTGGGGCACATCTAGTCAGCATCAAAATGGCAATTGTTGCAGCAAGCATGAGTGGCCCTGAGCTGGGTATCCTAGGCTAGCCTGATCTCAGCCCTGATTAGATCTCCCAAGGAGGTCCAGGGCTGCTAAACAGAAGTGAGTGATGGCTAATCAGCTCTGTTCATCTCTTGCCTTGGAAAGAGCAAGTTGTGAAAAGAGCAAGAGGGTTGTGGTGTCACTTGATTGCCAAAAAAAATGGAGAGATCCTGATTCCTTCCCAGCGTGAAATGAAACAGTTGCCAGTTGCACAACACTAGAACAGTTCATACATTGCATGAAATCTGGTTAAAATTAACTGTGTTTAGGGTGGTTATCTGCAGGCCATGCCGCTAACAGTGGTTCATGACAATCCATCTAGCTTGGATCTGGAGCAAGGATCTGAAGTTGATTTATTGACCACAGTTAGTCCTGACTATTGTTTCCTGTAACGTGTGATCACAGACAGCTTTGTCCCTTCTGCGTCCTTCCATGTTTCAAAGAGAAGACAGCGGGATCAGCAGGGGTTGAGTGAGCTGAATCCTGGTTCCAAAAATTAACAGTGCAATCCCAAACAGAATTTTTAAGCCCATTGAACCTAGCGATTTATGGTGGTGATGCATGATTCCACTCCAAAAGCTCTGAGCAGCTTGTAAGATCATTGTAAGAAATAATGATTCCTATTTTTCCAGTGTCTTTCGTCTCAGTTTTTGTGGGAATTTTAGTATACTGATAATAATACTTGAGCTTGTGTTCTTTCAAAGACGTATTTGGTATTAATTCTTATCAATGGATCCGTAGTTGACCATGAGCAGTGGGTGTCTGAGTATATCTTTGTCCCTTACATTCAACTTCCTTATAATTTAGAATACTGACTTTCAGATGAGTGTGTTACATAGTGAAGATGTTTATTTATTTCAGTTTCAGAAACAGTTGGCACTTCAGGGGCATGAAGACTGGATAAGAGGGGTCGAGTGGGCAGTTTGTGGTGAGTATGAAGTGAAACAAAAGCATTTTAAGGATTCCAGTATAGCCAAAGAAGCCAGATTAGCAGAGCCATCCAGGCATCTAAGACAAAGTTGGTCCTTGTTGCGTTTTATCTGGAGCAGGACCTCCTACCCAGTGGACAGAATGCAGAAAGAAGCCCTGTGGAAGAATTTGGTAATGAAACTAGCGTAGCTTTGGTGTTTGTCATGGGCTGTTTTCTGTGATCACTTCACTTGTGTGAATTTCTGACTCCACGCCCTGAAGGTTCTGCTGCTGAAGACTGCAGTGGAGGGGAGGATGCCCAGCGGTGCTTCTGGTGTGAAGTCACAGCCAACTGGTGGCAGCCCCTCGCGGAGGGGGGTTGCTGTGGCCTGCAGCCTCCCTGCTCTTCCCATCCAGGGCTAGCCATGCTTGTCTTCTGCCATCTTACACCCTTGGGCAGGCTTGGGCCTTTCCCCTCCTTGGTCAAAAGACAAAATAGACGGCCTTGTCCGAAGCCTCTAGTGGGATAAGCAGCCAGGCAGGGAGCTTGCTGGTCTGGTGAAGACGGACTTGGAGAGTGACAGTTCCATTGGAGAGACTAGAAAGCCCATTTTCTAGAGGGAATGTTTGATGCCCAGGCTGAGACTTGTGACCAGGGCTGTGGGACCTCAACAGATTACTGTTCTGCTGCCCGTGTTCCAAGATCTGTCTTTCCCTAATGTACGTGTGTGCGCTCATGTTGCTGTAATTAAATGACTTCAAGCTGCCGAAATCCAGCATATGATTTGTGCTGGAATCACTAGCTGTGGGGTTTTGGTGTTTGCACTGGGCTTTGGCTTGTGCCATGGGATGCCCTCACTAATCTCTGGGCCGCCTCCTTTCCCATCTGGTGAAGGCCAGCATAGACCAACACCAAAGCACCAGCATTCACTGTGACTTGCCCTAAAACAACAACAGCAAAAATCTAGAGCTGTCTTCATTTTTTGTAAGCAGCTGGCATTGAGTTATTTTGACACAACTGATCTGCTCTGCCTTGGTGTTCAGAGAGGCCAGCTACAGCCTGGCAATGTGGGGACTGTGCCTGTGGAGGGGAGAGGTTTCATCTCGAGTCTGTGGCATTTCTTTCTTCCTTTCTCCAAGTCAGGGGTGCCGGCCAGCATTTCTCTCCTGGGCCGCCTTTGCGGAGTGGTTTCTGCTAGAGGTGGGCATTTCAAGATTGTTCCTCAGCATCCCTCTGCTGCCTTTGGCTCCTGGCATAGCACTTCCCTCCCTCCATCGCACTCTCCCGTCGGCTACTGCTTCAGGAACAAAAGCTCTATTAGAAATAAAATTGCTCTTTAAAAAACCATCTCTTACCATTAAAGGAAACTGCAAGTTTCTTTCAGAAGTAATGCCTTTTGAGAGTGTTTCTTACATCTCTCTGTGTAAGAGCTGTCAGGTGCAGTTTGTAAACCAAACACCTTAAATTGAACTATGCCGGTGTACAGTCCGCATCCTTTTAAATGGATGAAACTTGAACTCCCAGTTATTGGCTGGAAAGAAAAATTATGTTGAAAGAGTCATATTTCTGAAAGACAAAGGAGGAAAGAAAGGATGTGGTGGTTTTAGGTGGGGAGGAATGTTCACCTCCCCCCCACTTTTGCTCTTTTGTCTTTTTAAAGACAGCACTCTCTTCTTGGCAAGCTGTGCTCAGGATTGCCTGATAAGAATCTGGAAGATTCATACAGCTTCACCGCCGGTTCTGGAGACTAGCGAAGATGATGTTGTTAGATTGAAGGATAACGTTTTCACTATGAAAGATAATGGAGGCAAGTCTGTATTTTGTGTTTCCCCCTCTCGAGTGTGTAGAAGTGTCTTCATTAGGGATAAAAGTAAGGTTTGCTATTCCTGTGTGTGAGATCATCTTTTGTGGTGAAGAAGCCATTAATGAAATATACCTCTGCTCTACAACTGTATTATTAACTGGTCTAAGGTAAGTGTGACTTTTCTGAATGCTTTATTTTGGCTTTTCTTGCAAACATACTTGTTCTTCTCTTGCATGGTGATAGGATAGGGGAGACTTGTCTGGCAGTAGTTTGTGCGAAAAGGATCTAGGGGTCTTAGTGAACCGTATGTTGAACATGAGTCAACAGTGTGATGCGGTGGCTAAAAAGGCAAAGGCAATATTGGGCTGTATTGACAGAAGTATAGTGTCCAGATTATGTGAAGCGATGGTATCGCTTTATTCTGCTCTGATAAGACCTCACCTGGAGTATTGCGTTCAGTTTTGGGCACCACATTTTTAGAAGGATATAGACAAGCTGGAATGGGTCCAGAGGAGGGCAACAAAGATGGTGAGGGTTCTGGACACCAAGTCTGTCATGGGTGCTGAGGGCCCTGCAGAAGAAGCCGAGCCTGCAGAAGAAACTGTGCCCCTGCCACCTGCACCAGTGCCCCTGCCTCCTGCTGGAGAAGATCCAAGCCCCCCTGCCTTGCCCTCTCGGGTGGCTCGTGTGCGTGACCGCCTTCGTCAGGACCTCAGAGATCGGAGGAGGGTGGCACGCTCACAAGCAAGACGCTCCCTGAGCCCTGAGTTTTGAAAGGATTCTGGCCCTTCTAGGAGTGAGGGTGCTTGAGTCCCAGCAGGATCCTGGCTGCCCTCTGAGTCAGCAATTAGCCCAAATGGGCAACAGGCAGCAGAGGGCTATATAGCTGTGGGCTTTGAGAGAAGGCTTTGTGGAAGCAACTAGTCATCTACCTGACGTCCTAGCATCCACTTCGGCTTTTGACTTTGGACCTCCTGACCTTGGCTTGACTTCTGGACCCCCTGACTACGGCTTCTGAACCTCTGACCTACGACACCTGGACGACGATTTGGCTTTGGCACCTTGGACACTCTTGCTCACCGGTTACAGACCTTGGACTGCCCCTGGACTTCGCCTGGCCTGGCCCCAGCTCGTGACAAAGTCCTACGAAGAAAGGTTGAAGGAGTTGGGCTTGTTTAGCCTGGAGAGGAGGCAACTGAGAGGTAATATGATCACCATCTTCAAGTCCTTGAAGGGTTGTCATCTAGAGGATGGTGTGGGATTGTTTTCTGTGGCCCCAGAAGGTATGACCAGAACCAGTGGGTTAAAATTAAATCAAAAAACTTTCCAGCTCAACATTAGGAAGAACTTCCTGACCGTTAGAGCAGTTCCTCAGGAGGTGGTGGGTCTCCTTTGGAGGTTTTGAAACAGAGGCTAGATGGCCATCTGACAGCAATGCAGATCCTGTGAATTTGGGGTAGGTATTTGTGGGTTTCCTGCATTGTGCAGGGGGTTGGACTAGATGACCCTGGAGGTCCCTTCCAACTCTATGATTTTATGATTCTTCAGCTCTCCTCAATCTCTGTGTTTTGGGCCAGGAGGCTCATTCTTTCAACAACTGCTGCACTGAAATGCATATAATTTTAAATGTAGATTATTTTGGAAATAATAATAATTATTTTTAAAAATTAGATCTCAAAATTCAGAAGTTGAAGCTTTAGTTTTAACTATAATTATTTTTGTTTGACCTTTCAGTTATCCTGCAGGATCAGATCCAAGCTGTGCTTGTGTGAGCATCTAATTGCTTTCAGGGAATGTAATGGGATTATTGTATCACATGGAGCTCTTTAACAGGACACCATCATCCTTGGATTTTATCACTGTTTGACTTATTTAGTACCTGGTGAGCCTTGGCCCACGAGGCTGGCTCTTGTCGGAATAGCTGTGAAGACTATGGTTTTGTTTTGCGGTTAGGTTTCACCACATCCTTTGCTGTGACGTTGGACTCTGTGTTAGCTGGGCATGAAAACTGGGTCTGTGCTGTTCATTGGCAGCCTTCATTTTTCACAGGTAAAAAGAAACGTGTGAGCTTCAGCTTAGTGCTGAACTAGACATGATAGACAAGATTGTGCTGTTGCCAAAGACGTCAACTCCATAAGGATAGCCAGTGATGATAAGAACAGAGGAAGGGTGATGTGGTGTCATCTCACACACTTCCATTGCTCTATGTAGTATGGGGTGGGGGGAAGAACCTGCCACCCCCCTGTTCTCCACTGCATGTAGTCCCACCCTTCTGTGCAGAAGAGAATTGTCTGCAGGATCCTGCTGTGTGCTGGCACCAGGTGAACTCACCTTCGGCAACATCCCTGCAGGATGTGGCAGCACAACTGGGTCTTCAGGGCTCTTGTCTTGTGTGGGTGTGCAGTGATTAGAGGATTCTTGGAGAAGCTGCCTGATCTTTTATGGCTGGTACAAAAGCGACACTGCTGGTGTCTGAGTCAAGGGTCTTCCTGTTATGGTCAACTACAAGATTTAGATTCCTGACCAGATCCTGCCATGCAGTGTCAACATGGCATTCCCTGACCACCATTCAAGCCTTTAGGACAATCAGTGTGGCATTTGTCAGTAACTGATAAATGTTTTTTCAAGTCTGTGTGGACAGTTCTGTATCCTGCCCAGGTGGGACACTGCACCAGAACATCTCAGCCATGTTTAGCATCTGCTGACATTCTGAAGGTCCCAGATAGTGATGGGCACAAACCAGGGGAAATGGTGGTTCATTTCACAATTTGTTTAATTTCTGACCCAGTTTGTGTTTCATTGGTTCATTTGGTTTGGGAGATGTAAAACTCACTGGGAGTCTTCAGCAGGTTCTCCTCCACCCACCCTCCAGGTTTGGCACAGATTGGATTTGAAATGTCTGAGTTATAGCCCCCCCCCCCCCCAAAGCAGGTGCTCCCAGGAAAGCTCAGCTTTAGCTCTCATGACAAATTTTTGTGCTGCAGAATGGGAACTCTGTGATTGGCTCCTGAAACTGCCAATCAAGCTATTTATTTATTTATTTATTTAAGATTTATATCCCGCCCTTCCCACAAGTGGCTCAGGGCGGCTATGGACAGGCTATGGACAACTGCCATGGGTGTTTCTAGGGCTTTCAAAGGTCCACCCCAACATTGCCTAGCAATTGATTGAATCAGCACCAGGCTGTTTGGGAAAATGAACTGCAAACACGAAGCACCAAGGTCCAGACTGGTTTAAAACAAACCACAACTCTGCCCAATTCATGCACAAATCACAATTGCCAATTAGGTTGGACAATACCAACCTTGATGGGCCAAGGATCTGTCTTGGTTCAATCAGTTGGGATGCCCTCTCTTGAGAGAGAATGGAACACTCATAGGTCAGGCATCCAACCCTGCATTGTTTCGGGAAGGAAAATAGTGCATTGACTTATGTGTCTGAGACCGATTCCCCACTAGCCTTGTCCTGGTCTCAACCTCCTCTTCTCCGTGGGAGGGAGGGACGGTGGCTTGGGGAGGGACAGTGGCTCAGGGGAGGGACGGTGGCTCTGTGGTAGAACATCTGCTTGGGAAGCAGAAGGTCCCAGGTTCAATTCCTGGCATCTCCAAAAAAGGGTCCAGGCAAATAGGTGTGAAAAACCTCAGCTTGAGACCCTGGAGAGCCGCTGCCAGTCTGAGAAGACAATACTGACTTTGATGGACCAAAGGTCTGATTCAGTATAAGGCAGCTTCTTATGTTCATATGTGGGGCTTCCTTCCAATCTTGTAGAAAGTGCCTCGGGGCTGCAACTTGTTCTGCCTCTTTTGCGTGGCAAGCAAGATCTTCTAAAAATGGTTTCTGCTTGCCATGCAAAAGAGGCAGAGTGAGTTGCAGCCCCAGGGCAGCTTGTGAGAAATCTGATGGAAGCCCCGCAGAGAAGGGGATCGTGAGACCAGGACAAGGCTAGTGGGGAATTGGTCTGAGTTACCTCTTGTACTTGGTTCCTGCTGTTCCCCTCTCTCCCTTTTCTCTCCTTTGTTTCTTTGGCCAATTTACGAGGGTTCCCCCATAAGAGCTGGAAGTGTGAGTCAGAGAATCTTTTTGCCTCCAAATCCTAATAGGAGGGATTGTCTGCCAGTCAGATGTCCTACTTATCTCCTAGTAGGAAGATAACTCCAATGTTTCAGTTTCTTTCTCTTGTCCAAGAGAGGGTTGTGGCTAGGCATGTGCAGTGCATTCGAAGTAAGACCAAACCTATGATTCACCAGTCACAATCCAAAATTGAGTTCAGTAGCCCCTTAAAGACCAACAAAAACCACTGGAGTGTAAGTTTTTGTGTGTCAGCATTTACCTTGCTAGGTACAGAGTTAGTCCCAAATATTTTATTTACATAATTTTTTTCTTTCACTCTTCCTGAAGGTGCTGTACAATGCAGCTAGGAAATTTCTCCCTTGCTCCATGTAGTGCTGTCAGTATTATATAATCATTATTTCGCAGATTTCTCTTAGATGCTCCTGCTTTTTTCTCACACTATTAGTATGTAATAAAAGGTCTAACCATTTCTAGTGGGGTAATTTTCCCCCTTGTACTTTAGATGGCAGGAGGGAACAGCCAATGAGATTGCTTTCTGCTTCGATGGACAAAACCGTGATCCTTTGGGCTCCAGATGAGGAATCTGGGGTGTGGCTAGAACAGGTAGATGCTGTTGTTTGCATTCTCTGCCCCCACCCCCGTTGGTTTGTCTGAGAAGTTTTAGGAAGTTAAGTACACATTGAAAAGTCTTTGCACAGGACAATGTAAGTACAAAGAGCAGCATCTGGCCATATGTTTGGGTGGCACAAAAAGAACTGCTTTCTAAGGAAGCTGTGCAGGGAAGGAGCCATTTCCTTCCCAGTCCCCTCTGGATCAAAACTGAACCTCACAAGATGTTTTGTTGTGCAGATGGGACTTCCTTGCCTTTGAGCAGGAGGGCTGGGCTGTTGCTCTGGGGCTCCCCTGACGTTTGAAGGTGCTGCTGCCACTTAGGGGCCCTGAAGGTGGTACCTGTGGGTGCTCCAGGGCCCCCACCCACAGCTTGTCCAGGTGTTTTTCAAAAGTGAGTGTAGCCAGGTGGGGCAATTGCTCAGCAGGGCTGCTGGCCAGAATAACATCCTTTCAGCACAAGCTTCCACCACAGTGTTTGTTCTATTCTCTCTCCTCTTTTCCTGTTGCATTTTTTAAAATTACTTTTCTTGTCCCCTGCATTTGAGGTTCCTGTGTGTGTGTCTGAGCCTCCCACTGTGATGGGGCCCACCACCCTGTGTCAGAACTCCAAAGGTGCCCACAGGCTAAAAAAAAGTTGGGGACCCCTGAGCTACTGGGAATTCACATAGGGAATTCAGGAGCCATTTGCTTCTTGACGCAGAGGTTGTATGTCACTGTTAAACTTAAGAGCTGTTGACTGTCCTTCAGTTTCTTTAAAAAATCATTTAAACTAGTGACTGCTGCTCTGCCTGGCACCTGCAACAGGTATAATCCTGGTGGTTTGCATCATGTGGTTGAAAACCAGGAGCTCACCTTATGAGTGCAGGCTCACCCCCAACCCTTTCCCCTCTGGAGCAATTCCTTCATCTTCCTGCATTAGCCGTGGTTTTGCAAAACCATGCTTTCTCCATAACCCAAAGATTGTAATCAAGCTTGCAAGCCCATACTGGGTTTGGATGAGCTGTGTTCACATTTGGGGGGGGGGGGGGGGGCGGGGCGGGGCGGTAGTTGCATGACTGAAGTTCCTTGTTTGTGAAGAATGGATATTAGCCCCTTGGGAACACCCTCCCTTTCCACTGCAAGCAGTTTCTTTGTAGAGGCCTGATATTCACCAGAACCTTTTTGGAAAAAAAGATACTGGAAGGTGGTCTTAGATTTTCTCTCCAATGCATGTAAGTTTTAATGGCTGCTGTTATCTGTTTTTAATGACTGTGTTTCAATTGTGCAAAGTGTAGATACTGGATACAGTGTTAAACCATAGCTAGTGTTTATTTATTTTTCATAGAGTTTATGCCTTCAGCTATTAAGTAGGTGGAAGAAGGCCTGTGGCTGACTTAACCCCTTCTGCTTCTGACTTTTCAATCAGGTCCGAGTTGGAGAAGTGGGGGGAAGTACGCTGGGGTTCTTTGACTGTTGCTTCAGCCCAGACGGCACAATGATTCTTGCTCATGCTTTTCATGGAGCGCTGCATCTTTGGAAACAGTCGTCCATGAACAAGGCAAGGTTATTTATTGCTCTGACTGTGGGGCAGAACAGGGTATGATGGATGTCTTCCTACCCCAAGGAATGCCCTTTTGCTTGTTTGGTGCCGTGTCCACTCTGAATGCCTCCTCTGAGCTGCATCACTGACTTTTCTGACTCTTAATTCTTTCTCCTTTGGATTCCATTTTTAGCAAATAAGATTTATTTATTTATTTTTATTTGATTTGATTTATATCCCGTCCTACCCCACCGAAGCGGGCTCAGGGCGGCTCACAACACAGAGGTTCTAACAATGAAATTCTAAGTTTAAATACAATAGGAATTTACATAATTAAAACATTAAAAACAATAAAATCAGTACATCAATCCAACAGTGTGCTATCTATAACTTCCTTCAGTATTTTGATGGTTTTGGTGCCGGTCAGTTATAGGCCAGCCGGAAGAGGACTGTCTTACAGGCCCTGCAGAATTGTCCAATATCCTGCAGGGCCCTGTCCTCTTCTGGTAACTGGTTCCACCAGCATGGGGCTGTTATGGAGAAGGCCCTGTCCCTGGTTGACTTCAACCGGGCCTCCTTTGGCCCAGGGATTACGAACAGATTTTGGGAGCTTGATCGCAGTACTCTCTGGGGAACATATGGGAAGAGACGGTCCCTAAGGTAGGCAGGTCCTAGCCCATATAGGGCTTTAAAGGTGATAACCAGCACCTTGTACCGGACTCGGTATATTATTGGCAGCCAGTGCAGTCCCCGGAGGCCCGGCTGAATGTGCTCCCATCTAGGGAGCCCTAAAAACAGCCGAGCGGCAGCGTTCTGCACTAGCTGCAACTTCCAGGTTCGGCACAGGGGCAGCCCCATGTAGAGGGCATTACAGTAATCCAACCTTGAGGTGACCGTTGCATGGATCACTGTTGCTAGATCGTCCCGCTCTAGGAAGGGAGCCAACTGCCTCGCCCGCCTAAGGTGAAAAAAAGCGGACTTAGCAGTGGCTCCATAGTTAAGGCAGGCTCAAGTAGTACCCCCAAGCTCCTGACCCTGTGTGCCATTGTCAGTGGCACACCATCAAGGGCTGGAAGGGGAATTTCCCCTCCCAGACCATGACGACCCAAGCAAAGGACCTCTGCCTTCGCTGGATGTAGTTTCAGCCTACTCAGCCTGAGCCATCTAGCCACGGCTTGTAATGCCCGGTCCAGGTTCTCTGGGGCACAGTTGGGCCGGCCGTCCATGAGTAGATAGAGCTGGGTGTCATCAGCGTACTGGTGGCAACCCAGCCCATGCCTCCGGGCAATCTGGGCAAGGGGGCGCATGTAAATATTAAACAACATTGGGGAAAGAACTGCCCCCTGAGGCACCCCACAATCCAGTGCGTGCCTCTGGGACAGCTCACCCCCAATTGCCACCCTTTGTCCCCGACCATCAAGGAACGTGGAGAGCCATTGTAAGGCCAACCCCTGAATCCCCACGTCGGCGAGACGGCAGGTCAGCAGCCGGTGGTCGACCGTATCGAACGCTGCCGATAGGTCCAACAACACCAGCACCGCCGAGCTGCCTCGATCCAGATGCCGCTGGAGGTCATCCATCAGAGCGACCAGCACCATCTCCCATGACCCGGACGGAAACCGGACTGATGGGGATTGAGAACGGAAGCATCCTCCAGAAAACTCTGCAACTGCAACGCCACTGCCCTCTCAATGAGTTTACCCAAAAAGGATAAATTCGAAACCGGCCGATAGTGTGTCAGTTCGGCAGGGTCTAACGTTTAGTACAGATGTAAAATTTAATACGATTTAAAATATTTAGCAAATAAGATTTAATACAGTGGATGGCCAAGGATACAAGCTACACAGGCAGTGAACAAAAGGGCACGTGAAGTGGCCTTATGAAGATATTGGATTTATATCCCGCCCTCCACTCTGAATCTCAGAGTCTCAGAGCAGGCACAGTTTCCTTTTCTTTCCCCACAAAAGACACCCTGTGAAGTTGATGGGGCTGAGAGAGCTCTCCCAGAAGTTGCCCTTTTAAGGACAACTCCTACAAGAGCTATGGCTGACCCAAGATCATTCCAGCAGCTGCAAGTGGAGGAGTGGGGAATCAAACCTGGTTCTCTCAGATAAGAGTCTGCACACTTAACCATTACACCAAACTGGTTCTATGCTGAGTCAGCCAGTTTCCATCTAACTCAATATAGTCTTGGTCCACTATGGTGGATTTTCAAGACCTCAGAGCACTTTCTCAGCCCTGTTACCTGAGAGACCAGGGTTTGAACCTGAGATCTTATGCAAAGCATGTATTTTGCAGTTAGGGTATTTGTTTATTTATGTCATTTATACCCCACTTTTCTCCCCTGTGGAGACCCAAAGTGGCTTACAACATCCTGTTATAGAACACATTTGGAGTCTAGTGGCATCTTTAAGACCAACAAAGTTTTATTCTGGGTTTAAACATGCACATGGAAGCTTTATCCAGAATTCAACTTTGCCAGTTGTAAAGGTGCCACTAGACTCCAAATGTGTTCTGTTGCTTCAGACCGACACGGCTGCCCACCTGATCTGGCTTCTTGGAAGGCACAACATCCTGTTACGTAATTTCTGTACCGCTTAATGTGTCATGTTAGTATTTATTCTGTGCTTCAGTTTTTTCTGGTTTCAAACTACTATAATCCGAATGCATTGGCTATTGAATGTCCAATGTTGTTGGCTGTACTGACTCTCTATTTCTCACTGTGAGAAATGCAGACTAGAAATGTCATAAATAAGTAAAAAAAAATGAAATTCTCCCCTTTTTAAATTTTCTCCCTCCAACTGGCTCCCTATCAATCCTTTGCAGCGGTGGGCTCCCTCTGCTCGCTGGATGTCTGTTAACAGCTCAGAATGTGGATTCTCTTGTTTTAATAGCGAGAGTGGACACCAGGAGTGGTGATTACAGGGCATTTCAATAGCGTACAAGATGTGAACTGGGACCCAGAGGGAGAATTTATCATTACTGTTGGTTCCGATCAAACAACAAGAATCTTTGCTCCATGGAAAAGAGGGAATCAACTGGAGGTAATTTTTTTTTTGAAAACTTGGTAAATAGCGTGTAGCAATAGATCAGGTATTTTCCAGCAAAATGTGAAGCTTGAGCAGTGTTTCACATCTCAGATGTCCTAAAATGTTTGTGTTGTCTTTTGATCTGTAGTTTGCTATAATATTGTCCCAGTATTGCTTAGGAGTAAGCATTGTGCAGAAAAGAGTTATTTCAAAATAAAGGCCTGTTGTTTGTTGACTTCCAGCTACATTTAAGTGCATCATTGCTCCTGTAGCATTCGGCTGCTTTATTCTGCTTCCTGCTCAAAAGAGATCTAAAGTTGGACCTTAGTTAGCATTGAGCAGTAGGTGGCTTTAGAGTGGATTCTGCTCATTGGAGAGAATCCCTGGTAGGGCTAATGAATTTTGGTTCTTTGTTGGAATGGGAATCAATTTGTTGGCTCCTTGTTGGAATTCATTCTCTTCTTGAATAAATAGTCTGTGTGCTTGTAAGATCCTGGCAAAACTGGAGTAGAGCCTAACTCAATGAAGCTAAAATTCCTGGATGCATTTTCTATCTACTGAACTTTTATGCCGTCTTTTATTGAAGATGTTTGGGGTAGTGTGCATGGATGCCCTCCCTTCTTACCAAATCCCTGTGAAGAAGGTTAGATGTATCCATACATAATGGTTCAAGACCATCCAGGGAATTCCATGGCTGAGTGGGAGTTTAAACCTGGGCCTGTTTGATCTGACGCTCTAATCCCAGCACCCAGTGACTATAGAACAAAAGAGGGGTAGCATATATGAATGATGCAAACAGCCCTCTGAACTAGTTGCCAACGAATGTTGTGAACTATTCCTGTAGGTAACATGGCATGAGGTGGCAAGGCCTCAGATTCACGGGTATGACATGCAGTGTTTAGCCATGATTGGGCGATTTCAGTTTGTATCTGGAGCAGATGAGAAAGTCCTTCGAGTGTTTACTGCGCCTAGAAATTTTGTGGAAAACTTCAGCAGCATTTCTGGTGTCTCTCTGGAGAAGATGTATTTTGGTGTAAGTGTTTGTTTACTTTTTCTTAAGAAAAAAATTGAAGCCCCATGTGAGAATCCTCATTTGAGGTGTACCTGATTCTTGGAGTGCTGTTGCAATTTCTTTTTTGTGAAAAGAAAATGTTACCAACTAACCTTGAGCCCTCAAGATGCTCTGTCTGTAATATAAAACCATGGTGGTTGTAGATCAGTTGCTTGTGGAAATAGGGAGGGAGATGGTATCTTTAGGACCCAAAATGTTGAATATGTATTTTGAGAGAAGAAATACAGGGACTGAAAGAGGCACAAATCATTTGGATTTTTCTAGTAAATGAGATATTTTGTAATACATGTTGCCATTTTAAGATTTCTGATTCACTGGCAATAAGGCTGAAGACCACACCAATTTTTCAAAGCTCATGAGACAGGACACCTTATTTGCAAACGAGACTGAGGACCCAACTGTTTATGCAGGTTATTTTTATTTTTGCTTTTTAGCAAATGATTGATCTTGCTGAAGGTGCTACTGTTCCAGCATTGGGTTTGTCAAATAAAGCCGTCTTTCAAGGTAAGGCATTTTGTGTGTCTGCTTATTAAGCACTCTGTTGTGCAGAGAGGTGTCGATGAAGGGGAGGAATAGGCAGATGGGTGGCCTCCTTCCTGTTTTATTTTATGGATATATGTTTTTTGCTTTATTTATAGCTCGTGTTTCTTGTTAAGGCCCTAGGCCGGGGGGGGTTGAACTCGTGTGGGCTGGATCTGACATAAATGAGACCTTGTTGGGCCAGACCATGTCAGCTTGGGCCGAGCCATGTGTGGACCTATTTAAGATTAGGTAGTGTCAAGCCCCGATATTCTCAATAATGAAGTCTTTTGTTTTGTTTCAGAGAGACTAGTTTATTTAAGACCTCGAAGGTGCCCCAGGAACATGGTCCTTGGAAAGACTGAGATACCCGAGGTTATGTGATGCTATATAGGGTATCATAAACCGTTACAAAAAAGTGCTTTATTCAAATCTAAGGTTCAAAGGGTACAGCAGTAATTTTCCTTTCTTCTACAAAAGCATTCTATCACTAACCCATGAGTTGATAACAGGCATGTGAATGTTGGGGAGTATAGCTTTAGACACAGCAGGGCATTCACAGTAACATAAACATTCTTAGCCAGATGGCCGGGCGGAGTGGAGGATGGGTTGTAAATGAACATATGAAGCTGCCGTATACTGAATCAGACCCTTGGTCCATCAAAGTCAGTATTGTCTTCCCAGACTGGCAGCGGCTCTCCAGGGTCTCAAGCTGAGGTTTTTCACACCTATTTGCCTGGATCCTTTTTTGGAGATGCCGGGGATTGAACCTGGGACCTTCTGCTTCCCAAGCAGATGCTCTACCACTGAGCCACCGTCCCTCCCCTAAATAATGGAGGAAAACCAGAGCCAGGTCCCAGGTTCAATCCCCGGCATCTCCAAAAAAGGGTCCAGGCAAATAGGTGTGAAAAACCGCAGCTTGAGACCCTGGAGAGCTGCTGCCAGTCTGAGAAGACAATACTGACTTTGATGGACCAAGGGTCTGATTCAGTATAAGGCAGCTTCATATGTTCAACCATCTTACACTGAAATACTTGACAGGTAGCAGAGTTATAAATTTTATAAAGAACAGGCAAACACAAATATGTATATTTTTTAAAACTTAAACCATGCTTAAAGTGTTAGCACTCATTGGTCTTAAAGGTACTTTCTTTGTATTTCTCCCATGGGATCCAGGGAACTGGGCAAAGGAGGCTCTGGCTCTTTCCTTCCTTCCCCAAGGGAACCGGGGGGGGGGGGGAGCCTCAGCCAATAGAAGGAAGAGAGGCTTAGCTCAGTGGCTCTGCTGTGTGATGGACAGAGCCTGGCAGCGCAAGCTATTCCTCCCCCCTTCCTCCCCAAGGGAGGAGCCTCAGCCAGTGCAGAAAATAGAGGTTTTGCTCTGTAGCTCCTGTGCAATTGAGCAAGCCTGGCCAAGCGAGCTGTTATGCAGAAGGAAGCAAGAGAGAGGGAGCAGGAAGCAGATGACAGCCAGTTGCTCAGGGGCTTGATAGGAGCCCTCCAGGGGCCTGATTCGGCCCTCGAACTGCATTTTCGACACCCCTGCTCTAGGCACTCTAACACAAGGCAGCCAGATAGTTAAATAGATGCCCAACAAACAATGTAATAGGACTGGGATCCCTCAAATGAGAAACAATGTCAGGCAAAGGTGTCAGAGGTGATATGTCATGAACAGAGTGAAAAAAGAAGCAGAATGACAAAACCTTCTTTTGCTCCCAAGATCTGAGAAGGTGGGGCTGGCCTGGGCCATCTGGCTCAGGGCCAGGGATTGGTAGCCTCTACATATTGAAGGATCAGTCAAAGCTAATGGAAGCAGGAGAGTCAGTAATTTACAGTAGACTTAACAGGAGAGGAAGCAAACATGATGATATGACCGAGAGAGCAGGTGCTGTGTGCCAGTTACTGGACAAAGGAGTGTTCTGGCAAGTAAGCTGCATACTGAATTCTCTGTAACAATCCCCCTGGTAGCATTCTTCTAATGAAGTGCTCACAGCTGGTGCCCAAGGTAGCTGAATTGACAGAGCCGCTGATGTACTTCTTAGAAAATTGAAGTTAGGGGTGCCAAATGTCTGTCCTACAGGCCAGAACCGGCATGCCCAGGGCTTTAATCAGGCCCACAGCTCTTTTCTCCCCCCACCTTCTACTCTTATCCTCACCTTTTGAAGCTCCAAGGCTACTAAAGTTCCCAGCTCTTTCTCCAGTGGTCCCAGGAGTGGGCCAGTCCTCACTCTTGGGATCATAGCTCCTCCTTCTCAACAGCAGGGCTTAACAAACTTGACCCGGAGGGGAGGTGCTTGATCCTCAGAAACTCAGTTTCTTTAGCCCTGCCATCGAAGCAGGACTTGCTATAGAGCCCCTTTGTGGCTCCTGGCCCGGTAAATTATAGAAAGAAATAAAGAAGAAAGAAGAAGAGGAACATACGTATTGAAAATTTCCTGGAAGGCAGAAGGGAAGGCAAGAGCTCCCTCTTGTGGCCGTTCTGGGAGGATCTCTTCCCGTGTTTTTTCCAACGGCACCAGAGGAGCCTCGGAGTGAGGCACGCGCGCGCGAAGCCCTCCCTCTGCTCTTTCCAGTCTGGTGGACGTGCCGAAGGCTGTTGATCGTTCCTTCTCCCAGTCGCCCTGCAAAGGCACTCTGGCAAACCCAGGGGCCTTGGGGACAAAGGAATTAAGGAAGAGGAGGAGAGAGGGAGCGAGCAGCTGGGAGAGGACTCGTGTTAACACGCAGCCCTCCTGGAACGACGGAGGCAGAAGCGTTTGGAACCCAGCAGCGGTAAGGCTTACATTGGGAAAGCTCTGCAGAGTGGTGGGGGATTAGAGGAGGTCAGTTGACCTAGCCCTTATGATCCCATCCCCAGGAAGCCTCCAGAAGAGGAAAGTTTTATGTTGGGAGCTACTGGCAGCTAGTTTTGGTTTTCAGCGCTTTCCCCCCTCCCATTCATTCCCTATCCCTTAGCCTCTCTGGTATAGAGAGGTCTGGCTATCTATTTGGCCATTGGGAAAAGGGGAAGGAAACAAAACAAGGGAATGTTTGGTTTTTTGTTGAGAGGATCCCAGTGTTGAGCTGGTGGGGGAAAGGAGTGTATGGAGGGGCTTATTTTGGCAGGAAAGGAAGCCATTTTGGTTGTGCCTTCTTTTGTTATTGCAGGGCCATACATTCTAAGATGGCCGCTTCCACCAGATTCCCCAAGGGAGCTGTAATGGAGGAGGGCACTTGTGATTTGGAGCTGGCTGATTCACCAGCACAGGAAGAAAGGACAGAAGTTCATCATGATGATATTTCTGCAGATGAGGCAAAGTCAGATCTTCTATCCTGGATACAAGAACTGGTTAGAAAGGAGATCCAGGCAGCCTCTGTGGCTACTCCAACCCCCCCACTCAAAAGAACATCCAAGACTAAACACTTAGAGGCTGATAAGGAAGAGGAAAGTTTTTTCCCTAGACCTCTTAAGCGCAGCAGGACAGAGATACGCTCCTGTCCCTCTGATCAAGAGGAAGAGGATTCTGACTTATCGGATGCCTCTTCATCTCCAGATACTGGGGAACTCTCTGAGGAAGAGGAGGGGGTAGCCTCTACTCATTCCAAACTTTTTCCTGCGGACGTGTATACATGCTTACTCCCAAAGGTGATTAGAACGCTGCAGATTCAGTACACCCCCAAATGCAAAGATGAGGAGGATACAGAGTTTCCTTTGGGTATGGAAGACATCATTCCAAAATCAGGGGCCAAACCCCTACAGGTGCCATTGCCGTCAGGTTTCTTTTCTATTATCAGGTCAGAGTGGGAGCACCCGGCCAAGCCGAAAACAGTATCTTCTAATTTTTCCAAGTTCTTTTCATTCATCCCAGAGGCGGCTAAGAGGCTGAAGTTACCGGTGGTGGATGACCCGGTCAATAGTTTGGCTTCTAATTCCATACTCCCGATGGATGCAGATGGAATGCCAAGGGACCCTACGGATAAACGCATTGAGCAGGCTCTGCGGAGGGATTTTGAAGCCTCGGCCAGCTCCTTGAAGGTGTCAGCCACCACGTCTCTCTTCTGTAGAGCTTCATATATTTGGCTATCTGACCTGGCTAAGAGGGATGACCTGCCTAAGGACGTCAAGGACTCTCTTAAAAAGATAACATTAGCCACGGCTTTTGCATCAGACTCTACTCTGGAAGCACTTCAGCTGTCAGCTAGAGCTATGGCCTGTAGCGTTACGGCCAGAAGAAATACCTGGCTACGAAATTGGGATGCGGATCCTTCGGCTAGAGCTAAGGTTGCTGCAGTTCCGTTTAAAGGGTCCTCACTCTTTGGAGAAGGTTTGGATAGATACCTTATTGAGGACAGAAATAAGAAAAAAGTTCTGCCATCCAAACGACGAGATATCAGGACGAGACAAAGGTTTCAGTCCTTTCGTGGCAATAGGAGAGAGTCCAGCCAAGCATCCTTCAAGCCATACAGAACAAAGTGGCAGTCGAAGCCTAGAGATGGTAGACCTTCCTTCACGGGGAAACAGAATCAGCCCGCTAAAGGCCAAAAGAAGCTCACCTCAGCGTGACTGGGAGGAGTCCACGGACACAAGTCAGATAGGGGGACGACTTCAGAGATTCTCCCATGTGTGGCATCAAACAGTTTCAGACAGATGGGTGTTGGACACAGTGACCAATGGCTACTCTCTGGAGTTTTACTCCCTCCCCCGACACCGTTTTTTGGAAGTACAAAGATCACAGTCTCCTGAGAAGCATCGAACACTACTGCTAGCCATCGACCATCTAGTTTCGATAGAAGCCATCGAACCGGTACCTCCGTCAGAGAAATTTCAAGGCACATACTCAGTCTTTTTCGCGGTACCCAAAAAGAATGGGGATGTTCGGGCGATACTGGATCTGAAGTGGGTGAACAGGTCGGTTATCACAAAAAAGTTCCGGATGGAGACACTGAGGTCCATACTTCTTGCCATCCAGCGGGGGGACTTCATGGTCTCCATAGATCTGTCGGAAGCCTATCTTCATATCCCAATCGCCAGGGGTCATCGGAAGTTTCTTCGTTTCTCTTACGACGGGCGCCATTTCCAATACAGAGCCTTGCCTTTTGGGCTCAAGTCGTCTCCCAGGGTGTTCACAAAAGTTCTGGTCGCTCTGGTGGCAGCCCTCAGGTTACAGGGGGTGTCGATTTTTCCTTATCTGGACGACATTCTGGTCAAGGCCCCGTCGGCGGAGCAGACGAAGAAACACCTAGGCTGCTCAGGGCGCATGGGTTCGTCATAAACTTTCAGAAGAGTTTCTTGCTTCCTTCCCAGTCTCTGATGCACCTAGGTGTTCAGATCGATTCCAACAAGAACAAGGTCTTTCTGACTCCGGAGAGACAGACAAAGATTTTACAGCTGATAGCAGAAGTCAAGCAAAGGAAGCGAGTCAAACTGATGCTACTGGCAAAATTACTGGGAATGCTAGTCTCGTGCCAGGACATAGTTCAGTGGGCACATTTTCACACGAGGCCACTTCAGAAATTTCTTTTACCTTTTCAGAAGCAAATAGGTGCCAGAAGCCCGATCTCTCTGACACTGCCAGCCGACCTATCGAGAGCCCTCGAGTAGTGGCAGGCTCCCGGCCTTTTTTCCTTGGGGCAGGAGATGCGGGAACCCAAGAGAGTGGTAGTGACCACAGACGCCAGTCTTTTTGGTTGGGGAGCCCACATGTCAGGAGCAGTAGCGCAGGGTCAGTGGAGCGACCAGGAAGCCAGGGAAAGCATAAACCTTCTGGAGTTGAGAGCCATACGTCTGGCCATGCTTCACATGAGACAATGGGTGGTCGGGACTCACGTCCTGATACAAACAGACAATATGACGGCAAAAGCCTATGTAAATCGCCAAGGCGGCACCAGGCACAGAAAGCTACAAGACAAAGTGGAGGCCCTTTTCAGGTGGGCGGAAGGTCATCTTCTGTCCATCAAAGCCACACACGTGGCAGGAAAAGACAATGTGGTGGCAGATTGGCTGAGCCGACAGGCGCTGAACCAGTCGGAATGGTCACTTCACCACGAGACATTTCGCGAGATTTGTCAAAGATTCGGGACACCGAGTGTAGACCTGTTTGCGTCGGACAACAATCATCAGGTGCCACAGTATTTCTCAAGGACAAGAAGCAGAGGAGCAGTTGCTATCGACGCTCTAAATTCAGACTGGCCGAAGACTCTATTGTATGCCTTTCCTCCGTTCCAAGTCCTCCAAAGGTTTTTGCAGAGGGTCCAGGAACAGAAAGCGGAGGTGATTGTGGTGGCCCCCTTTTGGCCTCGGAGAGCCTGGTTCCCGGAACTGCAAAGACTGTCAATAGTAGAGCCATGGCAGATTCCTACGAGGTGGAATCTACTTTCTCAGGGCTGCCTGCAGCATCCGCAACCAGAAATGTTTCAGCTCACTGTTTGGAGATTGAGCGGCAGCAGTTAGTTAGGCTAGGTTATTCCACTCCAGTAATAGACACCATGTTGTCCTCTAGAAAGGCTTCAACTAACAGAAGCTATAATGTCACTTGGCAGATTTTTCATGCCTGGTGTGTGGTTAAAGGGGAAGGTCCTCTACAGGCCTCGGTCTCTGTGGTGTTGTCTTTCCTACAGGAGGGACTAGAGAAAGGCCTTAGTACCAGTACACTACGCAGACAGGTGGCGGCCATAGCAGCAGTGAGGGGATCTAAGAAGGGCAATGCTATTTCAACACATCCACACATCCGGAGGTTTCTGAAGGGGGTGGCTTTGATTAATCCACCGCAGGTACATAGATTTCCATCGTGGAATTTGAACACGGTGTTGAAGGCGCTCTGTGGCAAGCCCTTTGAGCCTATGGCATCATGCAGCCTGAAGTTGCTCACCTTTAAGGTGGTATTCTTAGTGGGTATCACTTCGGCGCGTAGAGTGTCAGAGCTTCAGGCTCTGTCCATAAGGATTTGTGTGTATTCCACCAGGATAAAGTTGTGCTCCGCACTGATCCGGCCTTTGTGCCAAAGGTGAATTCCCGTTTCCATAGGGCAGAGGACATTGTGCTTCCCTCTTTCTGCCCTAATCCGGTTCATGAGAAGGAGAAGGCATGGCACTGTCTGGATGTTCGTAGAGCCCTTAGCTTCTATCTGGACAGAACCAAGGACTTTCGCCGGTCTGATTCCTTGTTTGTTTCTTTCAGGGCTGCAGACACTGGGCGCAAGGTATCGGCCTCCACCATTAGCAGGTGGATCAGGGGGTGCATTAGTGAGGCCTATAAGGCAACAGGACTGGAGCCCCCGGTAGGGGTGATGGCTCATTCACTTAGAGGGGCTGCTACTTCAGCGGCCTATAGGGCTTTTCCTTCCCTGGAGGTGGTGTGTAAGGCGGCTACTTGGAAGTCGGTTCACTCCTTCACTAGGCACTACAGGATTGATAAGGTGGCTTCGGCTGAGGCTGCATTTGGAAGGAAAGTCCTCCAACACGTGGTCTCTGGGCAAAGCTGAGAGGCCCGCCCTGGGACACGGCTTTTTTACGTCCCAAGAGTGAGGACTGGCCCACTCCTGGGACCACTGGAGAACGGAAGTTTCTTTTCACTTACCGTGAAGTCTTCCTTCTCTGTGGTCCCGGAGTGGTCCAGTCCTACCCACCCAGTTGTGTCTAACGGGTTTCAGCTTTGACCTGGGACCTCGGGGTTGGGAGTCGTAACTGAATCTGGTGTAGTACACTGTTAGGTTTGGGTTTTTTCCGCCATAGAGTCCTTTAGACAGGGGCTCAGGATATGTGTAGGAGAGGGTTGTGTTTTTGTTCCCTGGAAGTTTCCTTTCTCCTATTTATGTTGGAGTTATACTTAGGGAGGTGTGGTAGCTGGCAGATGATCTGAGTTTCTGAGGATCAAGCACCTCCCCTCCGGGTCAAGTTTGTTAAGCCCTGCTGTCGAGAAGGAGGAGCTATGATCCCAAGAGTGAGGACTGGACCACTCCGGGACCACAGAGAAGGAAGACTTCACGGTAAGTGAAAAGAATCTTCCGTTCTGCCTTGTCTCTGCCAGCTGCAGCAAGAAGCTCTTCTGGGCTTGCAAAGCTGCAAAGAAAATGTGGAATGGACTTTCCATTAAGATCTCTGTGCTCAGATAGACTACTCTGGGAGTAGTCTATCTGGGCACAAAGACCTTAACGGAAAATGCATTCTGTGTTTTCCTTATAGCTTTGTCTGTGCTGCAGTGTATTTTAATGAAGTGGAGCTCAGTTTCACTTTTCAGCATCTATATGATCAATTAGAAGCTGTTCCTTGCTGGAGTTGTGTAACCTTGCAAATAAAGGGTTGATGCTTTGAGCCAGCATGTCTCTGCTGAATGGAGCTTAGAACTGGTGCTTAGCAAGTACTCTAACCTGGGAACCCACAGCCAAAGGGAGAGATGTAAAGCCATGGTCAATCGGAGTAGACCTAGGACATGTGGGAGAGAAGCTTGCAATGCCCAGCCATTTCATGCTTTCCTAGGCTCAGACCATTTTATATTTTTAGTTTCTTCTGTAATCCTTGTGCTTTCTCTTGATACTTTGTTTTAAAAATTGCATTGCCAAATCCCATTATTCCTCGACCTTTCAATTTTAAACAAAATATCACAAGAGTGTTAAGCATGTTTGTATTTTAAGTAAAAAAAATCTTTAATTGTGTTTGTCTTTTGCTACCTGGCATTACATTTTATGACATGCATGGCTGGCCCCCAAAAGTTCCATTTATGTCAGGTCCAAATGAGTTTGACACCCTTGATCTAAGATGAATCACAAATAGTTGTAGATGGTGGTTGTGTTCCCTTAAACAAAATTATGCTAAAGAGTAATTTGTTATATCATAAGTGATACCTCCATATTAGTCCTCAAAGCAGTCTTTGTCATGCTCAGTCACACAAGGATAAAACACACCTCACAGCTGTAATCACTTACACTCCCCACTCCTAACATATACAATCCTCTTAAAGAAACATATACCACATCTCCCCCTTTTCTCAGTCCATAACATAGTCCTTCATCCAGACAGGTGGTTTTCTCGTTCTTCCTTTCTTCTCCATTGATACAGTTGATGGTACTTCTTGAGATGATGATAATGGTGGTGATAATATCTCTCAAGACATACTTGAGGTTCCCAAGTGACGACATGAACAGGCCCAACATCAATTTGGATCACTGGTAGCAAAGGGGAGTCTTCTAATTCAAAACTCATTTCATTTCCACCTGGATACAGAGGTACCAAATAAGAAGTATTCCATACACCTGTCCATCTGATAATTTATAAGTATATGGTCCTTTCCTCTCCACAATCTTGAAAGCAAAGTAAATTTATATGAACATATGATAAAAAGGACAACTCACACATTGCTAGAGGTTCATATGAACATATGAAGCTGCCTTATACTGAATCAGACCCTTGGTCCATCAAAGTCAGTATTGTCTTCTCAGACTGGCAGCAGCTCTCCAGGGTCTCAAGCTGAGGTTTTTCACATCTATTTGCCTGGACCCTTTTTTGGAGATGCCAGGGATTGAACCTGGGACCTTCTGCTTCCCAAGCAGATGCTCTACCACTGAGCCACTGTCCCTCCCACTTTACATTCCCCCTTTCTCAAAATCTCAGGTGGTCTTATTTTTACAAATGAGCCACATTCAAATTTAACATCCTTAGCGACTCTGTTTTATCTACATAAGCCTTATACTTCTCTTGCTTCTGATCCACTCTTTTTTTAGTTCAGAGTCCAATGCTACATCAGTCCTTGCCTTTAAAATTCCACAAACTTAATATGCATCTCTCTCCCATGTAATAATTCTGCCAGTGATCTTTGTGTTGTAGCATGCCTTGTTGCCCTGTATGCTTACAAAAAATCAGTCATAGAAGCAATCCTTCCAATTCAGCTGTCTGCAAGCTAACTTCCAGACTTCTATTAAACCATTCAGTTTCTCCATTACCTTGCAGATAGCACATGGGTGACCTCCTATGTGTAATATTTCATTCCACAAAAACAAAGTTTCAAATTCCAAAGAAGCAATTTGGGCCCCATTTTCAGAAATCAACTCCTTAGGATCCCCTTCCCTACTGAAAATTACTGCCAAAAACTTAATCACAGCAGCAGACATCCTTTTGATGCAAATGTTACCTCTGGCCATTTTCTAAAATTCTGTATTAGAGTAATAGCATAACAACATTCAATAGGGGCAGTCTCAAAAGATCCCGTAGTATCAATGGCAGGCAGCCTTTCCCCAAACAGAATGTGGGAATGCAACCGGTTGTAATAGTGCTGGGTGTGTTGCCACTCTTATCATCAGTTAAGTTTTATTCAGAAGGGAAGCTTTTGTGTGCTCCAAGCACAGTGAGCAGAGCTGCATAGAGCTGGTAGGCAGTGGTTCAGAATGCAAAATGGTACACATTTAAGATCCAATGACAGAATAGTAAAATTAACAAATTGAGCAAACCTTTGATCTGGGTAGCATGAGTATACGAAAGCAATGAAACAGCTATATGTCAAAATGTGAGAATGTCTGTCTGTCACTTTATTGAGGAATGAGGTACAGTAAGCAGAGCCACATATAGCTGGTGCGGTTTGGAATGCCAAGTGGTACAAAGTTAAAATCCAACGGCAGAATAGTAAAATTAACAAATTCAGAAAACCTTTGATCTGGGTTGCATTAGCATGGGAAACTATAGAACAGTAACATGTCAGAATGTGAGAATGCCTGTTAATTATTCTATTGCTAATAAACCTGGGTCAAAAAGAAGGCATTTCTTTCCCAGAAGTTTTTTCTGTCCAACTAATTTACCTTTTAACATGTAACATAAATATGTCGATTGATTCTGACCAAAGACTGATGGGTTCTTGGCCTGTCACAAGCAGGCCTGGGTAAAATCATGATGAACCAAATGCTGCTAGTTTATTACCCTTTATTGGCCCCTTTTTTCCTTTATGACTGGTAATTGTTGAGAACAACGTAATCAGCACCTTCCCAGAGAGCCTTATGAGGGAGGAAGAGTCTCTAGAGAATACAAGGCCAAAAGGCTTGATAAACACCCTGGGAATGTATCTTTGTAGTTATGTGTGAATGCTCCCCTGCTTCCCCTCCCCGTAGGAATCCTTTTGAAGTGTATCTTAAAATTCATGTATCAATGTATTGGTTTCATTCTTCTCAATCTAAGGGCTTGAGCCAAAGTAACAGTCTATCAATAAACGTAGTCTTTGTAGCAACTCTGACTCGTCATTGAATCCGTCTACTTGACAAAATATATATGTCATTCTAGTTTGCCATTAGGAAAAATACATTAAAATATAGTGGAAGATGGGTTTAGTATATGTAATGAGATAAACAGCCAATATCCCTTGTTTGAGTATGTCAATACAAAAGCATTATTCTGATACACTATCCTAAAAGAGAACTACATTGGAATACTGTGGAATAGTATTGGAATATCGCCATATTGGAATACTTGGAATATCGCCATACTTGGTGAAAGTGGGTTTAGATTAAAAAAAAAAAATCTCTGTTCAGTCCTGGGGAGGTGTTTGTTCCAAGTTTCATAATAGTTTGTAATTCAGCAATTCCTCTCTCCATTCTGTTCTTGAAGTTCTGAGAGTGGGTTTAGCATCTGTAATGAGATAAAAAACCAATATCCCTGTTCAGTCCTGGGGAGGTGTTTGTTCCAAGTTTCATAATAATTTGTAATGCAGCAATTTCTCTCTCAATTCTGTTCTCGAAGTTCCTTTGCAGTAAAACACCTACTTTGAAGTCACCCATTGAATGCTTTGGAAGGTTAAAGTGTCCCCCCACAGGTTTCTCAGTTCTGTAATTCCTGATGTCAGATTTGTGTTCATTTATACTTTGGCGGAGGGTTTGTCCTGTTTGCCCTATTTAGAGAACTGAAGGGCATTGTGTCAAATCTGCTTTAACTCTGGTCAGGCCTGTACTCAATCTTTGGTTCAGGAGAGAAGCATCCTGGGTAAAGCCATACTGTATGCCAATGCTGCTAGCTTGAACTCTCCTCACCCCCCCTCCTTTCCTTTGTTATGTAGTTGTGCTTTGAAATGGGAATATGTGAAAGAGATTATCGGGCCTTCTCAGGCTGGGCATCGGGGGAGGTTGGAGCCAAAGAGACGCTCAAGGCCAAAGCAGGCCTGAGAACGAAATTGTAACATCAGTGTGTGAATGTGCCCTGCATAGTACCCCTCCCTCAAGAATCCCTTTGAAGTGTACCTTATATGATTGCATTCTACTGTAGGATCTTTAGTCTTTCAATCTCCTTGTAGTCGAGAACCATGATATCAATAAACTAGCTACTTTGTTATCAACAAAGACTCGTTATTGAATCTGCCGACTTGACACATTGTTGGCATTTAATGGCATATATAATGTTGGAAGATGATTATATGCAACCCAGATCAAAGGTTTTCTGAATTTGTTAATTTTACTATTCTACTATTGGTTTTTAACTTTATACCACTTGGCATTCCAAACCCCACCAGCTATATGTGGTTCTGCTTACTGTACCTCATTCTTCATCTGAAGAAGTGTGCATGCACACGAAGTCAATCAGTCAGTTTAATACGGCTCTAGGCCAATCAATAACAACAACACAACACATCGATAACAGTACAACACATCACAACACCAAGCTAAAATATCACATAACAATATAATAACTATGTACAACCATCAAAGTAGTAATAAAATTATCTGCTATAGGCAATACTTAACTAAGGGCAACTTTCATTCAAATACAAGCAGTGTTAAATTTCTTCCTGTCAAGGTCGGAAACATATAGAAACTTAGCAAGATCCAGGGAAAGTTGATCACACCCGTCCCCTAGGAGGAAGTGCATGACTTGGGCCTGATTTAAAGATTCAGCTAACATTAGGTGGTTCCGCAGAAGTTTGTACCTTACCTCTGTGTGGAAAAGACAGTTCAGAATAAGATGGGGAACAGTATCAACCTCCTCCAGGCCGCACGGACAGATCCTGCATGCACACGAAAGCTTACATTCTGAATAAAACTAAGTTGGTCTTAAAGGTGCAATTGACTCCTATTTTGTTCTAGTACTTCAAACCAACACGGCTGCCTATTTGGAATTGTCACTATTATATAAGCCTGGGTCAAAAAGAGGGCATTACTTTCTCAGAAGTTTTTCCATCTAACTAATTTACCTTTTAACATGTAACATACATTTAAAGAGATTTGGCAAGTGAACTCAGAAGGCATTTAAAGAGAATGTGGTATGTTTAAATTCCCTTTCCCCCTCCACTGAAAGCAATGGAGGCACCTTTGGGGGCCCATAGAATTGGACCCTCTGGTTCAGTCTTTTTAAAACATTGGCGGGGGGGTTGAGGGGAGGCACCAGCAGCTACACTGCAAATTTAGTGCCTCTGCCTCAAAAAACAGCCCCCCCCCCCAAGAGCACCAAATATCCCTGGATCGATTCTCAATTACATAATGGAGCAAAACAAAAAATAATCAGATTTCCCGAATCTGAATACCATACCAATATTTTCCAGGTTTGGTATACCTGAACCTGAAAAATACCAGTTTTGGGGTTTTTTGCACGTCTCTAACCTAGGCTTCGAATAATTTTTGTGTAAAATTTTGTAGCTATCCCATCTTTTCCATGTTATTTTCTTTGCAGAAAACATTGCAGCTCAGACAACGGAAGGGGAGGAAAAGGTTGATTCTTCTAGTCAGTATTGTGAAAATTATTTCCAGCCTCGTAGGCTTACAGGTATGGAACATGTTTTGTATGTAGTTTGATTTCTAAAGCAAAATTTTGGAATTGGAATGCAAGAGAACAGATGAATGGGGAGGGGAGGGTTTGAGAAATCCCCCTGTTTCAAAGCACATATTTCTTGCAGAACCTCCCACAGAAGATCATCTCTTGCAGAACACATTATGGCCTGAAATCCAAAAACTGTAAGTTACTTTGTTTTTAGAATACAGGGAAAAGTTTGTGAAACGAACTTGGAAACAGTTGTTTTTAGATAGATAGATAAATGGATGGATGGATGGATGGATGGATGGATGGATGGATGGATGGATGGATGGATGGATGGATGGATGGATAGATAGATAGATAGATAGATAGATAGATAGATAGATAGATAGATAGATAGATAGATAGATAGATAGATAGATAGATAGATAGATAGATAGATAGATAGATAGATAGATAGATAGATAGATAGATAGATAAATTTATTGTCATTGTTCTCCACAAAAAGAGAGCAACGAAATGAGGTGCTCTTCCACACCTCCACAGCTCTTTTAAGACACTTATGTAAGCCATTTTTTATTTCCTCCTCAAATGCAGAGTTTTCTGGGCTAATTTTGAGACCATCTAATTGTAATTGTGCATTCTGTCCTTCATCAAACAAGTTCAAGGCAACCCATTTGAGTTTCTTCCTACTTTACTCTCCCAAAAAACCCTGAGAAGTAGGCAAGGGGGCTGGCCAAGGTTCACTCAGTGAGCTTCCTGGCTGTGAGGATTTTCATTTTCCAGGCCAAGCACCCTAATCACTGCCCTGCACAGGTACTCCATAACAGTGCTTTTTGTCTGTATTTATTTCTTAAATGAAATATAGCCCACCCCATCCCAAAGGCTCATGGCAGGTAACAGTGTTGTAATCAATGTTCCCTCTAAGCTGCAGAGTCTTGTGAGCAAAAATTCTACTTTGTGAGCTACTGGAATTAAAGTTGTGAGCTGCTGCATAAATTAGCTTGCTCTGGGGCCATTTTTCCTGAGCTAAAACAAAAATGTGTGAGCTGGAGGGTAAAAAACTGAACCAGCTCACACTAACTCAGCTTAGAGGGAACACTGGTTGTAATTATTATATTCTCACCTACCAAAAGTAATGAGCAGAGCAATCCTGTGCTGTGACAGCTGGCCAGAGTGGCACCACCGGTCATCTTCCTAAGGGGAAAATTCATGGTGGTTGGCTGGAAAAAAAGCTGTCTCCTTCCTCCCCCACCCCCGGGTGCTACCTTAGCAGCATCTGTGACATTAATAACACAGCCTTCTGTGCCAGTGCTGCTCCTGGGCATAGGAGGCATGATAGACAGAGCAGGCAGGGCCAGCTGGGTCATGTGTTGACATTTCCTGGGATAACCCTAGAAGTGACATCAATCCTCTCTAGGAATCTTTGGGAACCTTGTGGTTTTGCCATAGATTTTCTGATGACTCCTAAAGAGGATTGATGTCACTTCCTGCTTTGCCATGGAAATGCCATCACAACATTACCATTGATGGCTCCCCATGTCCCTCCTCCCTCTGTTCCTGGCAACCCTACCAAGCCATGACCCCTAGTTCTTTATGTGAGGGAAATATTATGCCCCAAGGAGCATTCCTGTTTGAACACCAGCACTTGACTTCATTGTTCTATGAACAAGCCAGTTGGATGCGTTTCTCACTCAGTGCCTTGGGGTCCCCGTGAGGATTATCTGCTGTGTGGAACTCAGACACAGGCTTAGCGCTTCTGTAGAAAAGACACAGAGCAGAAGCCTTGCATTGTGTCCGGAAGTCTGCTCTGGTGAGGCTCTTGTACAGATGGTGAAGAAGAGGAGTCTGGGTCTCTGACCCAGGGCTGCATTTGGCCTACTCTAGATGGCTCCCCTTCTTCTTCTTCCCCCACCCCAGCTGTTGTCTGATGATTCATGTGTGACCCTGATACTCTAGGAGAGGTTTTAATGCTGGAGGACGCAGCAGCATCTAAATAAAAGCATGGCCATGTGGGTGGGTGTCTCCAAAGGCCTTTTAATAGTCTGTGTGATCACAGTATTCGTGGTGTCAGCAGTTATCAGTGGCCAGACTTCCCACATCCATTGAAGACTGGTGCTGGACATGGGCCTTTCTGGGCATGGCCACTTATTCAAAGGGGTGCCTCTGTAGGAGTGAGAATGACCATCTCTGGCTTCCTCCTATATTTGAATTGTTTTCACTTTGGGGATTGGAAGGGTGTGAAATCTTCTTTGTTGTTGGGATTTTAAAAAAGGATTATTCTGTGTAACTGGAGCTGATTTAAAGATAACACAGGGGAGGAATAGTTTCAATTAATACATAAATATTGTCACCATTTGTGTGCATTTTGATCTCCATGCCAGTGGTTGTGAAATTTCGAATTGATGTTTTTTATTACATCTGAACTGTAAGAACAGTTTGACTCGTGACTCGTGAAGTCACTACCAAAGTTAAATACCTTGGAATAGAGATAACAATAAAGAACATTGACTTATACAAAAATAATTATGAAAAACTGTGGTGTAAGATGGACAAAGATTTGATGAAATGGAACAGGCTTAACTTGTCCTTACTGGGCAGGATAGCTGCAATCAAGATGAACATTTTACCAAGAATAATGTATTTGTTTCAAACTATCCCAATTGTAAAAGATGCCAAACAATTTAACAAATGGCAAAGGAAAATTTCTGACTTTATTTGGGCCGGAAAGAAACCAAGGATTAAGATGATTTTAACGGATGCTAAAGAGAGAGGAGGTTTTCAACTTCCGGATTTAAGACTGTATCATGATGCAGTTTGTTTGACATGGATCAAAGATTGGATAATGCTGTTAGATAAAAAACCTTTATGGTTAGAAGCCCACGGGAATAAATTCGGCTGGCACGCGTACATGTATTATGGGAAGAATAAAATGGACGATTTTTTCTCTCACCATTATATTAGAAATACTTTACTAAATACTTAAAATATAAGAAATATGGAGATGAGAGAAAACCGCTATGGATAGTGCCAGCAGAAGTAATAAAAATAACAGCTGAATCTGATGAAGAAAGAGAGATGTCATATAACCAACTGCTCAAAATGCAAGGAGACAAAATTGAATTAAAATCCTCAGAAGAGTTAAATAATAAGTACAACTGGTTTCAAATGCAACAAATTAAAAGCTTGATGGAAAATGATATTAAAATGGAGGGAATTAGATGAGAACAAACAGAACTGGAAAGGGTCCTGCTTGGAGATAATGAAAAACTGATATCGAAAGTATACAAGTTATTATTGAAATGGTCTACAGAAGAAGAAGTAGTAAAGTCTCAAATGGTCAAATGGGCAATCAATGTGAATAGAGAAATACAAATGGATGCATGGAAACACCTTTGGAAGAACTCAATGAAGGTATCAACTTGTCAGAGTATAAAAGAGAACTGTTTTAAGATGATGTATAGGTGGTATATGACTCCGAAAAAACTGGCTAGGATGAGCAAGAAAATGTCGGATAGATGTTGGAAATGTAAAAAACATGAAGGTTCTTTCTTCCATATGTGGTGGACTTGTGAAAAAGCGAAAGAGTACTGGAAGATGATACAACAAGAAATCTCCAAAATTTTGGGTTATGACTTTAAGAAAATTGCAGAGATGTTTCTGCTTGGATTGCAATTAGAAAAATTTCCAGAGGAAGACAGGACTCTAATTTGGTACTTGCTTTCAGCGGCTAGGACATTGTATGCACAGCTTTGGAAGCAAGAAAAAATACCGGAGAAATGGGACTGGACTATGAAAGTTTTATCGTGGAATGAAATGGACAAACTAACTAGAACACTAAGAGACTATGATTTGGAGATATTCAAAAAGGAGTGGAGGAAATTTAAAGGATATATGGAGAAAGAATGGAATGTAAAAAGACATTGGACAATTTTTTAGCATTAATGAGAAAAAAAGAAAATATATATATTGAATTTTGATCAGTTAGTAGTACCTTTAGCATTGAACTTGAATTTATAACTTCGGGGAAGTCAACATTGGAGGGAGGGGGGATTGAAATGCCATATGGGTTAGTACTGAAATAATTAAGAAACAAGCTTTGTAACCATATGCTATCAATAAATTGTTGAAACACATGAACTGTAAGAACAGTTGTGTCCTCCTTTTTGTCAAGCATGGAAGTTTCAAATAACTAAGCAGTTGGTGAATTCAAAGTCTCAGTTTATTGATAATCCATTGTTGCTTCAAGGTGGAACACTTTGAAAGTGATACAAAATTACCCACGGTATGAAGCTTTAAGGGTTACATCAAAGAGTATAGAGAAGATAGCTTAAAGACATAACAAGGATGTGTGAACCATTACAAATATGCAAGCTACTATCTTTGCGGTTGAAACTTCCCTGGGTCTCATGCATTCTGAGAGCCAGTTTGGTGTAGTGGTTAAGTGTGCAGACTCTTATCTGGGAGAACCGGGTTTGATTCCCCACTCCTCCACTTGCACCTGCTGGAATGGCCTTGGGTCAGCCATAGCTCTGGCAGAGGTTGTCCTTGAAAGGGCAGCTGCTGTGAGAGCCCTCTCCAGCCCCACCCACCTCACAGGGTGTCTGTTGTGGGGGAGGAAGGTAAAGGAGATTGTAAGCCGCTCTGAGACTCTTTGGAGTGGAGGGCGGGATATAAATCCAATATCTTCTTTTTCTTCTTCTGATTACTGTTGATAAGTATTGACTGGGAGACCTTCTTGGGAGGCGCTTCCTTTTCTCTATCATCAAAGCAAGGCATTCCTACATTTGCTACTCAAAGGTGGGAAAAGGAAAAGGGAGGTGAGAACTGAGAGGGGTTATTTAGGTTTCATATGCAGCAATGGGAACTGGAGTAATATAGAAAGGATAGTAATTAAACTTAATAATGGATCAAAACAATCGTGCTTGACACCTTTTTCATTTTTGCAGAAAATGGAAGGACATTAATTGAAAAAGTTGTCCAAAGGCTGCTTTTGGAAGTGGGAATGAGCCGTTTGTGTCCCTGTGGCATGTGGGTGGGGTGGGGTGGGTCCGATATAGAATCATAGAATTGGTCATCTAGTCCAACCCCCTGCACAATGCAGGAAACTCACAAACACCTCCCCCTAAATTCACAGGATCTTCATTGCTGTCAGATGGCCATCTAGCCTCTGTTTAAAAACCTCCAAGGAAGGAGAACCCACCACCTCCCGAGGAAGCCTGTTCCACTGAGGAATTGCTCTAATGGTCAGGAAGTTCTTCCTAATGTTGAGCCGGAAACTTTTGATTTAATTTCAACCCATTGGTCCTGGTCCTATGTTCCGGGGCCACAGAAAACAATTCCACACCATCCTTTATATGACAGCCCTTCACATACTTGAAGATGGTGATCATATCACCTCTCAGCCACCTCCTCTCCAGGCTAAACATCCCCAGCTCCTTCCACCTTTCCTCATAGGACTTGGTCTCCAGATCCCTCACCATCTTCGTTGCCCTCCTCTGGACCCTTTCAGGCTTGTCTATATCCTTCTTAAAATGTGGTGCCCAAAACTGAACACAATACTCCAGGTGAGGTCTTACCAGAGCAGAGTAAAGCGATACCATCACATCACGTGATCTGGACACTATACTTCTGTTGATATAGCCCAAAATTGCATTTGCCTTTTTAGCCACCGCATCACACTGTTGACTCATGTTCAGCGTATGATCCACTAAGACCCCTAGATCCTTTTCGCACATACTACTGTTAAGACAGGTCTCTCCCATTCTATAACCATGCATTGGATTTTTCCTACCTAAATGCAGAACTTTACATTTATCTCTGTTAAAATTCATGTTATTGATTTTAGCCCAGTTTTCCAGACTGTCAAGGTCATCCTGTTTCTGTCTTCTTCTGTGTTTGCAACCCCTCCCAATTTCGTATCATCTGCAAATTTAATAAGCGTTCCCTCTATTCCTTCATCCAAATCATTGATAAAGCTGTTGAACAAAACAGGTCCCAGGACAGATTATGGGAGATTTCAGTTACCTGGACATCTGTTGGAAGTCCAACTCTTGAGTCACTCCACTTGTCACTTCTCTTCAGGAGGAGGAGGAACCATTCACAAGCACTCTTTGGGTGCGATCTGTCAACTAGTTACAGATCCACCTAACAGTATCAGGATCCAAACCATATTTTACCAACTTGTCAACAAGTATGTGGAACCTTATCAAAAGCCTTACTGAAATCTAGATAAACGATGTCTACAGCATTCCCCTGATCCAGCAAAGTAGTCACTTTCTCAGAAAAAGATATCAGGTTAGACTGACATGACTTGTTCTTGAGAAAACCATGCTGGCTCTTAGTAATCACATCCATTCTTTCTAAACGTTCCAGGACCGACTGCTTGATGATTTGTTCTAAAACTTTTCCAGGCATAGACGTCAAGCTGACGGGTCAGTAGTTACCCAGATCAACTTTTTTCCCCTTCTTGAAGATGGGGACAATATTTGCCCACCTCCAATCTTCCGGCACCTCTCCTGTTTTCCAAGAATTCTCAAAAATAATGCCAGAGGCTCAGAAATTACATCCACAAGTTCTTTTAAAACCCTTGGATGCAATTCATCTGGCCCTGAGGACCTAGTTTCATTTAAAGAAACTAGGTGTTTATGTACTACCCCTATGCTGATCCTAGGTTGGAACTTCATACCCTCCTTATATGTTCTGTTTTTGCCATTTTGAGCACTGTTTCCCTCAGAAGAGAAGACTGAGGAAAAGTAGGAATTGAGCAGTTCCGCCCACATAAGAGAAGCCATGTTGGATCAGGCCAATGGCCCACCCAGTCCAACACTCTGTGTCACACAGTGGCCAACATATGTGTGTGTATGTGTATATATACACACACACACATACATACACACACACACACATATACATATACATACATACATACACACACACAGGCACACACACACACACACATATATTTATCCAATCCCCTCTTAAAGCTGGCTATGCTTGTAGCTGCCACCACCTCCTAAGACAGTGAATTCCACATGTTAATCACCCTTTGGGTGAAGAAGTACTTCCTTTCATCTGTTTTAACCTGACTTCTCAGCAATTTCATTGAATGCCCACGAGTTCTTGTATTGTGAGAAGGGAGAAGTACTTCTTTTTCTACTTTCTTCATCCCATGCATTATCTTGTAAACCTCTGTCATGTTACCCTGCAGTTGATGTTTATCCAAGCTAAAGAGCCCCAAGCGTTTTAACCTTTCTTCATAGGGAAAGTGCTCCAGCCCTTTAATCATTCTAGTTGCCCTTTTCTGGACTTTCTCCAATGCTATAATATCCTTTTTGAGGTGCGGTGACCAGAATTGTACACAGTATTCCGAATGAGACCGCACCATTGATTTATACAGGGGCATTATGATACTGGCTGATTTGTTTTCAATTACCTTCCTAATAATTCCCAGCATGGCGTTGGCCTTTTTTATTGCAATCGCACACTGCCTTGACATTTTCAGTGAGCTATCTACCATGACCCCAAGATCTCTCTCTTGGTCAGTCTCTACCAGTTCACAACCCATCAACTTGTATTTGTAGCTGGGATTCTTGGCCCCAATGTGCATTACTTTGCACTTGGCCACATTGAACCTCATCTGTTACGTTGACGCCCACTCACCCAGCCTCAACAGATCCCTTTGGAGTTCCTCACAATCCTCTCTGGTTCTCACCACCCTGAACAATTTAGTGTCATCTGCAAACTTAGCCACTTCACTGCTTACTCCCAACTCCAGATCATTAATGAACAAGTTAAAGAGCATGGGGCCCAGTACTGAGCCCTGCAGCACCGTACTGCTTACCGTCCTCACTATGAAGGCTGCCCATTTATACTCACTCTCTGCTTCCTATTAATTAGCCAGTTTTTGATCCACCAGAGGACGTGTCCTTTTACTCCATGACTCTCGAGCTTACTAAGGAGCCTTTGATGAGGAACTAAACAATATCTATCGGGTCTCCTTTGTCCACATGTTTGTTCACCCCCTCAAAGAAATGTAACAGGTTAGTGAGGCAAGATCTTCCCTTACAGAACCCATGCTGAGTCTTCCTCAATAACTCATGTTCATCAATGTGCCTACTCATTCTGTCCTTTCTACCAACTTTCCCGGTATTGAAGTCAGACTGACTGGTCTGTAATTTCCCGGATCTCCTCTGGAACCCTTTTTAAAGATGGGGGTGACATTTGCTACCTTCCAGTCCTCAGGAACGGAGGCAGATTTCAATGAAAGATTACATATTTTTGTCAGAAGATCCACAAGTTCTCAGGCACAGCTCTGACCAGGGCTTGTTGTACAGCATGTGCCCAGCTGATGAGGGCACTGAAACTCAACAGGCCTACGTGAAATGTGTCACTATGGGATGCCCTCCAACATCTCTGGGGAAGAACTATGATGATTCCAGTGTGAAAATTTTCCCTGATAGTAAAATGTTGGAAAGCTGCTGATGTAATGAATGGCTCATTAGAGATTGGTGTATTTTTGTCTCTGGAATCTGCACTTAACAAAATCCTTTTCCTTTTTTGTTCCTTTTGTTATTTTAGATATGGACATGGCTATGAAATTTTCTGTGTCGCTTGCAACAGTGCCAAAACAATCATTGCCTCTGCGTGTAAGGTAAGAAAAGGTGGCAATTAAAATGGTTTTCCAAAGGACTCTCTTGAGACATTAGTCTCTTTGCTCTAAGAAGGAATATATATCAAATATAACACAGTGTTTGATTAAAGGATTGACTTGTCAGGCATACAAGTTATTCTTAATATAAAGCTGTTTTATTCAGGTTGTTACTTTGCTACTGATGCATATCAAAGCCATGTAAACCCTTCCTTAGTTCTCACCTTCTGTAACAAACGCAGGAATGCCTGCTTTGAAGATAGTGCCTCCCGAGACCGTTCCCAAGCTCAAGCCTAGGACTCAGGATGTTTCTAACTGCAAAAGATAGTCAAATGCATAGTTGTAGTAATTCACACGCTCATGCTAGAATTCCAAGTTATCTCTACTGTTCCCTTTGATCTCTACTGTTCCCTTAAAGCCAGATGCCATACACTGAAATGTATCACTTTCAAGTTGTTCCATCTATGAGCACAATGGATTATCAATAAACTAAGACTTTGTTTCCAGTCATCCCTTTGTTCTTTTGAAACTTCCATGCTTGACATGACTAATGAAAGTTTAAAAGGTTATTAAAGCTAAGATGAGTCAAGAATATTAATGATTTTTGTTATTTGCATTTCAGATAATGTTTAGCGTTTAAGTTAGCCAGCACACGTTATCTTTTAGATAATAGTTGTTATAGTGGTATACCGTAATAGAATAAGAAGTATAGTATTTTTGGCTCCTGTGAATGTGTGTGTTAATCTGCAGCAGTACCATTGGGGCCAGGCCCACCAGCAACTGCCAGGCTACTAGTTACCACTCACTGTGCATGACTTTCCTGGGCCTGGCTGCTTCCTACAGTTTAACAACAGCGTCCCCATCTCCCTCGCCCCCCCCAAAGGCCAGCATGGAGTAGTGGTTAGATTGAGAGTAGATCGGGGGGGATCCAGGTTCAGTGCCCTCCCCCCGCCACGGAAGCTCGCTGGGTGGCCCCTTGGGAGGTTGTGTATTCTCAGCCAAACCTACCTCACAGGGTTGCTATAAAGATAAAATGGAGAAGGGAAAGATGTAACCCACTTTGCATTCTCTTTGAGAGAAAGGTGGGGTGCAAATGAAGTAAATAACATTTGAGTATAATATTCTTTCCCCCCTAAACAGATGCAGTATAGTTCAGTTAACATTCTATTCAAAAGGGTGTTTGTTCCTTGTCGTTTGTGCCAAGGTGCTTAGAGCTGCATGTAGGAGAGTCACCTTGTGCCATCACAGCAGTCCAATCAGGCAGAGAAAGAGGCTGGCCCCGGGTCACTCAGTGAGTTTCATGGTAAAGGGGACAGCATTTGAATCCAGGTCTCTCTGCTCCAAGCCCAGCAGTTGCGCTGTGCCAGCTTTGTTATTGTTGTGGGTATTCCTACAGCAGTTTGAAGTTTGCTTTTATTCATTCTGTGTGCTTGCTTCCTGTTCTAACAGGCTTCTAAGAAAGAACATGCAGCCATCATTTTGTGGAGCACCATGACCTGGAAGCAGCTACAGAGCTTATCTTTTCACAATCTGACCGTGACACAGATGGCGTTTTCCCCCAATGGCAAGTTCTTGTTGGCGGTGTCAAGAGATAGGAAATGGTCTCTTTGGAAATGCAAAGATAGTCCAGCAGAGCCAGGTAAGATTTGGGAGCTGCAATTGCTGGTTGCAAACCAGTTACAGGAGTTTGGTCTTTTAAGATGTATGAGCAATGGATTTGCCTTTTGTGGCTGTGGTTCTCTTCTGTCTTAGAATTTCATTTCCTTTTTACAAATAGAGTTTCTAGGGAAGTTGAGTGTGACTACATGGGTATGCTGTTGATTTTGGGTGATGAGCAGGCAAGACCTCTACTGGCCACAGTGCTGGAAGCTTAATGTTGAATTGTCACCAGACATCTGGTGAATGTGAGCCCTGTGCTTGCTTGTCATGGGACATCTATGGCCTGTGCAGAAGGACATCTGTTCACTTCGCCAAAATGAGATATGCTCACCTGATCATTTTTAGAACAAAAATCCAATATATTTCAGTGTGTACAGTCCTTTCAGTTAAGTGATGTTTTTAAAAAAGTGTTGATAGTTTTCCTTGTCATGGTTAGTGATATTGCATCACTGATGGCTCTGGGAAAAAAAATCAGAAATTCAATAGTGTCCCTGGCATGTGTATGAGAGGATTTTCCTGCTTGTGCTAAAAATATCTGCTTCTGTGGGGTAGAGAACATTTTGATAGTGTTTTCAGTAGGATTATTAAGATAATAATTACAGCAACTCTGTAAAACTAGACCAGTGTTTTAATTCCATGGTGCAGGTGGTTTGTGTGTGTGTGTGTGGGGGGGGGGGTGTTAAGAATGAGAGTGGCTTCCCTGAGTGAGTTTGTGGCAGAGATGAGACTTGGCCCAGGAAGTTCCTCATTCACAGCTCTGCCTTTAAACTCTGACCCACCGTCTCTAACAAATCCCAGAGTAGCCTCTGAAGCCAGGGTCAGGTCAAGGGATGCCACCCAATGCGATGGGGGAATCCTGAGGTGGGCAGAGGAGCCGCAGCAATTCAAACTTCTCACTCTTAAAAAAATAATTATTGCCTGCAGAAAATACTCCTAAAAATAAAAAGAAATTAGACGAAAGGTGGCCGGAACCCAAACCTGTTTCTCTGAGGTTGTGGGGTTGGATCCCTTGTTCCATCAGGAGGTGGCTTAGCAGGACAGAGCTGTTAAGACCAGCGGGCAGTTTGTGTGTGGGGGAATGGCTCACCATTGTGAAGCACCCCTCCTACAATCTGGGGTGGCACAGTCTGCTGAACCCCCTTGGGATTCGATTGCCTGCTTCTGTTCCTGGGGAAGATGGTGCTGAGGTCCCCCTCAATCAGGGTTGCAACCCCTGTTTGGACGCTAGTGTAGGAGGATCCCCTGGCTGGTATCCGTGCTGATGTAATTCTGGAGGGCTACAGAAGACAGCAGGCAGCAGGAGGGGGAATGAAGAATTCGCCCAGTGGAAACTCTGCAAGCTGCACTTCTTTTTAGCTTGAGCATGGCAGGCACTTTGGGTTACCTCTCTGGAAAGACATGGCTTTACTCATGTGTAAACTAAGCTTTAACTTGTGCATCTGCTTCCATCGTTTTACAAAGGCCTGGGCAAGGGCTGCTTGTCAAGTTTTCCCCTGAGAGCCTTTTCCCCTCTTGTTGTGCTGTGGAAGTCGAGAACAACTCCCTGCAGTGTTTGTGCCTCCTGGGGGAATGCAGCCAGTAGAGTGGAGCAAGCTGGAGCTCTGAGGAAATGCTGCAGCAACCTCAGGGTGTTCAGGAAGCTCTGGCCATTGGTTTGGTACTTGATTAGTACCTGCTGATGAAAGTGTTGTCTGAGGTAATTACACATGTGAATATACAAGTTAGCGACATTTGATTAGGCATCAATATGTTTATAGCTCTTCCTCTAGAGTTGCCTTGCGGCACTTACAAACGCAGGTTACAGACTGGGGTTCTACCAAGACTGTACTCAGTCTTTAATTTTGTAAAAAGAACAAACTGAATGCTGATGTATGAGCCCCAGCTGCAGCACTGCTGTTTCTTTCACACTGACAGTTTTGTTGGATTAGAGCATGACTGGCCACGGCTTCACTTCTCTGCAGGTCAGGTGCTGTGGCAGAAATGCAAGTCTCTGCTAAATAAGGCAGTCTGTGCCGAAGGTGGAGTTGCACCCTGGGTTGGCATGGCAGCATCCAGTTGCTTGGGGTGGGTGGGTGGGTGGGAGCAGCTTCCCATCAGTTGGCATTGACAGTATCATAGCCCCCCAGCAGCCGGGCATGGGGACAGTCTCTTAGGCCAAAGAACTTGATAGGTGATCATCTGGCACAGAATGAAGAGATACCCAGAAGTTTCTGCAGTGCTATTGAAGAGTGCTTGCTAAAATGAGAAGAGTAAAATGGGATGGAAGTACCACCAGTTAGGGTGGAGACAGACTTCATCTCTTAGCTGTTGCCTCATAGCCCAGATGATTGTTCTCTTGTCTTTACTTACATGGCGCAGCGCAGGAGGGTTATGTTCTCTTGGCATGTCTCATTCCAGAACCAGCTTTCTGCCTCTTTGCCTGCACAGACCAAAATACAGCAGTGCACAGTCGCATCATATGGTCTTGCGACTGGACTCCTGACAGCAAATACTTCATTACTGGAAGCAGAGACAAAAAGGTAAGGCATGTCAAAGGCATGTGTGTTTTGCTGGATGCCATTTTGTGTTCCCTGTGTTGTATGCTGTAAGTCAGAGGTGGTGAACTCTCATATTGACTGAAACACTTCTGTTAGGTGTGTGTGTTCAGTATAAACCGAACTAAATAAATACCTGAAAAACACCTTACTCAGATTACAGAATACAGATTCTCTAATCGATTTGGCTCTCAATATAGCTGAGCCTGAATAAAATCTGATATAATTCAGCTTTTATTTGGGCACATCTTGGAGAAGGCATTTAAAGAGACCATGGTCTCTTTAAATGCCTTCTGAATTCGCTCACCAATTCCTGCTGCAGTGACAGCAGAGAAGGACTGCTTGGAGAAGGCACTTATAGAGAATCTTTGAAATGCCTTCTGCAAGCCAGTCTCTGCCACTGTGGCAGTGGTGCAACTTGACGAGTGAACTCAGGCACTTAAAGGGTCTCTTTAAATGCCTGAATTTCAGAAACAGTTGCTTGAAGTGGGAGGAAGCAGTATGCCTTCCAGTCTTGATTATCTCATTATTATATGTTTAAAATTGTGGTGGGCAAATTTGGAGTGCCTCATGAACATATGAACATATGAACATATGATGAACATATGAACAGCCTCACTGCTTCCCCCAAATCCCAGGCCAGCCCCAATGTTCATCTATGTTGCGGAGAGGGGGATATGAATGTTTAATTCTTGCTTGCTTGTTTTTGCATTTCACTGCCAGCTTTTGGGTAGGGCAAACTTGGTAGCTTTAAAAAACAAGTCCTCCCCTTTGAGCATCTCTGATTGCCTTTGGTGATAATTACATAATTTACAAGTTGCAAGAATTGTGCTGAACTGAAACTGTCGCTTCTGATTTTCATTTGTATAAAACTGTTGCTTAAATTAGTTTTAGACCCTCCATAAACTGAGGGGCAGGAATCGCAGCAGCCACGATGCTTCCCTTGCCTGCAGGTGCTGCCAGCAGCTGCCTCATTCTGGCAACTGCAGCTCCAAACCTGACTATAGGCAGGCCCATCTTTGTCATGCCTTTTAGCTGGCTTTCGTTCCCTTTAGCCACTGTGACGGATTTCAGAGGGGCAGCTTTATTGATCCAGAGCAATAAAAGCAGCAAAAAGTCCCATGGAGCCTTAAAGCTTGTGACAGAAACTCACTTGGTCAGACACTCTGTCCCACAAAAGCTTCCATGCAGTCATGCACATTAGTCTTCAAGTTGTCCAGTGTCCCTTTGTTGACTGTGTTATGTGGCAGACACTCTTTTTGGGGTGGGAGAAATGGTTTTGGTGACAGCTCAAGGCGTAGGTTGGTGAGCGCTGGCATCTCTTCCCCTCCCCCAGTCCTGTGCAAAAAGCTGGTAGGAGGAAGGGGCTGGCTGCCTTCCACGAGAGTTGAGTGTTGGAGTTCTTCTTTGCCTTGTGCCCACCCAGTGTGCAGCCTTCTCATCACATGCCCCTCAAGCTACCATTTCTCTCTCTGGGAAGGAGAGCAAAGTTTGCTGGGGCTCCATGCCCAAGGGTCTGGCCTGTGGCCCCCCTGCCTTAAAGCTGGTGTCGGGTGCTGGCACTGCAGCCTCTGCAGGTGGCAAAGAGCAGGATCCTTCAGCCACACTGGAAGAGCTGAGCAGGATCCTTCAGCCACACTGGAAGAGCTGCTCCTCCTGAGGGACTGCGCTTCAGCACCCAGGGACTGACCGTGTTTAGCTCTGCCTCTCCTCCCCCCCTTCTCACTGACAGGCTCCAAAGATCTGCAGATGAGGAGCCCCCCCTTCTGTATTCACCCCCCCCCCCCCCCCGGAATGCTGTTGAGTTGCCCAGCTTGTACCAACATCTTGGTCTTGGAACAAGGCAGAAGAGAAGGACTTCAGACAAGGCGACTTTGTTTATTTATGTTTTGTTCATACAATTATTTCATTCACACAATATGCCACCTCAGGCATGCATTCAGTGAGAGACTTGTGCTTGATGGCTGTCCGTCACCTGTTGAGCTCCTGTTTTCTTCTTGTTGTTTCTTTCGAGGGCTCGGAGAAATGTGGGATTTTATCCCAAGGTGGAGGATGAGCAGGATAAACCTCTGCTGGCTCTTGGAAGTAATTGCAAGTGGGGAAGAAGGAGGGGCTTCCTGAAATCTTGATTGCCGCCCCCCCCCAGTTCTGAAGCACCCCCCCCTCCAGTTTGGTGTAGTGGTGAAGTGTGCAGACTCTTATCTGGGAGAACTGGGTTTGATTCCCCAATCCTCCACTTGCAGCTGCTGGAATGGCCTTGGGTCAGCCGTCGCTCTGGCAGAGGTTGTCCTCTCAGCACCACCCACCTCACAGGGTGTGTGTTGTGGGGGGAGAAGATAGAGGAGATTGTAAGTCACTCTGAGTCTCTGATTCAGGGAGAAAGGCAGGGTATAAACCTGCAATTCTCTTCTTCCATTAGTAGGTCCCCTCGTGTAGGGGGCAGGACCCTCATTCGGAATGGCTGGTTCATTGGAAAGGAGAGAAGCTGCAACTCCTTCCCTTGGCCAAGGCCTTCGTGGGGGGAAGGAGACCTGCTCTCTCGCTCTCCTGTGCAGATTGGGAGGCTTGCCCAGGGAAACAGGGGAAGGGATTTGTGGGCTGCCACTCCCGGCATGAAATTAGGCTGGTCATCTGTAGACATGTTTTGTGTAACTCTGTTTTGTTGTTTCTGCTGATGGGGATGTTGTTGTTGTGTTTGATCAGAAATGCTGTGCTCGTTTGCAGACTTGGGGTGGCTGACCACAGTGGAGCAGCATGTGTGAGCCTATATTTTTGGGAGGAGCCACACAATGATGAAAAAGGACACTGGAGAAAAGGGGATTGGTGAAGAGAAGTGGCTATCTAAAGTGCTCAGCTCAGAGCCCCCCCCCCCTTCGCCTGGCATACCTGGAGTGCCCCAGAAGGGGTGGCTCCTCTTCCTGGTGCCCTCTGCTTCAGCTTCCTGTCTTGGCGGAATCATTTCCCTGAGTGATTCTCTGCATTTCCAAACAGGTCATCCTGTGGGGTGAATGTTGTTCAGCAGAGGAGAGCCCCAGGGGAGACCTGGCTGCCGTTGAGCTTTGCTCTTCTGTCCTGGAGGTGGAAGATTCGGCCACTGCTGTTGGCGTGAGCCCCGTGCTGGCCTCTGATGGGAGGTGTGTCCTTTGCCTTTCCGGGGAGCCTTCTGCTCGTGGCCCAAAGGAAGCCCAAGTCCCTCGTGGCTTCTACACTCGGTGCTGCTTGAGGGGCCCTGAAGTGCTTGTGGTTTTGCCTCTCCACTTGTGTCTATGCATTTACTCATGTGTAACTTTGTGCAGGTGAATTGTGCACCATCTGAACCAGATCTTTAGCTGTAATGGCTGCACGGCATATTCACCACTAACCACTACTGCCCATAGGTCCAGTATTACATTATAGTTATGCCTTTAAAATTGGGGCCAGGTGAAGATTTCATGACTCCAATGTTTAGACGTTGTGTCAAATGCATAGAGATGCCAAGCAAATCATGTTCTCTACAGAATGTGTCTGCAGCCTGTTATTTCCGTTTTCTCTAATGGAGGAGTCACTTAAGTTGGAGAAAGCCTCTTTAGACTGGAGACACAGAGAATGCAAAGAGGAGGCTGAGTTGGAATAGCCACACTTTGCAAGTCTGGACCTTTTGGGTTCACCTGATTTCCACTTTCAAGGAAGTGAAAGGGGGTGGAATGGACTGCGCTGGGTCCAACTGTGGATGGAGTACCTCATTTTGTTAATGTTCCCCACTCATCAAAACAGAACACTGACCCCGCAGGCAAAACAAAGGGGTTTTCCTTGCTTGCTTTTTCTGGAAAGTTTTTTTAAATTTTTAGATTAAGGGGAATGGAGAGAAAGCTGGAATCCACCACTTGCCATCTGCAGGGGAGCCCTCATCTTGCCCCCACCCCCACCCCATTCTCTGGCTGTGTCTGCAGCAGCCACCTCTATGCTTCTCTGCAGGGCTCTTGTCCTCTTGGGCCTGAGGGGACTTTGGAAGCAAAGTGGGGGTGGCTGGGTGCAGGCTTCTCTTCAGGAACTCTCAGACATTTTCTTTTGATGCAGCTACCTGGTTGCCGTGGGGACGGAAGGTGGGAAGATCCACTTGTACAAATGCAAGCCAAACAATGAGAGGTTGCTGTGCTCCAGTTGGACTCATTGTGCGGAGACTGACAGCAGGTAATATGTTCTGATGAGGTTTGAAAGCCGCTGGAAGCCACACCCCTGTTCTGTGGATGCCTCAGTGTTTTGACAGGACTCAACTGTTCGTTTTCCACTTGTGTGTGTGTGTGCATGTGTGTGTGTATTTGGGGGGTGGGGAGACGGCATTCTGGCATATTTGAGGAGTTGGGTCCCTGAAGGCATCGTTGCAAAGCGCTCGTTATTTCTGGAGTTGGTTTTCCACAGAGCCCCCGAGGCCAAGCTGGGATGCCCTCAAGTTAGAATGCAACCTGGCCATGAGCTCATTATCTTCCAGTTCCAGCTCTGCATCTGCAAAATGGGGACCGTCATTCTCTCCTTTCTGGGAGGGCTGCAGAGGATCATTGAGAACTGTTTGGAGCTTCTGCGTAAAAAGCTCTCTATAAAAAGGCTCCATATAAAACGATGAGTGTTATTGTTATTCTAGCACAAGGGATGATTATTGTTATTTCACATTTGGACAGTGATTTGCCAACATTGTCTGTGGTGTTGGAAAGAGGAGCTGGCAGAAGGGTGTGAAATTATGTCTGTGCTTCCAATGGCTCTGTAGGGCTTTTCACTGGGCAATTTGTGGTGTTTGGACCTTGGCCAGTTCTGCATGTCTTCCTCTTGCAAAACCTTGTTCTTTTCCTTCCTTACTCTGGAGCGCTCTGACAGTTACGAGGACACCAAAGATCCTGCGGGATCCCACAGGAAAGCCCTTCTGGGCGCTGCCCTCATGAGTCCTTCTGTTTCAAGGGCTGCAACTTGCCTCCCATGGAAGGAAATGGTGACGAGTCAAAGCAATACAATTTAAGAACTGAGTTCTGGCTCAGCTGGTTCTGATCTGGCTTCAGTTTGAGCCTGTATGAATTCAGTGGCAGGTTGAGTTCTGGCAAAGGAAATAATCCATGTTATAAAACTGAATGGTATAAAGTGATGGGGGTGGTGGATCCAGCCACTCCTCGAATTCTCCCCCCGCCCAGGAGGATTTTTATCCCTGCGGGTTCCATGATCCCCAGCAGAGAGGGGGACCCCTTCCTCTGCAAGTCTGTCCGTCTCTCATGGTGGTTTCCTTCCCCATTGGTTGCAGCACAGAAGCAGCCAAAGGCCTGCAGTGGGAAAGGGCTGCTGAGGGTCTTTCAACCTGCTTCACATCCATTCCCTTGTCCTGCCTGCTCCGGCCCTGTCTCACAGCTGGGGGGCGGCAGTGGCTGGCCAGAGGTTCCCAGGTAGCTCACGGGGAACCCAGGACTGCTGGGCTTGCGATACTCCTGCTTTCCCATTAGAAGCCCTCAAACCCCCATCTAGAGGGTGGAAATCACCTCACAGCATGGCTTTGTGTCTTGGTGATTCCTTCTGGATGTGGATGATGTACACTCAACTCCTCCCCCCTCGCCTGCCAATTATCTGGTTTCAGTTCCAGTGCAGTTTTGATTTTTAAAAAATATTCAGCTGAATATCAGGGAAGGTTAAACTAAACTTTTCAAATAACAATTTAGCTTGTATTCTAGAACGACGATCTGTTTGGCTTTCTAGAATTTGTAGCAGAATTGCGTAGAGACAGATGATTGTATCGAGATATGGATACCTCTGTTTAGTTTCTTGGAGTCCTCCTTCGCCCACAACTGTCCGGAAGTCTCTTATAGATGTGAATCAGGGACATCCTGGATAAAGAGGACCATTGATGGTTCATTTGCAGAATCTCCATTGCCCCCTCAATGCAAGCAGCCCACACATTGGTCTGCCACACGCTGCGTGCAGAGAAAATGGAGATATGTCTGTGCATGTATAGCTCTTACATAAAACCCTTCACAATACAGAGAAAACAGGATATGCAGGATATATGAACACGCATCCACTTTGCTGATGCATACTGTGTCCTGTGAGGCCACAAATGTTTGACTCTTTTGGCAGCTTCATGCTGTTAATTCTTCCATTCATCTTGATAGACCCCACGGTACCAACAGCATCATCTGTTCTTCCTCCAGGTGATTGCACACACCAGAGGTCAATAAGATGTCTGTCAACCAGCATAGCAGGTTCCATTTGCTGCTACAAAACAGGCCTGTAGCTTACCTTGTCTTGCAATCATAGAATAAACAGGTTGCTTACCTGTAACTGATGATCTTCGAGTGGTCATCTGTGCAGTCACACACATGGGTCTTGCCGCATGCAACGGATCCGTACCTCGGAGTCTCTAATAGCTCGCCTAGAGAACTTTTGGCACGCTTCCCTCTCGCTCTGGGGAGCAGGCATCGGCTGCGCATGCCTGGAGCGAGGGGGAGGCACCCTTCCCACTCAGTTTCTTCCAGCCGCCACTGACACTCTACAGAGGTACATATTAGGCAGAGGAAGCCAGCAGCGGGGAAGGCTGGGTGGGCGTGTGTGACTGCACAGATGACCACTCAAAGATCATCAGTTACAGGTAAGCAACCTGTTTTATCTTCATCGTGGTCTCTGTGCAGTCCCACACATGGGTGACTAGCCAGCTAGAAGGTCACGGAGGTGGGTGCTGGCAAGAAAAAGAAAGAGTCACATCATGTAGCTAGAAGATAAAAGCGGATGCACTCACCAGTCACTTCAGTGGAAGATGGACCTGAGGACCGCTTGACCGAAGGAGGCGTCTCGTCTCGCACGAACGTCTAGGGCATAATGGGAGACGAATGTGGACGGTGAGGACCAAGATGCAGCAGCACAAATGTCCTCTAGAGAGACGCCGTGCAGGAAGGCTGAAGACATCGAGACCGCTCTGGTAGAGTGAGCCTTAAGGCCTTCGGGTAAGGGTTGCTTAGCCAACTCGTAACACAACTTGATGGCACTAGATACCCACTTAGATAGTCTCTGGGTAGAAATTTTGTGCTCTCTGTGGGGATTACCGTAGGCCACAAACAGGTTAGGGTCCTTACAAAATGGTTGTGTATGAGAGAGGTAAAAGGACAAAGCTCTTCTGACGTCGAGGGCGTGTAGAGCTCTTTGCCCAGGGTCCTTTGGATCAGGAAAAAATGTTGGCAACGAAGTGGATGTTGACAGATGAAAGTGTGACACAACCTTTGGAAGGAAAGAAGGGTCCGGTCTTAGGACCACCTTGTCCTTATGGAAATCTGTGTAGGGAGTATCATAGCGGAAAGCACGCAGGTCACTGGCACGCTTGCCAGAAGTAAGGGCAACTAAAAGGGCGGTCTTCCAGGACAGCAGACTGAGATGCACTGTAGCCAGGGGTTCAAACGGGGGCTTCATAAGATGTGAAAGCACTAACGACAAACTCCAAACTGGTACAAACGGTCTGATAGGAGGGTGAAGGTGCAACATGCCCTTTAAAAAAGACTTGGACAATCGATGTGAAAAAACAGTCTGGCCATCAACAGGATCGTGGAAGGCAGAGATGGCCGAAAGGTGAACTTTTAGCGAGGAGTAGCAGAGACCTTACCCTTGCAGGGACAGTAGGTATTCCAGAATCAAGTGGAGACTCTGGGTGGAGATGCTGGGATGATGCGTAGGAACAGAAACGCTTCCATTTGCATTGATAAGAACGCCTGGTGGAGGGCTTTCTCGCGTTCAGAATGACCTCTGCAGATAAGGATGTGGACGAATTCTGCAAGCTGTGAGGGCCAGAGTTTGAGGGTTGTGGTGGAGCACCTGGCCGTGGGCTTGGGTTAGAAGGTCGCCTGCTAGCGGAAGGCAGCGGTAAGTATGACAGGACATCTGCAGAAGTCTTGTGAACCACGGTTGCCGTGGCCACCATGGCGCTATCAGAATGCAGTCCGTGCCGTCCCGATCAATCTTGAGCAGTGACTGCATTATAAGGGGGGTCGGTGGAGAGAGGTAGTGCAGAGGACCCCTCCAGGTGTGCAGGAAAGCATCGTTGCCTCTCCTGGTGTAAAAGCAAGGGCACTTCGCATTGTCCTTAGAAGCAAAAACATCTATTTTGGGGACTCCGAAGCAAACAAAAATGCGATGTAGATAGGTTGGATTGAGGGACCATTCGAGGTCGTCCATGCGAATCCTGCTGAGAGAGTCGGCCAGAACATTCTCTATGCCTGGGAGGTGAATGGCAGTCAGGAAGATGTTGCGTTTGATACACCATTCCCAGAGCAGTATGGCTATGCGGCACAACTGGAGAGATTTGGTGCCACCCTGTGTGTTCACATAGAACACTGTGGCCATATTGTCTGTAGTGATCTGGACATGCCGACCTCTGACTGAAGGGAGGAATGAATGGAGGGCCCTGTGCACAGCAATCAGTTCCAGGCAGTTTATGTGCATAGCCCTCACGGACAGAGTCCAAAGCCCTCTGACAGTCTTGTCCTCTAAGTGGGCTCCCCATCCCCACTTGGAGGTGTCTGTGGTTACAATGATAGATGGAGGGGGGAGAAGAAAAGGCATCCCGGAAAGCAGATTGTGTGGCACTGTCCACCAGGCAAGGGAGTGCAGAGCCTTCTGAGGGACGGTGAGAAGAGTACTCTGTGGTTGTACGTGTGGATGATAGGCATGAACAAACCAGAGTTGAAGATGTTGCATACGCAGTCTTGCAAAACGGAGGACCGACGTGGTTGCAGCCATGAGGCCCAGTAGACGTATGGTGATAGCAGGCTGCAGAGGAGTATGACGAACTAAGTGGGCCAGGGCTATGATGGTTTGGGCACGATCCTCTGGAAGGAAGACAAGATGAGGAGACGTGCATAGACGAGCACCTATGAACTGCAAGTCCTGGGTTGGTGTAAGGTGTGATTTGGTGACATTCACACAGAGGCCCAGGGAGGCGAGGAGAGAGAGGGTTGTGTTGAGATTCCTCGACAGTTGATGCACTGTAGGTGCAGTCAGCAGCCAGTCATCTATGTATGGGAAGACGGGGATGTTTCGTAGACGCAAGGCAGCTGTGACTACTGCCATGCACTTGGTGAATACTCTGGGCGCGGTGGAGAGCCCAAATGGAAGGGACTGGTACTGGAAGTGCTGATGGGGACCTATGGCGAATCAAAGATATTTGCGGTGCTGAGGCCTGATGGTTACATGGAAATAAGCATCCTGGAGATCCAGGGAAGCCATCCAGGAGTTCTTTGGAATCAGGGGCAGAATGGATTGGAGGGAGATCATTCTGAACTTCCTGTAGGTTATACATTTGTTCAGCCTCCGAAGATCTAGAATAGGACACTTGCCTCCATCCCTCTTAGGCACCAGGAAATATCTTGAGTAGAACCCCGTGCCGTGATGTTGAGGAGGAACAGGTTCTATGGCATTTTTCTGGAGCAGGTCCACAATCTCTTGTTGGAGGTGAGGGGAAGGAGGAGTAACTATAAAGTAGTGGTGGTGAGGTGGTGAAACGAACTCGATTGCGTATCCGAGACGGATTATGGTGAGAACCCAGGAGTCCGTGGCGATTGAACTCCAGGTTGGGTAAAAAGGAAGACGGGTGCGATAGAGAGGGTTCATTTGTGAGAGGGAACTCGGAGGGAAGTCAAAGAGGTGGTTGAGCAGACTTCTTGGTTGGTTGAGAATGTGGCCGTTGGTAGAAAGGTTGTTTCTGCTGTGGAGGCTTCTTCCTCCAGTAATCTTGTTGTCTTGGAGAGCGCTGACGGCGCTGGAAAGAAGGTCTCCAGGGCTTTGGTCTGTTAAAATGTTGAGAGGCCGGCTGGGAGACACCCAAGCGTTTTGCTCTCGTACACCCGTCATCCACAGACGTCAGGACCTCATCCGTTGAGGCATGGAACAGGCCCAGACCCTCAAATGGCAAATCCTCAATTTTTTGCTTTATGTCGGGCTGTAAATTAGTCGACCTCAGCTAGACGTGACGACGTAGAGCCACTGATGAAGCGAAGACTTTAGATGAGCAGGATACGGCGTGCCTCAAGGAGTTCATTTGCTGTTTGGACACGCGTGACAGTTCTGAGACCAGATTGGAAACAGCCTTCTGGGAAGTGTCTGACATGGATGGAATATGTGGTGTAATTTGGTTGGCCAGGTTGTAGGTATATGCTGCGAAGTAGGCTAGGTAATTATTAAGCTTCGAATTTGTAGAGGCCAGGCTGTAAATTTTTCTAGCCAGTGTGTCCAGCTTCCTGCCCTCACGATCAGGTGGTTTGGATGCCTGGAAGGTTTGGCTTTAGTAGCCGAATGGACGATAATGGAATTGGGGGCCGGGTGGGAGGTTAAGAACTTATACTTGGGTGCATGTACTCTGTATAGGGAGTCGAGGCGCTTGGAGGTAGGAGGTATGGAGGCAGGTTTATCCCAGGACTCACGTAGAGCCTCGAGGTGAACAGGCAACATAGGTAAGATCGAACCCGCTGGGAAATCTACCTGTACGAGATTATGGACAATATCAGAAACCTTGGGAGAATCGGATGGGAGAGGGATGTTGAGGGCTGCAGCCATGGTAGTGATTAAATTGAGGTAAGCTTTGGAACTGTCCGAGGGTGAGAGTCGGGTAGATTGGGTGGAATCCGATACCGGGGAGACGGGGGGTTTCTCAGAGTCAGAAGGATCAGATGTGCCCATTTCGGATTGGGAATCTTTGGGTTGGGGTGACATAAGAGGCTTGGTAGATGCGGAGGATATTGGATCTCTAGGTAGTTTAGGCGGGGATGATGGAGGAGCTGTAGAAACCGTGGCAGAAGCTGTACGGGGCATGAAGGACTTTTTAGGAACATCTCAGGTCTGGGGAGGTTCATAGGGTTGGATGGTCTCACGGGTCCGAGGGGAGTAATATTCTAGGTCTGTATAATGGGAAGGACGAGAATATGGAGAAGGGCGATGGTACCGAGGGGATTCCTGGTCTCTCGAACAGGAAGAACGGTGTTCAGGGACTCTGGTATGAGGAAAGTCATGGTACCAAGGAGAATCCTGGAAATCACGGATTCGAGGCGTTGAGATATCTCGCATGCGGGTGTCAGCCTCGAACTCAAGGTATCTGGTTCGACGGTAGCTTCGCTCAGAAGGGGAGCGTGAGAAACAGCGGTGGACTCGTCGGGGTCGAGGAGATGGGGACCTGGATGGGGAAGAGTACTCGTATCAGTGGCCCCGGTAGTAATCCTGATATGGAGATGGGGATCGAGGAGGATGGCGGCGAACCAGGGAACGGGAATGGTACCGTTGGGTGGAGACTTGCGTGGAAGACTCTATATTGTGGAGATCCCGCAATGTCCCGAAAGGATTCCGCCCGAAAACCCGAACGGGTAGGATCCGACAAAGGTTCCGGTTCGAGGATGTCGTATGGTACGACGCTGTGGATCAAGGGGGAGCGAGATCCAATCCGTATGACCTCGACCGTGGGTGGAGAGTGAGGAGTCTGCTGCGGCATATCCGAGATGACATCGGAAGGCGCCAAGAGCTCTGCTGGTAAGATCAGGGCTATCGGGTTAGAGTGCGCAGTCGCCATCGGAGTGGAATGCGCAGTCGCTGTCGGATCGCGGGACTTCTTTGAAACTGAGGTCAGCGAGTCGGAATGACGCGACTTCGGCGCCAAGGCCGGCGAATCCAAGTGACGCAGCTTCTTCGAAGCCTTATGGCCTTCGGAGTGCTTAGCCGGTCTCTTGTCGGACTTATGCTTTTTCAGTACATGAAGAGCAGCCGACGCAGCCGAATCTCCCGCTCGTTGTGGGGGAGGCGGCGAATCCAAAGTGGGCATAGCCCGGAGAGACTTTTCCAGAAGAAAACTACGAAGTCTAGCCGCTCGTTTTTTTCACGCCTGTTTCCCGAAGCTGGCGCAGTGAGGGCAAGTATCTACCCTATGGGATTCCCCCAGACAGAAAAGGCTGTACGAGTGTCCTGTCGGAGCGGGAGTAGCAGAGTGAGGGAGATGACTTGCCCGACACAGGGCTTCAGGAAAGAAAATCAGGCAGACACGTGCAACTAGTGCCAAAAGGTGTATTAACATATATACACAACAAGTGCTCTCTTGTGCAGTCTATACAATATCACCTCCACGGACAAAGTGCTTCGCCTAACCACCATCTCACAGGGAGAGACCTGTGTGATGCACACACAGATCGTATATAGTCCAAGCAGCCAATCCTGGCCATGCTGACTCAGCAGATTGCATCACTTGGCTTCTGCCGGCTCAAGCCGGTCTGCTGATCAGGTCACTGTGACCTAGCCTGGCAGCTGGATCACCAGCTGTCATACTGTGGCTGTCAGACTGGGTTTATGTAGATTCTTGCTCCAACACACCTCCTAATCTATTTACACCCAGTGCACCAAAACACTTCACACAGTTTACATACATGTCCACCAGCAACATTACAGTTCATATTTACGTAGCTCGGAACCCTTTCCGGAATTCGTTCAGGAACTCATCATGATTGTAAAACACATCATCGTGTTCCTGTTCAGCCAGCTCTTTCAGACGCTTGGCTTCAGCCTCCTTCTCCCTTGCCTCGCACTCTGCCACCCAGGCTTTCCATTTCTTAGCCTTTTCTTTTAACATTTCCTCAAATCCGGGTGGGTCTGGATTGACAGTCAGAGTGACATAGGGACACTTGTACCTAGCGGGACGTTGGCCTTTGGTGGACCTGGCAGACACCCGTGGCCCTGTGCTTGGACCAGCTTTGTCTTCTTCGGGTTGCTCTGTTCCCACCTCCTGGGCTGGTTGCTCTGCCCCTGTAATTGGGTGTTGAACCTCCTGACTCTCACACTTTACCTCCAGTTCCTGCATTTGAGGCTCTGCCTCCTGACTCTGCTCGTCAGGCTCTGTGCCAGCATTCGGCTCACCTTCTCCAGCCCCACTGGGTGCCACCTCCTGGGCTGGAGTTCTGGGCTGCGCTCCAACATCGTTATCGCTACTTGGCAGCAGGACAAATTGTTTCTGCAAGGAGTGCAACCTTGGCCAGCTGCTTTCTTCATTGAACTGGGCACTCTTATTAAGTGTTATCTTGCTTTTGCTATTGCAGAAACGATAACACCTGGCCCTTGGCTTGTAGCCCAGAAAAATTAGGCTCTCTGCCCGGACATCCCCCTCCCCGCTACTCGTGGAGTGGATGCCAACCCGAGCCCGTGACCCAAAGACTTTTAAAGAACTCAAATCTGGGGTCTTGTTCAACAGTAACCTGTAAGGCACATTTTTCACAGTATTACACCAAACCCTATTTTGCAAAAAAACAGCTGCATGTATGGTTTCTGCCCAATAGGTCATTGGCAGTTGTGCATCCTCTAACATGCAATACATCACATTCTGCAATACAGCCCCATGCCCATTTTCTCGGGGCGTTGCTGGGTTCGTCAGACGGTGGGCAATGCCCTTGTTCTCCAGCCAACGTTTCATCTGGTTAGATAAGAATTCCCCCCCTCTGTCGGTTTGTACAGCTAGGAGATTAACCCCTAATTGTCTCTCCACTGCTTTGACCCACTTGGTGAATGTCTTATACACCTCAGACTTATGCACCATGGTGAAAACCCACGCGTACCTCGTGTGGTCGTCGGTGGCCACCAAGCAGTATCTCCTCCCCGACAGACTCTTTGGCAATGGGCCAATAACGTCTAAATGGACTAGTTCCAGGGCTCGTGTGCTTTCCCTTGAGCTTTCTTTAGCAACAGCACACGCCTTGCTTTTGGTCTTCTTGCAGACCTGGCAATCCAAGTAACATTTGCAAGGATTTACTTTCAAACTAGGCACAAGCTCCAGGGTTTTCTTTAACGCCCTAAATCCGCAGTGCCCGAGTCTCCTATGGAGCAAATGTATATAATTATTGTGCACAGGCTCATTCGACACCTGAGCCACCTGGGCACAATCACTCTGGACCACATACAGTTTACCTTCCCTCTTTCCTGTCACAAGCAACTTTCCCCCACCTCCCAGGATTTTGCAGCAGGTTTTCTCAAATCTCACCTGGTATCCCTGGTCAAACAGTGTGCTAACACTCAACAGGTTAGACTGCAGTGAGGGTACATACAACACATTTTGCAACATACATTTCAGTGCAGGAAATTCCACATTGCCTGAGCAAACAGAATTGGCAGTGGTCCCATCAGCCAATCTCACATACTTATGCTCAGGACTGTCAATGTTTTTCAACAACTCCTTCTCGCAGCAGAGATGGCTCGTTGCCCCGGAGTCTAAAATCCAAGCAGACCCTGTGCTCTCTACTGCAGACGTGACCAGCCGGGTTGCTTCCTCACACGGGCTGGCGGTCCTCCGCTCTCGCCGCACACGCCCCCGCCTCTTCTCCCTCTCAGGGCAAGCTCGGAGCAGGTGCTGCGACGACCCGCATCCATAGCAGCGACGGACTGCAAACGCAGTCGGCTCCACTTCCTCCACCTTCGGACGCCTGCCAGCAGCAGAAGCTGGCTCATTCTTGGCTGTCTTCCCGGACACACCGATAACAGCACGCTGCCCGGCCGACACCCCCGGACAGCTCACGGCCGCAATTCTCCCTTGGAAGTCAAGCAGGTGGGCACAGACGTATTCCATGGTCAGGGTCGCTACGTCCACCGTCTCCAGAGAAGTTATCAGGGGAGTGTACTCAGGTGGCAACGACGACAGCAAAATGTACACTCTGTCGTCCGGAGCTACAGTCTTGCCTCTTGCCTCCAGCTCAACGAAACAGTCCGTTAGCCGTTTGATGTGATCTTTCACACACCCTCCAGCCGGCATAACGGTGCGGAACATCCTCCTTGTCAAGGCCATGAGGGAACCAGCAGTGGTGCTAACATGCACCGCACTCAACGCGTCCCAGGCAGCCTTGGGAGTGTCCTGCCCTCGCACATAAACCAGCTGGTCATCTCCTATAGATAGCACTATGTTGGCCAGTGCCTTATCCGATAACACAGTCTCGGCAGGAGATAAGTCAGCAGGGGGGTTACTCACGAACAGCCATTGCCCTTCACGCTTGAGGTAGTGTTGCATTCTCAGGCTCCACACCGCGTAGTTGGCTGAGGTGAGCTTCTCAACGGCTACTCCAAGCTGTTGCTGAGCCATCGTGCCGACTCCTCCTCACAGCTGGCTGCCGACGTCCCTCTGGCTCTCAAACAGAGAACGGTGGTGCTTCTGTGTCCTTCACCGGCGTTCCTCGCCTCCGGCTCTTTCCAAACTCACAGTCAGCTCAACTCTCAACTCTCTCCTCCGCGCAGCGGAAGCGTGCTGGGCCCATAACCCTGTCGGAGCGGGAGTAGCAGAGTGAGGGAGATGACTTGCCCGACACAGGGCTTCAGGAAAGAAAATCAGGCAGACACGTGCAACTAGTGCCAAAAGGTGTATTAACATATATACACAACAAGTGCTCTCTTGTGCAGTCTATACAATATCACCTCCACGGACAAAGTGCTTCGCCTAACCACCATCTCACAGGGAGAGACCTGTGTGATGCACACACAGATCGTATATAGTCCAAGCAGCCAATCCTGGCCATGCTGACTCAGCAGATTGCATCACTTGGCTTCTGCCGGCTCAAGCCGGTCTGCTGATCAGGTCACTGTGACCTAGCCTGGCAGCTGGATCACCAGCTGTCATACTGTGGCTGTCAGACTGGGTTTATGTAGATTCTTGCTCCAACATGTCCGTCAGAAGTAGGGATTTTAGACCCACACTTCCGTCACTTCTTAAAAGTAATTTTCCCTTCCATACACTCCGGAAGGGGAGGGGGGGGAAGAGAAAGAACAAATGAACAGAAAGCGCAGAGAAGGGCTTTTTTTTTTTAAGGTTTTTAAATAGATGAGGGAAAGGTAGAAGAAAAAGGTAAGATGAAGAAGTACGATACCAAGAAGAGACGAGCCAGAGGAGGAACGCAACAAGGTAGGTGTTGTCCGGGCAGCGGAAAGGAAGAAACTGAGTGGGAAGGGCGCCTCCCCCTCGCTCTAGGCATGCACAGCCGATGCCTGCTCCCCAGAGCGAGAGGGAAGTGCGCCAAAAGTTCTCTAGGCGAGCTATTAGAGACTCCGAGGTACGGATCAGTTGCCTGCGGCAAGACCCATGTGTGGGACTGCACAGAGACCACGATGAAGATCATAGAGTTGGAAGGGACGGACCTCCAGGGTCATCTTATCCCACCCCTTGCACAATGCAAGAGATTCACAAATGCCTCCTCTCACAGCCCCAGTGACATTATCTCCTCTCCTCCATGTTACCCTCACAACAACCCTGTGAGGTAGGTTAGCCCCAAGGGTCACCCAGCTAGCTTCCATGGCAGAGGGAGGATTTGAACCTGAGTTTCCCGGATTCTAGTCTGACATTTTAGCCAGTACACCACACTTCACAGACAGTTGGCTTAAGCCCCCTCCCCTTCTTCCCTGGGCTTTGGAGGGTCCCGCAAAGGGCAGTCTAGGCAAGGGAAGCCCTGCAGGTTGGATCCCATGGCTTGGGGGTGCTTTTCCCCTGGGCAGGGAACCTCCCCCTGGCAGGCACCCAGAGGCTCCTCCTGCTGGCAGGAAGCCTCCCTGCTTGGCTCCTGTCAACTTTCCGTCTTCAAACCCTTGGCTAAAACTGTGTTTGCTGAGGCAAGATGCTAACTGCAGGATGCCAGTTTGGAGGCTGCCACTGCCTGTGGCTAGAGAGCCTGGGCACCAGTGGGGCTGCCAGCTCACAGGGCCGTTATGGCTGCACACGGAGCCTTGGACTTGAACGGAAGCCTTCTTTTAAACTTTTAAAACTTTTTGAGTGACGTGACCCCCAGCTTCTAGTTAGCGGTGGAAAACCCTCTGCTTTACTTGCAGAAGAGCCTTTGTTTTGTATGCAGAAGCTCCCCGATTCAATTCAGACTGAACCCCCAGCAGCATCCCCAGCTCAAAAGGACCCGACGCAAGGCCTCCCCCTGAGGCCCTGGAGAGCTGCTGCTTCTCAGCAACGCTAGAAATGCTCCTGCCGCTGCCTCGGAAATGTCAGGGCGTGGAGCTTGCAGCAGGTCTCCCACCTCCAGGCAGCAGCGCTTTGCTTCTTCCCAGCTGGCCGCATTGAAAAGGAGCCCACTAATTAGAGCAGCGCTGATGTTCTCAGTCCTCAGAGTCCAGCTGGGGGGGACATTTTGCAGTTGCGCCCATCCCCTAATGGCCTCTCTCTCTGTCGCAGCCAAAGCCACTCCCTGGTGGTCAAGCGGCTGAGCTGGAGGCAGCAGGTGGGCAGAGCTGGCCACGACACCTCGGAGAGCAGCGAGTGGCTGCAGCTGGCAAGCTGCGGGGCTGACCATGTGGTGAAGATCTTCAGCATCCAGAGGCACAGTCTTTGAACAAGGACCTTGGTTAGACCAGCAGTCTGGCTTGATGGATCTGTAGATCAGTTTTCAGCTACTTTTAAAAAACTGTGTTCCTTTTCCTGAAAGGCATATCTGACAACTCTTATTTATTAAAGCAGTTTTGATAACAATGGGTGTTGTGTACTTTCTTGTTCAGCATGGAAGACGAGGCCCACTGAAGCCAGCGCTGTCCTTTGCTTGGGCTCTGCTGGAAGAGGCTGTCTTTGCTTCGGGGAGATGTGACTTGCAGCGGGACAAAGGAGAGACATTTCTTCACCCTCAGCTTCACTTCCCCTAAAAGTGGTCCTTTGCATAGTTCCTCACATCCTCAACTTAATTTCCATTCACACTTTTATTGTGTGCATGAGTCATCAGGCCCTGGTTTCTGTCACACCATCTGCATGGTGATGACTCTGACCACAGGATGATATTTGAAGTGTCTTCCATGACTTTGAACCTCACATATAATTATGCTGGATGATCAGTGGCTATTTGACTGATTTCCTGATCTAGGGAACAGGCGTGATCTGGTCTTTTGTTGCCAAGAGGTAACAGTTTGATTTCAGGATGTCCTGGAGAAAAGAGGTTGTTCAGAGACAAGTGATGCACCTGCTGGCCAAGTTCTCTCTTTCTTCAGCTGCCCGTGGTTGATGGAGGATCTTCACCTTCAAAACATCTACCAAAGGTATAAGTATGTGACTGTTCAGTGGGAATGTGTAGGGAGCATGCAGTAAGCCCCCACAAGTAGCTGGCTGGCTTCTGTAGGAGGCAAAACACTAGACTGGCAGTGCACCCAGGGTACCTTCCATCTGGGAGCCCCACTGCAAAGATACCAGCCATTGAGGGTCTCCTAATCAAACACTGAGCAGGCAACAGTGAGATGGTTGTTGATGCCTCATTCTTGGTGCTGTCCTGCCTTGTGCTTAAGTGTAGGAGCCTCTTGGGATGGGGGATTCCTGTGCAGAACTGAGAATCTCATCGCTTTCAAGACTCTCCGGCGTCTGAGTGTTGCTCCAGATAGAAAGAAAATCTGTTCTCCCTTGATTCATATTTGGAGTTAGAGGTTAAATAGCTTATAACAAATTTTCTTTTATGGCTTTCGTGTTTTGTGTTTGTTACAGCTTGATATGTAAAATTTCTGGGGTGTGTGCATGTGTTTTATTTTAATGGAATTTTGAGGAATATTGACAGGGCGCCATTAGGTACAGCACAGACCATCAGGAGTTTGTTTCGGGGTGGTCCTGGGATCTCCTTGTCAGTGGAGCCCCAGTTCACAAATGCCACCAAGCTGGCATTTTTTTCATTTGCACTAAGCAGGGCAACTGGCCTCCTACCTCTCTTGCCCTGACCTAGCTACAGTAATCCATGCACCGGTCACCTCCAGGTTGGATTGCTGTAACTCATTTGATGCTGGCCTGCCCTCGAGGCTGAGCCGGAAACTCCAACTGATCCAGAATGTGGTGACACAAGACCTGACAGGAACATCACGGACAGCACACATCCAATCTATGCTGTGTCAGCTGCACTGGCTTCCAGTGGAGAACCAGGTCAGGTTCAAGGTTTTGGTATCAGCCTTCAAGGCCATGAATGGTCTGGGACCTACGTACTTTTGGGACCACCTTCTTCGGTATGTCCTCCAAAGAGCTTTGTGCTCTGCAAAGACCAATGTACTGATGATCCCTGACCCAAAAGACATCTGGCTGCCTGGTGGAATTCTCTGCCAGGTAACACCTGTGCCCTACGGGACCTGATGCAGTTCTGCAGGGCTTCCGAGGCAGAGGTTTTCCGCCAGGCTTTTGGTTGAGGACAGTGACAGGTACCATCCTGGCTGGCCCTCCCCTCCCCCCCCCTTCTTTTCCATTTATGCCTCCTCCCTACTCCCCCATGAGACTGAAAGGCAACTTCTTAATGCCATCTGGGAATCGTTTTTAATTATTTGGCTGGGATTGCTTTATCATGATATGGTATGCCATTTGCTGTTCATCATTCAGAGCCCTGAGTACTTGGGGGTTGAACAATTCAAGCGTTTTAACCTTTCTTCCTAGGGAAAGTGTTCCAACCCGTTAATCATTCTAGTTGCCCTTTTCTGGACTTTATCCAATATCTTTTTTGAGGTGTGGTGACCAGAATTGTACACAGTACTCCAAATGAGACTGCACCATCAATTTATACAGGGGCATTATGATACTGTCTGATCATCATCATGGTCTCTGTGCAGTCCCACACATGGGTTTCCGCCTGGAATCGAACCCAACCTCGGAGAATTTAAATCTAGCCTAGGCGTTATTTTTGGCGCGCATTCCCTCTTGATCTGGGGAGCAGGCATCCACTGCGCATGCCTGGAGCTAGGGGGAGGCGCTCCACCCACCAAGTTTCTTTCTAACCGCCACTCGGAATAGTCTCACCTCGTTGTGTCTCCTCAACTTCGCCTAGCCTTCTCAACCTTGTTTTGCCTTCTCTAAAATCCTGCTTCTACAATGTCTTCTTCTTAGACTGGTATCGTAAAAAAACCCAAAAAAACTTTATCTTCTTTGGCTATCATTCCGTCTCCTTCCCTCCCTTTCCCCCCTCCCCAGGCGTATGGAAGGGAAGGATCCTAAAACGACTTTCAAAAAGTGTACTCGGTATGGGACCAAAATTCCTTCAACAGACGGACACTCCTGATGTTGTTTAACATTTACATGCACCCCCCTTGCCCAGATTGCCTGGAGTTATGGGCTGGGTTGCCATCAGTAGGTGGATGACATCCAGCTCTATCTACTGATGGATGGCCAGTCTGACTGTGTCCCAGAAAATCTGGACCTGGCGTTGCAAGTCACGGTGAGATGGCTCAGGCTGAATTGACTGAAGCTGAATCCAGTGAAAACAGAGGTCCTTTGCCTGAGTTGCGATGGTCCTGGCAGAGAAATCCCCTTGCCTGCTTTTGGCGGAGTGCCACTTACTACGGCGCCCAGGGTTAGAAGCCTGGGAGTGCTGCTGGAGCCCTCCCTAACAATGGAGGCCCTGATAGCAGCCACTGCCAAATCTGCCTTTTTCCATCTTAGGTGGGTAAGGCAGTTGTTTCCCTTCCTCGAGTGCAGTGACTTGGCAACTGTGATCCATGCTACGGTTACCTCGAGACTGAACTACTGTAATGTCCTCTACATGGGGCTGCCCTTGTCCCATATCTGGAAACTGCAGCTGGTGCAGAATACAGCAGCCAGGTTGTTATTGGGGCTCTCCATAAGAACATAAGAGAAGCCATGTTGGATCAGGCCAATGGCCCATCAAGTCCAACACTCTGTGTCACACAGTGGCAAAAAATTTTATATACACACATACACTGTGGCTAATAGCCACTGATGGACCTGTGCTCCATATTTTTATCTAAACCCCTCTTGAAGGTGGCTATACTTGTGGCCGCCACCACCTCCTGTGGCAGTGAATTCCACATGTTAATCACCCTTTGGGTGAAGAAGTACTTCCTTTTATCCGTTTTAACCTGTCTGCTCAGCAATTTCATCGAATGCCCACGAGTTCTTGTATTGTGAGAAAGGGAGAAAAGTACTTCTTTCTCTACTTTCTCCATCCCATGCATTATCTTGTAAACCTCTATCATGTCACCCCGCAGGCGACGTTTCTCCAAGCTAAAGAGTCCCAAGCGTTTCAACCTTTCTTCATAGGGAAAGTGCTCCAGCCCTTTAATCATTCTAGTTGCCCTTCTCTGGACTTTCTCCAATGCTATAATATCCTTTTTGAGGTGCGGCGACCAGAACTGCACACAGTACTCCAAATGAGACCGCACCATCGATTTATACAGGGGCATTATGATACTGGCTGATTTGTTTTCAATTCCCTTCCTAATAATTCCCAGCATGGCGTTGGCCTTTTTTATTGCAAACGCACACTGTCTTGACATTTTCAGTGAGTTATCTACCACGACCCCAAGATCTCTCTCTTGGTCAGTCTCTGCCAGTTCACACCCCATCAACTTGTATTTGTAGCTGGGATTCTTGGCCCCAATGTGCATTACTTTGCTCTTGGCCACATTGAACCGCATCTGCCACGTTGACACCCACTCACCCAGCCTCAACAGATCCCTTTGGAGTTCCTCACAATCCTCTCTGGTTCTCACCACCCTGAACAATTTAGTGTCATCCGCAAACTTGGCCACTTCACTGCTCACTCCCAACTCTAAATCATTTATGAACAAGTTAAAGAGCATGGGACCCAGTACCGAGCCCTGCGGCACCCCATGTGGGAGCACATACAGCCTGGGCTGCAGACACTGCACTGGCTGCTGGTGGTATACTGGATTCGCTACAAGGTGCTGGGCATTACCTTTAAAGCCCTATATGGCCGAGGACCTCCCTACCCTGATGACCGTCTCTCCCCACATATTCCCCAGAGGGTACTTAGATCAGGGACACAAAGCTTGCTGTCGATCCCCGGGCTGAAGGAGGCAAGACTGAAAAGCACGTGAGAAAGAGCCTTCTCAATTGCCGCCCCTTCCTGGTGGAACCAACTGCCTGAGGAGGTCAGAGCCTTGCAGGGCCTTGCCCAGTTCCGCAAGGCTTGTAAGGCTGTTTCAGTGAGCCTTTAATCAAAGGCTGACCACCACCAAGATGCTAAATCTAAATGGATGCTTAAGATCACTGAACGCCATCTTTAAACTGTATCGAAAATTAGCACCATATTATTGTTTTTAAACTGTCTCAGAATGCCTGAACACTCCAATCTATAACATCAGATTATTTAATACTGGAATATTGAAGAATTGATTTAAGGAAGGTTAGCATAGTACATATTGTAGTAAGTTTTATGTGTTTTTATATATTCTATATGTATTTTATATATTTTATTGTATAATTATAATTATTAATCTATCATGAATGTATTTAAATGGATTCTGTTGGTTTTTATGTTGTAAGCCGCCCTGAGCCCACCTCGGTGGGGTAGGGCAGGATATAAATCGAATAAAATAAATAAATAAATAAATAAAATTAATTTAATGTTTGTAATGTAAATGTTTTGATTGTATTTTATTACGTTCTGTGAGCCGCCCGGAGCCTGCCTTGGCGGGGAGGGCGAAGATCAGTCAGTAAACTGAATGAAACTAACCAAAGCAGCCTCAAGACAGAAGCCACAGTGTTGGGAGCTGAACACTTTGGGGCCAGGAGGGTGCTGTTCGAACTCAACTGGGCCTGTCCTCTTGGATCTTGGGGAGGCCCCTCCCTAGCAAGGGGATCAGGGGCAAGGGGTAGAACAGGGGCCCTTGCCACGTCAGTTGGAAGGCATCCCCAGGGGAACAGGGAGCAGCTCTCGCCAGTGAGCAGAACTGGGGGCACTTGGCATTTAAGGAGGCAAACAGGTTCACCTGGGGCTGCCCCCAATGCTGGAACACAGGAAGTCCGTAATCATCCTTGAGAGGCCATTTATGTGTGGGTGTGTTGCCTCTGCTGTCCCATTTGCCACCCTGGCAATGTGGAGAACCTAAAAGGAAATGGCTTGCTGCATGGCCCAAGGCCAAAGGAGAGAAGCTGCCAAAAATTGAGAGGGAGCCAGCATCTCCCTGCTTGTTAACGTAGAACTTTGTTGCAGTGTTGTTTGTGGCTATTAGCACCCTTTTGCAAGATACTAGGACTGCAAAAGAAATCAAAGCATTTCTGACTGCCCTGAGCTCCAGAAGATTAATATGCAAGCCCTGCTCAGAAGGGGACAATGCCCACTGGCCCTATGAGAGCCACAGTGCACCCTCAGCCTGAAAAGGAAAACCTGAACATAGTGGGACGTCGTCCCAAAAGGTGAGCCTGTCCGCAGATTCTCCTAAAGACACCACCCCAGGGAAAGGACAATTTCTGTTACTGCACATTGGCTGATTTGAGGAGCCAGTTCTGGTGGCCACATGAATAATCAGACAAAGGAGACCACAGCAGTAGTAGAGGCCATGAAGCCTAGAAGCCTCTGTATGGATTTAGTGGCAAACCTCTGACCTGTTGCTTGTATGGAGGCTGCACTGTTTTGAGGAAGAAAAGCCTTATTACTGAGGCCCCAATGAATAGGATGGACTGAGTTGAATATAGGATGGATTTATCCCAATCAATCTGGAGGCCCAGAAAGCTTCGGGTAGAAGCAGCCAGGGGCACTTGGATCAGCTACTAGAGCAGAGGAGGATGTGGTAAAAAGCCAATAGTCCAAGTAGGGGTAGATGACAAAGCCCCTTAAGCATAGGTGAGCGACTACTGCAGATATGAACTTGGCAAACACTCTGGGAGAAATGGCTAAGCCAAAGGGAAAGACAGCATGCTGGTAGCAAGTCTGGTTGCATTGGAAATGAAACTTTCTAGATCTGGAGTGTATAGTACTGTGGCATCCTTAAGATCAATAACAGCAAACCAGTCATGGGGCAGATCTAGCCTATGACCTCCTGTAATGTGGTTAGGTGAAATTTAGGGACCACAAAGAACTTATTAAGAGTCCTTAGTTCCAATGTAGGATATTTATCATTTTTATTATCAACTTGGAAATAACACAATTTAAAACAATTTTGGTCTCACTGCAATGGAACAGGCTCCATGGCCCCTTTATTCAAAAATTGGAACACCTCTTGTTGGAACTCTTGCGGGCGGCATGAATGAGGAGGAATCAAGGGGACAACCAACCGGTGAAACATGAAACTGAAGCCAATATGCTTGCTGAATCATGCTAAGAAGATGTTATTGGATTAATATCCCACCTTATACTCTGAATCTCAGAGTGGCTCACGATCTTCTTTCCCTTCCTCCCCAACAGACACCCTGTGAGGTGGGTGGGGTTGAGAGGGCTCTCACAGCAGCTGCTCTTTCAAGGACAACTCCTGCCAGAGCTATGGCTGACCCAAGGCCATTCCAGCAGCTGCAAGTGGAGGAGTGGGGAATCAAACCCGGTTCTCCCAGATAAGAGTCCGCACGCTTAACCACTACACTAAACTGGCGCTCTCTGTGAAAACCTGTGTTAGGGGTAACCGACTGCCAAATAGGAAGAGAACATGATAGGCTAAAACAGGTACAGCTGTGGGAGGGTGGGATAGTCAGGACTGAGGCTTATCCGAAGCTGAACCCTGCCTGGAGTGGAGGTCCCTGCTGTTTCTTGCCCTGCAGGGCACAAAGAAGAATCAGACGACTGTGAATGACTCCTGTGTCCGGGGAAGCACTGAGGTTTGTGGGTGGACTGGTGAGGCCAAGGAGCCTTGCAGTGATTGTGTTCTTTCACATGTGGTCTAGGGCATCTATCTGGGAGCTGAACACATTCCTCCCCATAGATATTCTCGCCTTATTATCTTGGGATAGGTAAAGCAGCAGAGCCAGGAGTGATGGACCTACTGCATGAGTCTGTGGCATTTAGTTGCTGCTTCCCACCTTGAAGCCTTCTGCCTGCGGGACCTTGACCACATAGCGAACAGTGTTGATGAGGAAGCAGGGCATTCTACACAAGGTGGCAGCTGCTGTTCCCACTTCATAGGCCAGTACAACGGTGGCAGGGCATACCAGAACCATTTGCAGAGGTTATGGCCCCGGTACTGTGGGGCTGGAGTCTCCTGAGGATCTATGATGCCATTTAGCTGAGGAAGCATCAGCTTCAAGGGGAGGCTGGGGAACAACCTCAGTAACTTCATCATCGGGCAGATGGCAAGCTTCTGTGAGTCGGAGAAGGGCTCCAGGGTCACTGGGTGGGGAACAGATCCGCTCTCAGTTGGGTGGAGGAGGGCTGGGAAGTCTTATACTTGGACATCATTTTTTTTTTTCTTTTATGGTGGTGGATTTGAGGCACTCTGTGCTGCTGAGGATTTCTTTGGAGCTGATAGTGAGCCTGATTCCAACACAGATCCTGACAGCACTGACTGAAGGGAAGGTCCAAGTTCAGTGGTCCAGATCTGACCCTCAGCCCTCTTTTGGCTGCTTTCCAAGGTGAGATCCTCTTTGTCTTTGCCCTCTCCCTCCCTCCCTGCCTTAATTGAAATAATTGATCTAATTTAATTAGCCCAATTAATTCAGTTAGTGCCCCCACCTAGTGCCCCGGTAGCCCCCCCCCCCTCGCCTTGTTCCAGAGGGGAGGGTGGTAGAGAAACTGAATTCAATAAATAATAAATGTGATAATTTCCCTTTCCTTAACAATGTGTACCAGTTAAAAAATCAAAACTTTTGGCGGCAGCTGCTACCAAAGCAACATTTTTAAAAAATCTGCACCACCAGTCAAATCTCCAGTAGCCAAGCAAGGCTTCTGATTGGCTAGATCCCCACCTGGCCCCAACCCAGTTTCTAAAACCACTTGGCGGGCACCACAGCGCTCATGAGCCCCACACTGGGGACCCCTGGCCTAAACTGGACTCGTGGGGAAGGGGTTGGGGGGAGGGTCCTTGAGCTTAGAGTCATAGAATCATAAGAATTGGAAGGGACCTCCAGGGTCATCTGGTCCAACTCCCATTATTCAGGTTTAACCCATAAGAACACCTAGTGTAGCATAAAAATGGGAGCCAAAATACGCAGAGGTCTGATGTGGCCCTGCAGAGAAAAACCAGCCCAGGCCAGGCGAGAAGACCGGCTGCTGCCTTGCTCAGTGGGGCAGAGTGAGCCTTCTCTCCTAGGGAAGGACTGCAAGGGGCTTGCAAGGAAGCACAGTCAAGAAGCAGGGCATTCAGTTTCCTCTCTTTTTTATTAATAAAACAGATTTTTGCAACAATTTATTAAAAACTGAATTTTCATGCAGTATAAGGGGTATACAAGAAATGCTCCGTGTACTTTTTTGTTTTAAGTTCTGGTAGTTCCAGTCGAGGTGAAGCCTTTGTGGACTAAGAGTGTTGGGAAATGCCGTTGGGGGCACAGCCTCAGCATCCATTTCTACAGTATATTTTTGCTGTCATTTTTTTTAAAGAAAAGAAAAAAAGAAACAACCATTAAATAACTATCATCACTTTGTGGGTCTTATTTTTCTGCAGGAAATTTTTTTAAATGTTGTGGGAGAAACTACAGTTGCATTTGAGACAAAAAATGTACTGCATGATTTAAACCTAATAAACAGCACACAGTCAGTATTCACAAAGAGTTACAGACACACACTCACCGCCAAAGGTCCAATACTTCTTGATTTTTTTTTGTTTCCTGCTATGTTGGAATAATATTTTCTACAGAAATTTGTGTATACATTATATACAGTATTATTGTCCTTTTTTGAAAAGTAATATTTGTATTCAATAAAGTCCTGATGAATTTTTATTAATAAATTAAGAGAATACTGTCAACACACACACACACACACACACCAGACGACACCTTCAGTGGTTAGTGCTCAAACGGAGTAATGTGATCTACTTCCGTGCGGTAGACTTAACACTCTGTTGTCCTAACACTTCCTGGTGCCTCCACGACTCCTTGTTAGTGATACACGTCCCAGGAGAGATTTTTCCAGGCCCCCCTCGTGGATTAAGAGTCATGGGTGACAGAACTGGGGAGGAGGGGTTGGGATCAGCAGCAGTGACGTGAAGAAGTGCTTTTCTGGCACCACTGCTGGGATAGAACGTTATCTTCCGTGCAGGAAGGTGCGGTTTTAAGGACTAGCTGTGCTGCCATGCCATCACCCACCACGCCCCCCTCCCAAAAACTTTACTACAAAACGTAGGGGGAAGGGGGAATCTAGTTCTGGTTTCAAGTTATGCTGTATCCCCAACAGGCTGGAGCTAAAAACACATTGTCTTGCACAGAAGTATGAGAGGGACCACGCTTTGCTTCTTATGTGCCTTGGGCAACATCAGTCTTGCACATTTCTTTAGGTGAACCAGATGTGGCCATGGAGGAGGACAGCGCCTGCAGGTTCTCTCAGGCAGCCCTTGGAGATGGAGAATCTGGTCTCAGCCCCAAGCCCAGGCTCTAAAAGATGCTTCTGCCCCTTTTGCATGGCTGCTCCACGGACAACGTCACAGCAGACAAGAAGAGGGTGACGCAGGGCTTCAACAGGCTCCCGAGATTCACCATGTAAAGGATGTGGACTTTGTGGATCAAGACCTTCTCAGTGATGTGCGTGAGCATCAGCCTTGGCTCATAACATGCTGTAGAAGGAGAGCTGTTGCTTACATGCCCTTGGGTTGTGAATGAACCAGCCCATCACTGTATAGCAGGAAGGAGTTCAGCAGATGTGGCTCTTTCCTCCAGGGCATGGAGGAACCTCCAGGCCTGCTGCTGAAATTCTCTCTGCCAGGTAGTTTAAAGGGGGGGGGGGGCGCTCCTCTTTGGATAATCCATGCAAAGACTCTCTTGATCTCTGCAGGGTCTCACAGAACCCCAAGTTATACAATCACTAAGTGATGAAACATTTTGTTTGCATGTCCTGGAGTTGCTCTATAACAACAACAACAACATTGTCTTTAAATTGGCAGAAATTGTGCAGGGGAGGGAAATGAACTCTCCTGGTTTAAAACAGTTATTTGTTTCCAAGTGTGAAGGACAGGAGGCTCCACTCCCCTCCGCCCAGCCCACAACCCCAGCAACCATCGTTCAGACTCTCTTATGCTCAGCTACCACTCTCTCACACATCCAAGCACAAAATGAAGATTCGTGTATATACGAACTGTGCCTCAGCAGAATTGGGCTGTAGCTGCCAAGTGTGGTGCCTGGACTTCCCGCCCCTCCTGCTAACTTCACTGTACTGCAGTTACGTTGTGGCTTAAATCAAGCAAACTGGAAGGGGGGGGGACAAGAACAGCAATTCATCTGGTGACATTAAGACTTTGCTACCCGCCTCAGATGACACTGGCCCCACATTTGCAGGCCATGTGTGGGACGGTCAGCCCCAGGACCGCCTCTGAGCCCCACCTCTCAGCAGAAGGGGGGGCTATGCGGATTTCTTTTCAGACTCTTTTATGCGGTGGTCATTCTGGGCTGCCTCCCACATGAGCCGTGGGAGAAGCAGGGCTAGGCCGGGCGCAAGTCTTAGTGCCACCCAAGGGGCCATTTCTGGAAGTCTCCTCCTCCATTTAGAACACAGTCCCAGAAACGAAGGAGTGCCAGCTGCCTGGAATCCCTGCCCGACACACGGTCGCCATGTCAGTTAGCAGAGCTCTTGGGCGAGTCCTCTCTCTTTTGGCGCATGGCTCCGTGTTATCAGTAGCTGCATCAAGCTTAGTGACACTGGAGTGGGGTCTGTTTGTCTTTTCTTTTTTTGCATGTGTCAGGTTTATTTTTTCCAGCCACCGTGCCGCCAGTAGGATTTTGGGAAGAAACATGGTTTGGTTACTTTCTTCATGAAGAAATAACCATGTCCACAAGTAAGGCTACAGATCAACTTCTGGGTCACCTTCTCCACTGGGCATGCTCTTCCCCAGCAGCGAAGCTGGTCCGCCCTCGACAATGGCCAGTTCCTCTGTGAGGAGAGTCAGGGTTATGCAGAAGGCAAGAGGTTGAGACGAGACGTTTGGTCCAGTCTTTGAGCGCCAAAAGCAGTTCCGGGAGCTCTGATCCCTGCATTCCTACAGACCAGAGACCATCACCCGGAAAGATGGCGGCCCATGTCTGTGCCTCGGACTGGCGCTGGGACTGACACACGGACTGGTGCAACTGGCGTCAACCCCTCCTATGGATGGCAAGTAGGCGTGGTGGAGGATGGGAAGCTGTAAGGACAGGCGACGCTGTATGCTGTGGGAACCAAGAGAGAACAGAATGAGTGGAGGAAGAGAATGAGGGCTGCAGCAGTGAGAGCACTGGGGCTTTGCAAAGACCCACCTTGGCCACTGGTCTGAAGCACCAGCCCTGTTTTGAACTGGCGAAGGCTGAAGGGCCAGCAACATGGACAGGCGACCTGCAGACAGTTTTGTTCAGAACACCAGTCAATTGGTTGAGGTTTTTTTGCCTAGTGCAGGTTTAAATTATGATTTTAATCCATGACCTTTTATGTCTTCTTTGCGTTCATATGTTTTATGTGGACAAAAGTCTCTCTCACCCTAAGTGAATAGCAGCAGACTTTGGCATAGCTTTATTTTACGGGGATATGTGAAGGATCATGAAGAGGGCACTACTGAGGTGAACTGAATTTCTCTGACCAACTTTAGCCTGAGAAATGGCAAGAGAGAGGTTCTGCCTTTGTAGATACAGCTCCAAGCAGTTTCCAGAGATACAAGCTGTATTTTTACTACAAATATATTTTTAAAAAAATAGTTTCACTGCCATGGCTTCCCTCCAAATATTTTAGAAACTTGTCTGGGGAGGGCGTGATGAATTGGGGGGGGGGGGGGTCCTCACACAAATCTCAAGGTGTTTAAATGGTGTGCTGTGAATATGCTCATCATGGAGCCTGGACTGGGCAGACTTCTTAAATAATCTTCTCCTTCCCTGTCAGCAGCCTGAGAGCAGCAGATACATTTGGTCAGTGGCCAGCTAAGCAAAGAGTGTTCCCATCCCCCTCTGCGGCTGAGCGGGGGCGTGGCTTCAGCCTCTGCCTGGGTGGGCCATTTGCAGATGGGGGATGCTGCTCCACTTTCACACTCTCTAGAGCTGAGTCATTTTTAAAAGTATCCAAATTAGACTTTTCAAATTTCTTTCAAGAAGACCAGGGAAACATTGGTTTGCATTACAAAGGATTCTTCAATAATATAATTTTTAATGTGACATGTAGATTAAAAATGATATTAAGCCCTTAGGATCCACAACCCCATGCCTAAAGCCTTCTCAGTTTTTGTTTCCAAGGTGTGAAGAAAAATGGTGCCACTTACTGTTCTGGGGAGTTGATGTCTTCTATAAAGTCTTTGCTTGTTCTGGAGGGCTCTGTAGTATTCCATTGTGCTTGTGGGTTTTGATCAAGGTGATTTTTCAATGCAGCTTTCTCAGCATCTGGATGAAAGGAAACTATTTGTTTTATTTGCAGAAAGGCAGGGACCACCCAAAGGCCTCCAGCAGTGGTTCTTAAAGCTTTACATTTTAGAACAAACAGGGGGAAACTGCAAAGTCTTGTGGGAAGCAAACCACCCCCACTATTTCCCCTTTTCTTTTCCTAAAAGCCCCCAGAGCCTCTCTCCTTTTCCTGTTCCCTTATCTCCTTGCTCGGATTGCCAACCTCCAGGTAGGACCTGGAAATAATAAACAGGTTGCTTACTTATAACTGATGATCTTCGAGTGGCCAGTCATCTGTGCACCCACACCTTCGGAACTGCAGCACCCGCAATGACTCCAATGGTGATATACAAGCTCCAAGCAAGGATTTTAGCATCCTACCTCTAAGCATGCTCAAGAACTCCACCGCACATGTCCAGAGGGAGATGCTAGGATCCCACCAGTTCTTTCTGACCACTAAGCAACCCAGAATAAAGGCAACTAGGTTGACAGCAGAGGAGAAGGATGGGCAGGTGGTGTGAATGCACAGATGACCACTTGAAGACCATCAGTTACAGGTAAGCAACCTGTGCTTATCTTCGTGGTCTCTGTGCTTCACACCATAGGGAGAGTAGCAAGCATAGGTTACCTGGAGGAGGGTGTTGTCCAGAATTAGTTGCAAATAGACTGGAGGACCAAAGTGTCAATGATTGCTCTGTGTCATTGTTGGACATCGAGTGTGTCGTGCATTACAAACGTGTTCAGAGTAGCCCATGTAGTTGCTTGACAGATTTCATGCAAAGGGACGCCTTTCATAAAAGCTGTCAATGGGGCCATTGGCCACGTAGAATGGGCTCTGAGGGGGCGGTTGGCTTGAAGGTAGCAAAGTTTATTGGTTTGGACAAGCCCTTTTGAAAGTATTTGGGTCGACAGTCTATTCCCTTATTTGCTATCTGCATAGGTGACAAAAAGATGTGGAGGTTTCCTTAAAGTAAGAGTTCTATCCAAGCAGAACAACAGAGCTCTTTGCACATCTAAAGAATGCCACTTGTGTTCCTGATCTGTTGAAGGGTTAGGGAAGAATGTAGGAAGGATCACCTCGGAAAGGGTGTGGAATTTGGAGACCACTTATGGGAGGAAACTGATGTCTGGCATCAATGTAACTCCCTCTGCCTGGAACTTAAGATACGGAGGGTCACAACACAGTGCTAAGACCCTTCTTGCCAAGGTGAAGGCTACAAGCAAAGCCGTTTTCCAAGACAAGAGTCCAATATCCAAGACAAGAGTCCAATATCAGATTTTGCCAATGGTTCAAATGGTTTCCTTTTAAGCATGTTATGAACCATTAACAAGTCCCATGCCAGAGTAGGGCCCTTTGCTGGAAGGTACAGATGAAGGAACCCTTTGAGGAATCATTTACTGTATGGATGAGATCTTATGTTGTTAGCTGCCTTGAGTCTTTGCAGAATGGGCAGGATATAAATCTAACTAACTAAATAAATAAAATGAGAGAAAACTGTCAAATTGTCTATTTTGCAATAATATGCTGAGATTGCACAGAGAGATACGTATGGAGGAATGACTCATGCCCGTGTTCACTGGAGCTAATAGGAAGGTAAAGATTGCAGAGAATGGTGCTTTCTGTGCAGATGTTTCAGAGTTTGCTATGAATTATTTGAACTTCTGCCATTTGTAGGCATAGGATTTCCCCATGGATGACTTTCTACTATTAACTAACAGTTCCTGAATCCTTAGTTGGAAGGTATCCTCTAAGCTGTCAGTTTCAGGTGAGGTATGTCATGATGGAATACTGTGCCTCTGTGGCTGAGGAGGTGGTTCTCTGCAGGGGAAACTGGTGGAATTTCCCTTTGCTGAGATGGAGTAGAGTGGAAATCTCGGTTGGCATAGCTACCAGGGGGTCACCAAGATGCAGCATGGTTTGTCCTGCAGGATTTTGTGGGGGATTGGTGTGAGGAGAGGTATGGGTGGAAACATGTAGAGAAAGGCATTTGTTCATGGGGAAAGTAGTCCATTGCCCAGGGACAATGGATCACTGCTGCCTCATGAGCAAAAGTCTGGGCACTTCTTGTTCACTCTGGTTGCAAAGACATCAATGGGAGGGTTGGTGTCAATGTGGAATTGAGTATCACTCCAATAAATTTGACCTTCTGGAATGGTGAGAGATTCATTTTTTTTTTTTAGATTGACCCATAATCCCAGCATGCCCAGTAGTGTTATGGTCTCCTGTATGTGAAGAGTCAGTTGAGTGTGTGAGTTGGCCACCAGAAGCCAGTCATCGATATAGGTGAAGGGTCCACGAAGATGGAGGTGGGCCACTGCAACTTCCATTGTTTTAAAGAACACCCTTGGGGTGATGGAGATCATGAAATGGAGTGCAGTGCACTGGTAGTGGTGTTTGCTTATAATGAATCTGAGGAATCGTCTGTGATTGGGTCAAATACTCAGGTGGAAGTATATGTTTAGAAGGTTGATGGTCACCTTGGACAGGAGGGGAAGGATCTGAGTCAGCATTGTCATGTGAAACTTCTGAGGGGTAATGAATTTGTTCAGCCCCCTGAGGCCCATGATAGGTCTGAGACCTCCTTCCTTCTTGGGGATGGTAAAAAATGAGAGTAGAAACCTTGACCCTTCTCCAGTTCTGGGACTGGTTTTAGGGTGCCCTTGGCAAAAGGTGGTGACTTTGTCTCTGAGCAGTGGAGATGGAGGAGTGGTGACAACCTGAGAGGTGTATGGGATATGATAGAATTTGATCGTGTACCCCTTAGCTATAATAGAAAGGGCCCACCTGTCTGTTGTTATATGTTGCCAAGGTGCTAAGTTGGGGTAGAGGCAGGTAAAAGGTGACTGGATGAAAGAATCTGGTGGACTAATGCTGAGACAGTAAAAGGCTCTGCTTAGGATTTTTAGAGGTCTTGGCGAGGTTGTTGTTATTCTTGTTCTTGGCATCTAGATTTCCTCTGGTACGAGGAGCATTGGTTGGAGGTAATATTGGTGAGATCTTTATGAGGTGTCTGGAGAACTCCTGGTAGAGCTGCATCTGGACCAGGACCTGGATCTCTAATTGTAGGATTTGAATGTAGATGGAATGCCTTCAGGCTCTTGTCGATATCCTGTAGCACTGTGTCAGTGGTAGCATGAAAAAGGTCTACTCCATCAAAGGGGAGGTCCTCAATAGCGTTCATGTCTTGAGTAAGTAAGGCTGACCTCAGCTAGGAGTCATGTCTCAGTGCTACCATCATGGTCAGCCTTTGCAAAGGTTTTGAGATTCATGGTTGGTGAGCGGAAATCCTTTCGCGCCAAGGAACCATTTATTTATTTATTTATTTATTTTATGATTTATATCCTGCTCTTCCCACCAAGTGGCTCAGGGCGGCTTACAACATAGGATCCCACATAAATAGGGTTTAAGCATTTAAACAATTAAAATAATTAAACATTTAAAACATTTAAAACAATAAAACATTAAAAGCAGCAGAAGTTTAATAAAACCACACTTAGTTTCTTGTGCCGGTTAGTTATAGGCCAGCTGGAAGAGGGTTGTCTTACAGGCCCTGCGGAACTGAGCAAGGTCCCGCAGGGCCCTCACCTCTTCCGGCAGCCAGTTCCACCAGGAAGGGGCCATAACAGAAAAGGCCCGGTCCCTGGTAGACTTTAGACGGGCTTCTTTTGGCCCGGGGATAACAAGGAGGTTTTGAGTTCCCGATCTCAGTACTCTCTGGGGAACATGTGGGGAGAGACGGTCCTTCAGGTAGGCAGGTCCTAGGCCATATAGGGCTTTAAAGGTAATAACCAGCACCTTGTACCGGACTCGGTGAGTTATTGGCAGGCAGTGCAGATCCCGGAGCCCCGGCCGGATGTGCTCCCTTCTTGGGAGCCCTAACAGCAGCCGGGCCACGGCATTCTGCACTAGCTGCAACTTCCGAGTTCGACACAAAGGCAGCCCCATGTAGAGAGCATTACAGTAGTCCAACCTCGAGGTGACCGTGGCATGGATCACTGTTGCTAAATCGTCGCGCTCCAGGAAGGGAGCCAACTGCCTTGCCCGCCTAAGATGTAAAAATGCGGACTTGGCAGTGGCTGCTATCTGAGCCTCCATCGTTAAGGAGGGCTCCAATAGCACCCCCAGGCTTTTGACCCTGTTCGCCGCTATCAACGGCGCACCGTCAAAAACTGGCAGGGGGATTTCCCTCCCCGGACCCCAACGACCCAAGCAAAGGACCTCTGTCTTCGCTGGATTTAGCCTCAGCCCGCTCAGTCTGAGCTACCCAGCCACAGCCTATAATGCCCGGTCCAGGTTTTCTGGGGCACAGACCGTTTGGCCATCCATAAGCAGATAGAGCTGGGTGTCATCAGCATACTGGTGGCAACCCAGCCCATACATTCGGACAATCTGGGCAAGGGGACGCATATAGATGCTAAATAACATCGGGGAGAGAACCGCCCCCTGAGGCACTCCGCAATCAAGCGTGCGCCTCCGGGATAGCTCACCCCCAATCACGACCCTTTGTCCCTGACCTTCGAGGAAAGAGGAAAGCCACTGTAAAGCTAACCCCTGGATCCCCGCGCTGGCAAGGCGGCAGGTCAGTAACTGATGGTCGACCATATCGAACACAGCCGATAGGTCCAACAACATCAGCATCGCCGAGCCGCCCCGATCCAGATGCCGTTGAAGGTCGTCTACCAGGGCGACCAACATCGTCTCCGTCCCATGGCCTGGGCGAAAGCTGGACTGAAGTGGGTCGAGGACAGAAGCGTCCTCCAGGAAGGTCTGTAACTGCATCGCCACTGCCCTCTCGATAAGCTCGCCCAAAAAGGGCAAGTTTGAGACCGGCCGGTAATGCACCAATTGGGCCGGGTCTAGGGTTGTTTTTTTCAAGAGGGGGCGGACCACCGCCTCTTTGAGCGGCATTGGAAAATGCCCTTCCATCAGGGATCTATTTATGATATCCCATACAGGATATCTAAGCTCCCTCTGGCAAGATTTAATAAGCCAGGAGGGGCAAGGGTCCAATTTACAGGTTGTTGGGCGTGCAGATAAGAGAATCCTGTCAACTTCCTCCAGGCTGAGAGGACTGAAGCCACCCAGAACACGATCCGAAAACAGGCCCGGAGCCTCGGTTTCACTAGCTGCCTCAAATATGGCCGGGAGGTCGAAGCGGAGTGACGCGATCTTGTCCGCAAAAAATTTCGCAAAAGCCTCACAGCCAATCTCCAATTCAATAGAATTTGGTCTGCCTTGTGGCAGCGTCGTAAGCCTCCGAATTGTATCAAACAATTGTGCCGGGCGTGAAGTTGCGGACGCAATCTCAGTCGCAAAGTATATTTTCTTTGTGGCCTTGATTGCCATCTCATAGGATTTCAAGTTCTCTCCATAGGATGTTCGAATTGCTTTGTCTCGAGTATGCCGCCATTGTCTCTCTAGTCGTCTGAGTCCACGTTTTTGTTGCTGCAGCCCCTGGTTAAACCAGGGCGTCGGCTTCAAACGGGGACACAGAGGACGCCTAGGTGCAATCTCCTCAATGGCCCTCGAGAGTCCATCGTTCCAGGACTCCACCAGGTCATCCAGGGAGCCGCCAGTGGGCCAGGGATCCCGTAGAGCCGTTAGGAACCGTTCCGGGTCCATCAGGCTCCACGGGCGAGCTAAAATACGCTCTCTGCCTAAACAGGCTTGGGGTGACACATCCACACGAGCCTTGAGGGCATAGTGATCCGACCATGGCACTGCTATAGTAGCAATATCGTCCACTAAAACTCCCGCCACGAAGACCAGGTCTAACATGTGTCCCGCCTGATGAGTGGGTGTTGTAACAACCTGGGAGAGTCCCAGTGTCGCCATGGATGACACTAGGTCCATCGCCTGACTGGACGCCGCGTCGTCGGCATGAACATTGAAGTCACCCAAGACCAATAGCCTAGTGTACTCCAATGCCCAGCCCGCCGCAGCCTCCATCAGGGATGGTAAGGCGCTAGCCGGTGCGTTAGGCGGTCGGTACACCAGCCAGATCGCCAACCCCTCCCCATCATCCCACATCAAGCCGGCACATTCCACGCCTGGGATCTCCGGGGCTGGGAGAGCCCTAAAGGAATAAGCTTCTTGTATGAATAATGCCACTCCTCCCCCCCCCGCCCGCTAGTCCGGGACTGGTGAAAGGCCGAGTATCCTGGGGGAGGCATCTGGGAGAGAGCCACAGTCTCCCCATCCCGCACCCAGGTCTCGGTCACGCATGCCAGGTCCGCATCCTGCTCCAGCAGGAATTCCCGAAGGATCATGGTCTTATTATTAATGGACCTGGCATTACATAACACCAGTGACGGAGGCGAGTAAATTCGCCTGGCCACACTACCTGTCACCATCGGGATGGGACGCAGCCTGGAAGGTGGCCGAGCACCATCATGTCTCGGCCCCCTTCGCCTATAAGTCTGCCTGTTCCCACCGTCATACCTTCCCCTCCCCAGGAGTACCGGAATCCCCAGCCCAGTCATCTTCAACTGGTGGGCACCAGCTCAACAACTGGCAGTCACAATACCTATGCCCTCTTTAGTTCTTATGTTCTAATCAGTCAATAATGCCAACTACCAATTCTTATGTTCTAATCAGTCAATATCAGTCAACCATCCCTGAGCAGGGGGAGAGAGGGGGTTTTGGTAGTTGGTGATTCGATCCTTAGGCAAGTAGACAGCTGGGTGGAGAAACCGTGTACTGACCGTATGGTGACTTGCCTGCCTGGTGCGAAGGTAGCGGACATTAGGTAGATAGGCTGATAGACAGTGCTGGTGAGGAGCCTGTGGTCGTGGTGCATGTTGGCACCAACGATGTGGGGAAATGCAGTCGTGAGGTCCTGGAGGAAAAATTTAGGCTGCTAGGCGGTAAACTTAAGGCCAGGACCTCTAAGGTAGCCTTCTCAGAAGTGCTACCTGTTCCACGTGCAGGGCAGGAGAGACAGGCACAAATTAGAAGTCTCAATGTGTGGATGAGACGATGGTGTAAGGAGGAAGGGTTTAAGTTTGTTAGGCACTGGGATGCTTTCTGGAACAAGCGGGAGCTGTACAAAAGAGACGGTCTCCACTTGTCCCCAGATGGAACCAGGCTGCTGGCGCTTAAAATCAAAAAGGTGGCAGAGCAGTTTTTAAACTAAATCTTGGGGGAAAGCCGACAGGAGATGAAATGTCTCTGGTTCGGGAGGACTCGTCTCAAAGAGATGAAGGGTTAGCTGCTATTTTTCTACCGGGTAATGGACCAGAGTTGTCCACTGTGAAGGTGACAAACAGTACGGACTGTCTGCCAGAGTCTCGAGGCGGCAGGAGGAAGGTGGCGGGCCTAGCTTGCCTGGGAAATTATAGATGTTTGTATGCAAATACTAGAAGTGTTCGAAGTAAAATTGGTGAACTGGAATGTTTAGTGTTGGGAGAAAACATAGACATTGTTGAAATTTCAGAAACTTGGTGGAATGAGGAGAATCAGGGGGACACGGTGATTCCTGGAAAATAAGCTATATCGGAAGGATAGGGAGGGAAGGGTTGGAGGTGGGGTGGCTCTGTATGTCAGAGAGGATATACAGTCCAGTAAGACTGAGGTCAGATAATTAGATTCACTTTTAGAAATGCTTTGGGTTGAAATAGAGGGCTCAAAAGGAGGGATCGCTTGCTTTGCCAGGCTCTCTCAATCACACCAAATCAAAAGAGAGAGGACGATTAGAGGATGCTTGCTTTGCCAGGCTCTCTCAATCACACCAAATCAAAAGAGAGAGGACGATTATAATATGATGGAAGGCTTAAAGATAGCGGCTAAACGTAAAAACTGTGTCGTAATAGGTGATTTTAACTACCCGCAGATTGATTGGGTCAATATGTTTTCTGGTCAAGAGAAAGAGATTGAGTTTCTTGATGCTCTCAATGACTGTGCTATGGAGCAGATGGTCTCAGAACCTACCAGGGGTGGGGCGATCCTGGATTTGGTCCTAAGTAATGCCCAAGACTTGGTGAGAGATGTAAAAGTGATTGCGCCACTTGGGAGCAGTGACCATAATGTTATTGATTTCACCGTTTGTATAAATAGGGAGTTGTCCAAAAAGACCGCCACAACCACGTTTAACTTTAAAAGGGGTAAATACACTGAGATGAGGAGGCATGTGAGGAGGAAACTGAAAGGAAAGGTACATACGGTCAAAACCCTTGGGGAAGCTTGGACGCTATTTAAAACTATAATCCTAGATGCTCAGATAAAATACATACCACAAGTTAGGAAAGGCACAACCAGGCATAAGAAAAGGCCTGCATGGTTAACAAACAAAGTAATGGAAACTGTAAAAGGTAAGAAGGACTCCTTTAAGCGGTGGAAAACCAGTCCAAGTGAGATTAGTAAAAGGGAACACAGGCTGTGGCAAATCAAATGCAAGACTGTGATCAGGCAGGCAAAAAGGGACTATGAGGAGCATATTGCAAAAAACATAAAGACCAACAATAAAAATTTCTTCAAATATATTAGAAGTAGGAAACCAGCCAGGGAGGCAGTGGGGCCCTTGGATGACCATGGGGTAAAAGGATTACTGAAGGAGGATAGGGAAATGGCTGAGAAGCTAAATGAATTTTTTGCCTCCGTCTTCACTGTGGAAGATGAGAACTTTTTGCCCGCCCCAGAACCACTAATTTTGGAAGGGGTGTTGAAAGACCTGAGTCAGATTGAGGTGACAAAAGAGGAGGTCCTACAACTGATAGACAAATTAAAAACTAATAAGTCACCGGGTCCGGATGGCATACATCCGAGAGTTCTGAAAGAACTCAAAGTTGAACTTGTGGATCTTCTAACAAAAATCTGTAATCTTTCATTGAAATCTGCCTCCGTTCCTGAGGACTGGAAGTAGCAAATGTCACCACCATCTTTAAAAAGGGTTCCAGAGGAGATCCGGGAAATTACAGGCCAGTCAGTCTGACTTCAATACCGGGAAAGTTGGTAGAAACCATTATCAAGGACAGAATGAGTAGGCACATTGATGAACACGGGTTATTGAGGAAGACTCAGCATGAGTTCTGCAAGGGAAGATCTTGCCTCACTAACCTGTTACATTTCTTTGAGGGGGTGAACAAACATGTGGACAAAGGAGACCCGATAGATGTTGTTTACCTTGACTTTCAGAAAGCTTTTGATAAAGTTCCTCATCAAAGGCTCCTTAGAAAGCTTGAGAGTCATGGAGTAAAAGGACAGGTCCTCTTGTGGATCAAAAACTGGCTGAGTAATAGGAAGCAGAGAGTGAGTATAAATCGGCAGTCTTCGCAGTGGAGGACGGTAAGCAGTGGGGTGCTGCAGGGCTCGGTACTGGGTCCCATGCTCTTTAACTTGTTCATAAATGATTTAGAGTTGGGAGTGAGCAGTGAAGTGGACAAGTTTGCGGATGACACTAAATTGTTCCGGGTGGTGAGAACCAGAGAGGATTGTGAGGAACTCCAAAGGGATCTGTTGAGGCTGGGTGAGTGGGCATCAACGTAGCAGATGCGGTTCAATGTGGCCAAGTGCAAAGTAATGCACATTGGGGCCAAGAATCCCAGCTACAAATACAAGTTGATGGGGTGTGAACTGGCAGAGACTGATCAAGAGAGAGATCTTGGGGTCGTGGTAGATAACTCACTGAAAATGTCAAGACAGTGTGCGTTTGCAATAAAAAAGGCCAACGCCATGCTGGGAATTATTAGGAAGGGAATTGAAAACAAATCAGCCAGTATCATAATGCCCCTGTATAAATCGATGGTGCGGTCTCATTTGGAGTACTGTGTGCAGTTCTGGTCGCCGCACCTCAAAAAAGGATATTATAGCATTGGAGAAAGTCCAGAGAAGGGCCACTAGAATGATTAAAGGGCTGGAGCACTTTCCCTATGTAGAAAGGTTGAAACGCTTGGGACTCTTTAGCTTGGAGAAACGTCGCCTGCGGGGTGACATGATAGAGGTTTACAAGATAATGCATGGGATGGAGAAAGTAGAGAAAGAAGTACTTTTCTCCCTTTCTCACAATACAAGAACTCATGGGCATTCGATGAAATTGCTGAGCAGACAGGTTAAAACGGATAAAAGGAAGTACTTCACCCAAAGGGTGATTAACATGTGGAATTCACTGCCACAGGAGGTGGTGGCGGCCACAAGTATAGCCACCTTCAAGAGGGGTTTAGATAAAAATATGGAGCACAGGTCCATCAGTGGCTATTAGCCACAGTGTGTGTGTATATATAAAATTTTTTGCCACTGTGTGACACAGAGTGTTGGACTGGATGGGCCGTTGGCCTGATCCAACATGGCTTCTCTTATGTTCTTATGTACACCAAGGCAATTAGATTTGGGGTGACAAAATAGAAATTTGGCTCCCTGCTCCTCATACATATGATCCAGGCGTCCAGAGGATACAGTTGCAGAGGCCAGTTTGTCCCATGGTTGTAACAGCATATTTGTTAAGGGCAAGGCTATGGTTGTCGATGTGTCCTTCTGGATGATATCAGACACCAAATTGGAGACCTCTGGTTGGGGCTTGATGACAGAAAGGCCCAGTGTAGAAGCCATCCATTTGATGAGATCCCCATATGATTTTAGGTCCTCTGATGGAGAAATAGCTAAGTTTTCACTGGTTGGTGTTAGAGGAACAGGTCCCCAGGCGTGGGATTAGATAGTTCTGATCCTGATTTGGAATTGGAGGAGCTTTCTAGTTAAAAGTGATCCAACACCAAGGGTGAGGGTCTTGGTGGCAGAAGTTTTGGGGCCGGAGCAGATGGTGTCTCCTTGGCTTTACAAGTTTTTGGGGTGAGGTCTGGGATCCCGAGGCTGGTGGTACGACTGTGTGGAGTGTTGGTCTCAATCACGTCTTGGGAGTGTCAGGGGATAGGAACCATATAAGCAGTTCCATTGTCTTTGTCCCAATGCTGTCGGTCTGGGAGGCAATGGCCATCTGTGAGTGGGATCTGGTACCGGTGGGTGCGGTGGTTGATATGGATCCGGTCTCAGAGTCAGTGGTGGGTCCCAAGGGCGAGGTGCAGGTGTGCCCAATGGGTCCCATTTGGGTGTATTGGCCCCACTAACTGACACTGAATCAGAGGCGTCCAGGGTCTGTTGCTTGAGGTCAATGCTGTCAGTATCAACATAGGAAGTTCTTGCACTGGGGAATTCACCTGATGTGCCGGTGATTGCAAGATTTTTAACGGTACTGAGTCAGGTCTGGTAGAGTCGCTGAATGAGCAGTGGAGAAGGTGATTGAGTCATGAGGGGGGTTCCCAGTTAGTTTCTTTTTGTAGTGTAACAAAGCCTCATCACTCTTGGTGTCTTTCTTCCTCTTCTTAGTAGGTGAGGTCAAAGAAAATTGGGAAACAGAGGCTGACTTTTTTGACGTGGATGAGGCGATTTCGATGACTGTTGGAGTAGAAGTCAACTAAGTCTGCTCTGATGGCATAGTGTGGTGGGAAGATGCTACCGCTGACACCATAGAGTCACCGGCAGCAGCCTACATTCCCACCATTGGCTGGGGAGTTAAGTAAGTAAGGCTGTCTGAAGCCTTGCTGCCCTGTTCTTCTGAGTCTGCCAAATTTTTGGCAGTGAGAGTAGGTATGTGTCTACCCCTGAAATCTGTGGGTATTCCTTAAGACAGAGGGCACAAAGAGTATCTCTCAGAGGGAAGTAGTTTGCTCCGCAGTGGGAACAGCGTTTGAAGCCACCCCACATAGGCCAACGGGCCTGGGCAGAACGATGGTAAGGGACAATAACTTGGAGAGAGAAACTACTATTCTAACTATATAAGCAGTGAGCAACAAAGTATTAATAACAATAGCCATTTAAGGAGCTGTGAGGAAGAAAAGAGGAGAAAATAATCGACCACAGCCTCAGGAGAAAGTCTTATATATCACCATCGGAGTCAGCACAGGTGCCTCAATCTCTAAGGTGTGAAGCATGAAGATCTCCTGGAATTGCAACAGATCTCCCAACTACAGATATCAATTCCCCCATCAGGGTTGCCCCCTTCACATTGGGAAACTCTTAAGATCTGGGGGTGGAGCCTTGGGAAAGCGAGGTTTGGGGAGGGAAATGACCTCAGCAGTGTATAATGCCATGAAGCACAACATCCAAAGCAGCCACTTTCTCCAGATCTCTGTCATCTGGGCAGCATTTGTAATTTCAGGTGATCTCTACCTCCTACCTGGAGGTTGGCAACCCTACTACACATGGAGGAAGTGTCTGTTTTGGAGAGTGGAGTCTATGGCATTATACCTTCCTGAGGTCCCTCCCCCTCTCAAACCCCACCCTCCCCAGTGTCTACCCCTGAAATCTGTGGGAATTTCCTAACTTAGAGTGGCTAACCCCACCCCACTTTCCCACCCAGCAGCCAACCTACCTTTATCTGTTCCTCTAGCTTAAGCTCCTCCCCCCAGCAGCCTCTGCCTAAGAAAACTGTGCCCCAGTTGTGTGGTGACAGCTGCTGGGCCAGAATCATTTGCATGTTAGGGAGCCTTCAAGGACTTGTGGGGTGGCACTTTGCTTTTCCCTGTATCCTCCTCCCCAGGGATCATTTCATAGAAAAGAAGTGCCAGAGCTCATTAACACAACTCATTTGCATCTCCCACACACCCCTGACATCACCGGAAAGTGCACTAAATATATCAGCTCAGCATCTACCTTAAAATGCTTCTTGAATTATAACTGTCATAAAGAAACCTTAAGCCCATCATACTTTTAAAATTACTTTCTCCTCTGTGGCCACAGTGGCAGGATGAAGATTTCCCTCAGTCTGCTTTATAGGTCATGTTTTGGTTATTTTTCCATTTTTTGTTGGGAAAAATATTAGAAAGTTTGTCAAATCTCAGCAAAATTCTCACAGGGGGTTTGAACAGAAGCCCAGAAGCGAGTAGTTGGGAGGAGTGTAAGAAAGAAAGAGCACAATAAAATGTAGAGGTTCCCAAGCTCTGCTTCTCCCTCCACTACCCCCCCCCCCCGCGCAATCCCCATATCCCTGCCTTTTCCCCCTCAGAAATTCAGCCTGGAATACCGTCGTTGCCTAGCAACAGCTGAGAGAATCTCTTGGTTAAAGCTACAGGTGCTTCTTTCATTATTTCAAATCTTTTAAAGTGCCCAATGGTTTAACAACAACAACAAAAAACTAAGAGTTTTCTGCAAGCCTGGGCCACTTCCCAGGTTTGTTTAAAAATCTGTTTTGCCCATTCACAGCTCCAGTCACTGGATTCAAGTATCCAAAGATTTGGCCAACTTTGCTATTAGTATATAGACAAATGGGGACCAGCAAGAAACTTGGGGAGAGGGTGCATCCCTTCCCCCACCCTTTGCTTCCTTCCTCTTCTCGCTTCTCTAACACTCTTCCCCCTCTTTCTCTCATCCCCTTATCTGTCAAACTACACTCTCTTTTGCCTCCCATCCTTCTTCCTTAATCCACCCATCCCCTTATTTATCAACCTACCCCTTTTGTCACCCTTCTCCATCTATCTACCTTTAGCCTTCTCTGTTAACCCTATTCCCCCTTTCTCCCTGCCCCCTTCTTCATCAATCTACCCCTCCTCTTATATGTCAACCTACTCCAATCTCCTTTGCCCATCCCTTCCCTTCCCTCATTTAACTCCCTTTTGTTCCGCAGCCCTTCTCCATCAATGTACCTTTAGCTTTCTCTGTCAACCTGCCTCCTATTTCTGCCCTTTCTCACCCTCCCTTAACGTTCAGCCTATCCATTTGTCAGTCTGTCTTTCTTCCCTCTCCTTCCTCGACTGGCTGTGGCAGTTGCAGGATCACAAAGCTGCTCCATGCCTAGACTGGCTCTCCTGTCGCTGAGCCAGGTATGGCTCCAGGGCTCTGTTGCTCCCAGCTGTCCCCGCCAACATGGCTGCTGGGCACCAATGGGGCCAGCCCTGGAGAGGCTGCCCAGCATGTACGGTCATCAGCTAGGAAACATTTAACCACCCCCCAAAATGTATTTTTAAGGATGTCAGTTTTTAATTAATTAACTTTGATTTATATCCCACCCTTCCTGCAAAGCAAGCTCAGGGCAGATATTGGATTTATATCCCGCCCTCCACGCCAGAGTCTCAGAGCGGCTCACAATCTCCTTTCCCTCCCTCCCCCACAACAGACACCCTGTGAGGTGGGTGGGGCTGGAGAGGGCTCTCGCGGCAGCTGCCCTTTCAAGGACAACCTCTGCCAGAGCTCTGGCTGACCCAAGGCCATGCCAGCAGGTGCAAGTGGAGGAGTGGGGAATCAAACCCGGTTCTCCCAGATAAGAGTCCGCACACTTAACCACTACACCAAACTGGCTCTCCACACCAAACAGCTTACAGGGTTTAAAATGCAGCCAATAAAAATGTCAGGTTCATATTAAAACCAGAATAGAAGCTGCCTTTAAAACACGCACATAACTGAGAAGCCTTCTGAGTGGTGTCACAGGATGTTGAGCTCACTCGGCTGAGCTGAGAGCAGGGCAGGCCAACAGAGGGGGATCTGGATGTCCGTGGCCTCAACTGAAAGCCCGGTGGAACAGCTCCGTTTCACAAGACTCATGGAATTGCTGTGCCCTGATTTCAGGTGGGAGCTTGTTCCCAGGCTGGAGCCAGGGCTGAAAAAGGCCTGCTCTTAGTTCAGGCCCAGCTGGACATCCTTCTGGCCAGGGAGAACCAAGGTCGCTTGATTGCAAAGCTCTGTGGGGCACATACGGGAAGAGAGATGCAGGTCTCTGGCTGCACAGGGCTGTAAAAGTTAACACTAAAACTTTGAACTGGATGTGGTAGTCTATAGGCCAGGGGTGTCAACATGTGGCCCAGGGGCTGAATCAGGCCCCTGGAGGGCTCCTATCAGGCCAATGAGCAACTGGCTGTCATCTGCTTCCTTTCCCTCTCCCTTGCTTCCTTCTGCATCATATCTTGCTTTGTCAGGCTTGCTCAAGTACACAGGAGCTACAGAGCAAAGCCTCTATTTCCTCCATTGGTTGAGGCTCCTCACTTGGGGAGGAACAACTTGCTTTGCCAGGCTCTCTCAATCACAAAGCAGAGCTACTGAGCCAAGCCTCTCTTCCTTCTATTGGCTGAGGCTCCTCTCCCTCCTGGTCCCCTGGGGAAGGGAAAAAAAGAGCTTCCTTTGCCCAGTTCCCTGGATTGCATGGGAGAGATACAAAGAAATCACCTTTAAGACCAATGAGTGCTAATGTTTTAAGCATGTTTTATTTTAAGCTTTAAAAAAATCTTTGTGTTTGTCTGTGTCCTTTATATGTTTCTCAAGAATCCAGATTTCTTTCTTTTATATAAGAAAAGCAAGTTCCCAGCCTTTTTCTTGGAATGTGTGGGCAACATCCCTCTGTCCTTGGAGGACGACGCCAGCCCTCGTATGGCTGCAGGGCCAGCGCCAGGGTTTCTCCCTGCCAAGACTTGGCTTTGGCTGGACAGCAAGTGCCTGTGCCCCCTTCTGTTTGCCCCACACTGGGCCACCTGAAAGTGGAAGGTGACCGGCAGCAGGAATGTGGACTAGGTGACCCCCCTAGGCTGGCATTCCTGTCTGCCCGAACTCAAACACTGTCAAGCAGCAGGCAGCCCCACTACAGACTGAAAAGTCGCATCCAGGGGTGCCTGGGGGAGACCAGCGGCAGCAGCAGGTCTGGCTGCAGAGGAGGAGGTGCCGGCACTCCCCCCTGGCACGCGTGGCTGGGCAGGAGGGGAAGTGAAGCAGGAAGGGACAAAACTGCTGCCCTGCTCAGCCTCTCAGCCGATTTCTCTGCACAGGCACCCTGATGCTGGTGGAAAGGACTTGGTCCGATGGGGAGGTTGGGCTCAGATCGTTTGGCGAAGTCCTATTGCCCACCCCAGTGCGGCTGCACATCCTCCAAGCGCTTGAGGCGGAGGAGGGTGGCAGAGAGGCTGGCAGCGCTTACTTGCAAAGAGTCCGAGGTAGGCCTGCAGGAGCCACCCCTGCCACTAGGTGGTGCCCTAGGTTGCCAATGTGGTACTGCTGGCACTGTATGGCAACTGCTTAACTGCCAGGTGGGCCAAAGCAGGTTGCCCTACGGCAGCTCTTCCTGGCAGGACAGGACCCGCCCACAGGGCTCTTGACAACCACCTACCTTTGCTTTCTGTGAAGTTGCCTATACTTAGAATGTCGTTGAGCTCCTGATAGTGATTCTGTTTAATATATGTTGTCTTCTCAGGCGTGTCCTGAAGCTGCATAGTGACTTCTTCTAAAGATTTGTCCAACTGTTAAAAAAAGAAAGACAGATTGGAAGAGCATCTCCCCCCCACCCCCCCCAATCTCTGTATGCACCAGAGGCTAGAATCCCCCACCCCGTGACACACAGAACACACACCCAGGCATCTATACATTGGCTAAGCTCTTTTGTTCCCTACTTGGGCAGGACATGCCAGAGGTAGGCTATAACTTCTTGACAAGCCTTTGAAAATGGATTGAACTTCGATTATCTAAAAAAATCATGATACATACTTATAATGTCATTGTTTTAATGATTGAGTTTAGGAATACAAATTCTTATAATGAATTTTGGATTCCCCCTTTGAAATCTTTGGCAACAAGTATGTACCAAAATGCAATTTTGGATCCAAATTTGATAAAGAACAAGAGATAAAAATGTTTCATGCTCATGATCAGATGAGACTATTAAAAGATACCACAGAAAGAAGCATTCTTTAACTCTAATATTTATGGAACAAGGTAGCCCACATGTTTTTCTCTCCCAATCAGGGGCGGCCCTATGGCACGTGGCACCCAAGGCAAGGCCCTGCTGTGCCATCCCCCACCCCACTGCCCTCCTCTATGGCACCCTCACCCTTCTGCCCCCGAGGCCGTGTGTGGCTGCCATGTGACAGCCCAGCAAACTTCTGAGTGCCGCAGAGGCTGTGTGACATCCAGGGGCTGTCACTCCACCTCCCTTCTGGAAGTTCCCCTGGAAGAGCTTTACCCTCTGGAAATAAGAACCTTGTTATGTATTGAACATAAGCTGTTGTACCACATGGCGATCGCTGCTAAAGGCGACCTATGGGTCCCTGAATGCGGCTCTCCACACGCCCCACCCATCAAGATCTACGGCGGGGAGTTTGACTGGCCGGGATTGGTCTGGCCAGTCAAGGGGGCAGTTCTGGGTAATGTATATAAGCGGGACCCGGCCCGCGTGCCCTCTCTCTTGTAATGTGCTATTGAATAAACCATGTTGCCTTCAAACCTTCTCGGTTCTCAGTACATTACAGTGGCGACGAGGATGGGATCCTAGCCAGCCCGCTCCAGAGGGGTTTCGCAGATCCGGTGGGAGACGACAAAGGCAAATCGGTTGTAGGCCGACATGCCCGCAGCTGCAGCCACCATGGCTAACCAGAGCGGAACCATGGGCTGTCTCAAGGAATTCAACCCCGCTACTCTGGAGAGGTGGGAGACCTACACGGAGCGGGTCGCGTGCTACCTTTGAGCGAACCGAATAACGGAGGATAGCCTAAAGAGGGACGTCCTCCTGAGCGTCTGCGGAGAGGCCATGTTCGAGATCGCCAAGGGTCTCTCTGCCCCCGCGAGGATCACAGAGAAGACGTACGAGGATATCGTCAGACTCCTCACTGGGCACTTCTTGCCCCAACCCTCACTCATCGCTCGCCGGTTCCTTTTCCACAAGAGGGACCAAGAGGCGGGAGAGACGGCAGCGGACTACCTGGCTGCTCTCCACCAAATTGCGGGCAACTGTAGCGTCAATAAGCTAGAGGAGGCCCTAGGAGACTGTTTTGCCTGGGGCCTGAGGGACGAAAGATTGCAACAAAAGCTCTTCGCGAGGGAAGAGCTCACCCTCCAGAACGCCTTCAACGAGGCCGTTTCCTTCGAGCGGACCACGAGGACCTTCCCCAACACGAGGGCCGAAGCCATCCATCAGGAAGAGATGGCCCCCAGCCAACCAGACGAAGAGGAGACACACCAGCTACACCGCCAAACAGGGGTGGGCCCACAAGCAACCCAGCAGCCGCCACCAAGTGCGCCAGCTGCGGAGACCAACACGAGCAACGGGACTGCCCCTACCGCAACGTGATTTGTAGGAGCTGCGGCAAGATGGGCTACATCGCGAGGGCGTGCCGGGCCAAGGCTACCCGCCGCCGCCAGTCCACCCACCAGGAGTTGACGGGACTACTCGACTGCCTCGACCAGCGTACAGGTAATGAACTTGCCTGACGATACCCCGCAGAAGGTCAAGTTCTCGGTCAGGATCGATGGTAAACCCTGCCTGATGGAACTGGACTCGGGTTCCTCCATCTCCATAATATCAGAGGAATCCTTGAGGAAACTGTGCCCACGTGGCCGGCCCAGACTGCGACCGGCATGCTTTGTGCTACAGGACTTCCAAAAAACCCCCGTGCAGATCCTGGGATGGGCAACGGTGGGGGGGGGGGAGTATAACGGGTTTAGGGATAAACTCGACATATTAGTGGTTAAACGGCAGCTCACCACCCTGTTGGGCCTGGCCTGGTTCAGGCTGCTGGGAACAAAGATCGTGAGGGTACAGCGGCTGGGGATGTGGGGATTCGAAAACGTGTGCAGGGAGTTCCCTGAGGTGTTCGATGGGGCCCTGGGGTGCTACAAGGGGCCTCCCATATCCTTACCCCTCGATCCCCATGTGCGGCCAGTACGGCTGAAGGCCAGGTGGGTTCCGTTCGCTCTGAAGCCTAAAACTGAAGCAGAGCTAGACCGCCTCACAGCCTAGGGAGTGCTAGAACCCGTGGCCTATGGCTCATGGGAAACCCCAATAGTTACCCCGGTGAAGCTGAACGGGGAGGTGTGCATATGCACCGATTATAAGTGCACCATTAACAAGGCACTACAAGATAACCCCTACCCCGTTCCAGTAATCAGCCACGTTCTGGCGGCATTAGCGGGGTCTAAAATCTTCGGGAAGTTGGACTTGGCCCAGGTGTACCAGCAGCTGTCTTTGGACGCCACGACGGCAGAAGCACAGACCATAGTCACCCACAGGGGGGCGTTTAAGGTGCGATGGCTGCAGTTTGGGGTGAGCGTGGCCCCGGGAGTGTTTCAGAGCCTGATGGACTCTCTCCTCAAAGGGATCACCGGGGTGCAACCATTTTTCGACGACGTATTGATTGCCGCACCGGACGCGGAGGAGTTTAGCAACCGCCTGCGAGAAGTACTCCCCCGTTTCCAAGAAGCTGGTCTGAAGGTTAAGCCAGAAAAGTGTTCCCTCGAGGTACTGAGGGTAGAGTTCTTGGGGTTTGTGGTAGACGCAGCGGGGATCCACCCGACACCGGACAAAACCAAGGCCATAGTGGAAGCCCGCACCCCCAAGAGCAAGGCGGAGCTACAAAGTTTCTTGGGGTTATTAAACTTTTACCATTCGTTCCTGCCCCACAAAGCCGCCATAGCTGAATCCCTCCACAGACTCCTAGACAAAAAGGCCGCATGGGCCTGGGGAAAGAAGCAGGACGCCGCTTTCCAGGCAGTCAAAGGGCTGCTCGTATCCAACAATGTGCTCCACCATGTCAATGAGAGCCTTCCGGTGATCTTAGCTTGCGACGCGTCACCGTATGGGGTGGGCGCCGTCCTGGGTCACCAACTCCCGGACTGGAGGGAGGTCCCGGTAGCCTACTACTCGAGGACCCTGACGCCAGCGGAGCGAAACTATGCCCAGATAGATAAAGAGGCCTTAGCGATTGTGGCAGGGGTGCAAAAGTTTAACGACTACCTGTACAGGAGACGTTTTACCATAGCCACGGACCACAAACTGCTCCTGGGTCTCCTCGCCCCGGACCACCAAACGCCACAGATTCTATCGCAGCGTGTTTTGTGGTGGAATCAGTTCCTCAATTCCTACACCTATGCCCTGGTCCACCGGCCAGGCAAGGCGATGGGACACGCAGATGCTCTCAGTCGCCTGCCGCTGCCCACTTTAGACCCCGACCCTGCCCCAGCCCACCATGTGCTCATCGAAACGCTACTGGAGAGACCCTTACACGCAGCAAAGGTAGCGAAAGCCATGGGGCGCGACAAAATACTCGTGTGGGTTCTCAACTGGGTGGTGAGGGGATGGCCAGAGGGAAAACAGGGCGAAGAGTTCAGGGCATACACAACACGCAGGAAAGAACTATCCTCCCACAAGGGATGACTTTTATGGTGGAGCAGGGTGGTGGTCCCCCCCCCCCCCGCTGCGGAGACAAGTGCTGGAGGCCCTTCATGAAACACATCCAGGGATTGTACGGATGAAGGCCTTAGCACGCAGCTATGTTTGGTGGCTGGGGATAGACGAAGAAATAGAGGGATGGGTCCGGAGGTGCAAAGCTTGCCAGGAGTCCCGACCCGAACCGCCCAGCGCCCCAGCTCAACGCTGGGAAGCACACAGGGAGCCGTGGTTGAGGTTACACATCGATTTCGCAGGCCTCTTTCAGGGCCAAATATTCTTCATCCTGGTGGACGCGTACACTAAGTGGTTAGAGGTTATCCCGGTAGCATCTAGCTCAACGGCGGTGGCGATCCGGGCGCTGCACAGGGCCCTGAGCATGCACGGGATTCCGGACACCATCGTCTCGGATAACGGGACGGCCTTCACCTCCCGGGAATTCTGGGAGTTCTTGCAGAGATACCTAATTCATCACATAAGGTCCGCCCCATTCTATCCGGCCACCAACGGCCAAGCAGAGCGGATGGTGTGCACCACCAAAGAAGCCCTGGGCGGTATAGTGCAGGCGGATTGCGACCACCGCCTAGCCGCCTTCCTATTCGACAACAGGATAACCCCCAACCCAGTCACGGGGGTCAGCCCAGCCGAGCTGCTAATGGGACAGAAGCTAATCACAAGATTAGATCGGCTGCACCCCGACCGGGCCATGGACATCCGCAGTTCCCCAGAGGTCAGAGAAGCGGCCAGGGGATTTTTCCCGGGGGATCCAGTGTACGCAAGGAACTACGCTAACGGCCCTGAGTGGGTGGCGGGCCGGGTGCTACGAGTAATTGGGTCCCGCCACTACGACGTATCAACAGAGGAAGGCCAGGTTTTGCAGAGGCATATAGACCAAATGCGCCGCCGCACCTTGCCGGAAGAGCCGGCTGCAATACAGAGCGAGGAGGAACCCATGGCCACGCCCCCGCAGAGAGCCCATCCGGCCCTGCCGACCGCTCCGGCCGATCGGGTGGATGAGCCATGCCAAAGCGGGGACGACTCCCCCAGAGTAGCGACACCAGACGAGCAGCAAGGCTCCGGCAACCTTAGGCAGGGGGTTCTCCCACGTGGGGAAGCTGCCGCCCCGTCCACCACAGCAGACGCGGGCCCGGCGGCACCGGAAACTGCTCAGACTCCACTAGCGACCCCGAGGAGGTCTACCCGGGAGCGCATGGCCCCCGCTTACTTGCGGGATTATGTGTCCTGAGCTAAGGGGGGGAGGAGTGTTATGTATTGAACATAAGCTGTTGTACCGCATGGCGATCGCTGCTAAAGGCAACCTACGGGTCCCCGGATGCGGCTCGCCAGACGCCCCGCCCATCAAGATCTATGACGGGAAGTCTGACTGGCTGGGATTGGTCTGGCCAGTCAAGGGGGCAGTTCCGTGTAATGTATATAAGTGGGACCCAGCCCGCGTGCCCTCTCTCTTATAATGTGCTACTGAATAAACCATGTTGCCTTCAAACCATCTCGGTTCTCAGTACATTACAAACCTCCTACTGGTCCCTGACCCCAGAGAGATCTGGCTGTCCTCAAATAGCACCAGGGCTTTTTTGGCCTTGGCCCTTGCCTGGTGGAACTGTTGCTGGAGAACATCTGTGCCCTGCAGGAGCTACTACTTTTCTGCAGGGCATGTAAGGCAGACATGTTCTGCCACACATTTGATTGAGGACAGCAATGGAATAGTGTAGAAATCTGGCACTCTCATACACCCCCTATCTCTTGCAACCCCTCCCTCCCAGGTGGCCTCAAGAGGTTGAGATTTTTTTCACCATCTTGAAATGTATATGTGTATATGTGTGTATATGTGTGTGTGTGTGTGTGTGTGTGTGTGTGTGTGTGTGTATATATATATATTACTGTGGATATGTATTAGTATTTTAAAATGATTTTAATTTAATATATTTATTGTCTTTGTTGTAAGCCACCCTGAGCCCTGCTTGCAAGAAAGAGTGGCAAAAAATCCCATATAATAAACAAACAAACAAACAAGAATGTGTGACTTAGGAGTTATTTTATTTTTCATTCCTTCCTGACACCAAGAAACATTTTTGTTTTCACTGAATTCTCTGTCAAGAATCAAGGCTAGAAGTGTCTGGTGGTTCCGGGAAACACTGAAGAATGGATATAAATGTTGTGAGTCAAGACTGTATTTAAGGTCTGCACAGATGGAGAAAGAAAGAGTCACTATTGGAGAGAAAAGGGACAAAGGAGGCCACTGTATTTTTAATTTATTGTACACATGTTCATGTACCTCTAAAATATTTTGAAGCAGAATTAAAAACTAATAAGTCACCAGGTCCAGATGGCATACATCCGAGAGAGCTGAAAGAACTCAAAGTTGAACTTGTGGATCTCCTGACAAAAATATGTCATCTTTCATTGGAATCTGCCTCCATTCCTGAGGACTGGAAGGTAGCAAATGTCACCCCCATCTTTAAAAAGGGTTCCAGAGGAGATCCGGGAAACTACAGGCCAGCCAGTCTGACTTCAATACCGGGAAAGTTGGTAGAAACCATTATCAAGGACAGAATGAGTAGGCACATTGATGAACACGGGTTATTGAGGAAGACTCAGCATGGGTTCTGTAAGGGAAGATCTTACCTCACTAACCTGTTACATTTCTTTGAGGGGGTGAACAAACATGTGGACAAAGGAGACCTGATAGATATTGTTTACCTTGACTTCCAGAAAGCTTTTGATAAAGTTCCTCATCAAAGGCTTCTTAGTGCAGTTGTGGAAGCAAGAAAAAATACCAGAGAAATGGGATTGGATCATGAAAGTTTTATCGTGGAGTGAGTTGGACAAACTAACAAGAACTTTAAGAGACTATGATTTGGAAGTGTTTAAAAGGGAGTGGAAGAAATTTAGAGAGTGAGTATAAATGGGCAGTCTTCGCAGTGGAGCAGTGGAGTGCCGCAGGGCTCGGAACTGGGTCCCATGCTCTTTAACTTGTTCATAAATGATTTGGAGTTGAGAGTAAGCAGTGAAGTGGCCAAGTTTGCGGATGACACTAAATTGTTCAGGGTGGTAAGAACCAGAGAGGATTGTGAGGAACTCCAAAGGGATCTGTTGAAGCTGGGTGAGTGGGCGTCAACGTGGCAGAAGAGGTTCAATGTGGCCAAGTGCAAAGTAATGCACATTGGGGCCAAGAATCCCAGCTACAAATACAAGTTGATGGGTGTGAACTGGCAGACTGACTAAGAGAGAGATCTTGGGGTCGTGGTAGATAACTCACTGAAAATGTCAAGGCAGTGTGCGATTGCAATAAAAAAGGCCAACGCCATGCTGGGTATTATTAGGAAGGGAATTGGAAACAAATCAGCCAGTATCATAATGCCCCTGTATAAATCGATGGTGCGGTCTCATTTGGAATACTGTGTGCAATTCTGGTCGCCGTACCTCAAAAAGGATATTATAGCATTGGAAAAAGTGCAGAAAAGGGCAACTAGAATGATTGCAGGTTTGGAACACTTTCCCTGTGAAGAAAGATTCAAACGCTTGGGGCTCTTTAGCTTGGAGAAACGTCGACTGCGGGGTGACATGATAGAGGTTTACAAGATTATGCATGGGATGGAGAAGGTAGAGAAAGAAGTACTTTTCTCCCTTTCTCACAATACAAGAACTCGTGGGCATTCGATGAAATTGCTGAGCAATCGGGTTAGAACGGATAGAAGGGATACTTCTTCACCCAAAGGGTGATTAACATGCGGAATTCACTGCCACAGGAGGTGGCAGCGGCTACAAGCATAGCCAGCTTCAAGAGGAGGTTAGATAAAAATATGGAGCAGAGGTCCATCAGTGGCTATTAGCCACAGTGTGTATGTATGTATGTATGTGTGTGTGTGTGTGTGTGTGTGTATATATATATATATATATATATATATATATATATATATATATATATATATATATATATATATATATATATATATATATATATATATATATATATATATATATATTTTGGCCACTGTGTGACTCCGTGTGTTGGACTGGATGGGCCATTGGCCTGATCCAACATGGCTTCTCTTATGTTCATTCAAGAACCTTGGTGACATCCTATTTGAGTTTGATGGCCACCTAATCAGTGGAGGATGCTAGGACCATGGAACTGTCTGCTTGGATTAAATGTCTAAGATAGCCTTCCCTTCAGAAATGAAGATAAAAGGTGACCTCGCATTTGGGGGTCTGTCCTGTAATTTTGGAGTCGGTTCTGAGTCTGAACTAGGGATTGAGGTTTCTGCTTCTCCTTCCCTTTTCTCTTTGCCTTTTTAGCAGGTGGTTCAGCCACTGCTCAACATGTGTGAGGCGAGTGAAAGGCCAAACTGATCCTTTGAGATCTCTAACTGAGGGCAGAGTCAATCACGTCAAATCCAGCAATGCAGCCATAGGCAGCTGGAGCAGGGATGGGGTGGGGATCAGAGGTTCTCAGTGCCTTCGCCAAAGCACCGGCTTCAACTCTGAAGTCATGTTGATGTGAGCTTTAGGGGTGAACTTCCGGCATGACTTGCAAGAGACATTTTGTCCCTCCCCTCAGCAGAAGAGGCACAAACTGTGCTTGTCTGTCTGAGTCTTCTGAGCACCGCAGCAAGTGCATTTTTAAAATAAAGCCTTCTCAGGCATTCAGGAGCGCTGAAGATATCCGAAGTGTAGCAGACATTCCTCACCAGCCCAGAATCCAGGAGACCCACAACTGACTCACCTCTTTCTTTGACAATGCAAGAGGAATGGCGGATGGGAGCACATGGCTTGGCCCTAGGGCAGCGAGTACAGGGTCTCAAGTCAAGAGCATGATGTAGCAGGCCATAGCTACAAGGGGGCCCGTGGGGCACAACCACCCCCCCACTTCTGGCCGAGGCCTGCTGACTGGATGCCCCAACTAGCCCCCGAGGCCTCTGCCATGGTTCTGGGGCTGCGGCTGGCCCAGCGAGTGATTTGGTGGACAGGGGCAGAAGCAGTCTCAACCTCCCGCTGGAGTTAAAGGGCCCACCAATCAGCTGTTTTGTGGGCCCTTTAACTAGCATAGGGGCTGGGGCTGCTTCTGCCTCCAGCTCCGCGCGCTATTTTAATGGTGGGGAAGGAAGGGAGGGGAAATCAGCAGGGAAAGGAAAGAGAAGCTCTTCCTTGCCTGCCGCTGGCCACCACCCTTCCTTCCTTGCAGGCCCCACATGCAAAGCTCTTCCAAGTGCTACCTCTTCCTCTCCTGCCTCCAAGTCCCGGCTGCTGCCTGCCTGTGCAAAGACATTCCCACACAGGAGCCTCGGGGCACTGGTGCTGCCTTCTCCCTCACCTACGAGCGCCTTTCAGCCTGGCAACAAGGCTGGAGCCACCCAGCCACGCCTGCTTTCCCCAGTGGTCAGCAGGCAGCAGCGCACCTTGTTTTCTCAGCTGTACCAGCATCCCCCGATCGTGTTCAGGCTAGAGATTTGTCTTTGGTGCAGGAGGGGGCGGAGTGGGAGCGTGCGGCAGTAGCAAAACCCAGTCTTCAGTGTGGAGAAAGCTCTGTTTGCCTCGCCTTCTGGAGGAGCCTGGAGGAGTGTCTTGCGGGAGGCTGACAGGAGTGCCCCCCCCCCGCCCTGGAAGAGGCAGAGCTCCTCTGGCTGTGCTGTTCAAAGCGAGCGCTCCCCTTTGTCTCAACAGCACCGCCCCTCCCTTTGGGCTCCCCCCCCCTGTGGGAAGCAGCAATGGTGCTGCGGATGCTCCTCTGAAGACTCACCCTCCTCCTCTTGCTGCTGGGTGCAGCTGGCACTGCCAGGCAGGACTTGCAGGGTAAGCTGTCCCTGCTGGCACCCCCATGCCCTTTCCCCTGTCAAGCATGGTTGAATATTATTGTCAATTGATTATTTTAGGGTCCTGCCTAAATCTGATCTGTGAAATGTCATGGAGGACCCAAGTCTATTTGTTTGTTATTCTTTCCCCTTTCATTGTCCCGCTTTATGGTTGTTAATTAAGAGTAGTGTGAAGGGAACAAAGTATTTTATCAATGTATCAGTTTCATTACTCTCAAGAAATGGCTTCGGCTAAAGTATCGCTCTATCAATAAACGTAGTCTTTGTATCAACTTCAACTAGTCATTGAACCCACATGCTTGACATTTTGAGAGTAATCTTTTTAGAAGTTTAACTGTCCTGGCAACTTTATAACCAAATGGCTGAAAAGATTCCAGTAAGCGGTGAATTTCCAGAACCTGAAGAAGGGGTGAGAGCACCAACACCGCTGTGGCACGTGCTGGATGCCTGGAGAGGACTGAGTTCGCCTCTCCACATCCAACAGCTCCTGGTCACCCCCTGACAGTGGCAACCGCACACCTCTACCACCATGATGGACGAGGCTCCGGCACGCAGAGAGGCCATACTAACCAGGCACATGCGCTGGGTGAAGATGGCCAATGAAGGAGGTGACAACCCGGGACCGGGAAAGGAGGAGATCGACATGATCACAGTCGTACCCCTGCCGGACTCCGACCCTACTGAAGGAGGAGGAGGGGGGGATCTGGACATGCTGGCTCCGAAAGAGGAGGAAGATGAGACGGCCCGCGAGTTCCGAGCGATGATGAGAAAGGAGGTAGAAGACGTCGCTAAGGGGCTACGGGATGAGATGCAGGCGATGACCACCAAGATGGCTGGGGAATTCGCCAAGCAGATAAATCGAGCAAATTTTTGTGTGTTGCTGAAAAAAAAAGTATAGTCCCGAACTTCAGGGTTAAATTTCCTCCATATATCTTCCAAATTTTCTTGTTTGACCAATTCAAAAAAAGACTGGCAATTTTCCTTCTTTGCTGTTATTTTTTTTCCATCCAGACCTGTCCAATGAGTTCTTAACTGTTCCATTAAAAATCTCCCATTAACAAAACTTGGTCATAAGTCAGTTCATCAAGCTGTTGTATAATGACTTTTAAAACAGCATCCTTTGCACCATTAGGCACATACAATCCCAATAACAACTTTTTTTTCCATTTAATATTGTCTCTACTGCTACAAATCTTCCATCTTTATCTTTAAACACTAATTTTGGCTCCAATTCTTGTTTAATATAAAAAACCACTCCCCTTTTCCTCTGTTCAGCCAATGAAAAAAATTCCACTCCCAATTGTTTGTTCCATAAAAATTTATAATCCTTTTGTTTAATATGCACTTCTTAAAAACAAATTATATTATAATTTTGTTTCTTAATCAAATGAAATGTTGCCCTTCTTTTTTTGTGGTGAATTTAGTCCATTAACATTCCAAGACAGTAATTTGTAATCCATCATGGTGCAAATTCTTTATTTTCTTCAAAAAATCTACGCCTATCCTGTGCATTTGTAATTGTCATTCTTTTCCCCTGGAGTTCAAAACTCAAACCTTCAGGTATTATCAATCTAAACCTCATTCCATTGTCTTTCAATTTTTCTGTCAACTTTTTATATGTTCTTCTATCATTTATCACTTGCCTTGGCAGCTCCTTCATGATTCTCACTCTACTGCCTCCCACTATCAATGTCTTTTCAAAATTTTTATTCATGATTCTTCCCACCATTTCCTTTGTAATAAATCTTATGACAACATCTTGGTAAGTTATTTTTCTTGGCATAAATTGAGTTCACTCTATACATATAATCATACATGTTTTTCCCCTTTTAAAAATGTCTAAGGCCCACACAAATAATATGACCAATAGTATTTATCTTCTTACCCTCTTCTCAGTTAACTCCAACAATTTTTAATGTCCCGAATTCTTTAAAAACATTGTTTAGTTTGACCTCCCAGCAATGGCCGCCGATGTTTCTCAATGGTCATAAATTCCTAGAGTAGGTTTTTCTTCTGCTACTTTCTGCTTTTGTTGCCACGAAGTCTCATTCATACTGGTAAGGAGATCTCGCGATACTTGACGTACTTCCTGTCTTGCTTGAATGAGCTGCAGGTCTGTGACGATGTGATGATGGTGCTCTTTTTTCAAAACCGCAAGAAGACTAAACAATAAATTCCTTTCCACTTTTTAGCTCTTCTTAACACTGTCCTTTATATTTATCAAGTCCAAATTTCATCTCTTCCCTCTTCTTCCAGACTTTCTAGATTTTCCTTTCCCACCTTTATTCCATTAAGCTGTAAATAGTTCCAGAATGAAAGATAGTAATCTGTACCTTCTCTTCCAATTATCCAAGTTCCCACCGGTCTTGCAAAGCTTTAGATGTTTAGCAAAGTCCAAGAAGGTTAGGATCCTGTCGAGCTTGTGTCAAATGAATGACTCTGAAAGCTTCTGCAGATGATGAAAATGCAACTCTTCCCGGAGACCCCTCAAAGAAGCCCCCCCCCCGGGACTCCCTTTTAGCCAAGGTAAATCTCCTCAAATTTTCCTGTGCATATCTTGGACTAATCTCTGAGAAAAGTAGGCAGTAGGCATTAAATTGCCTTCCACTACCCCGAACAGAAGCTCCAGCCTGCTTCCGTTATGAGAAGTAGCTCAGCTTGACATTTTCCTCCCCCAGAAGTCCAGTTGTGGAGTCTTGTGAGCAAAATTTCTATTTTGTGAGCTATTGGCATTAATGTTGTGAGCTACTGCATAGGCTAGTTTTCTCTGTAGCCATTTTTCCTGAGCTAAGACAAAAATGTGTGAGTCAGAGGCTAAAAAACTGTGAGCTAGCTCACACTAACTCAGCTTAGAGGAAACACTGGTTCTAACCCTGGACTTCCTTGTTGGTCCCCCCTTCCCAGGAAATGGTGCTCAAGGGTGAACTGCCCTTGGGTGGGGTGGAGGGTGTCGGAGAGGGAGAGCAACTAGAGGGAAGGTCATGTGGGGCGCTAGGGGGCATCAGTGCCCCCCCCAAATGTAAATGCCCCCTGACCTTCCAAATCTTAGCTACGCCCTGTGATGCAGACAGAATGATCTGCAGATGCGTATGGACAGACAATGTTTTCACAAACATGACTAAAAGGAATGCTGGCAATGAGAATACCCAATCAATGGCTTGGGGGTCCCTTGTTTGTCCTGCACATGCTTCTGGCAGGCCACTGTGGAGACGCCCCCCTCCCCCCCGCACGAGGCAGATTGGGGCTCCTTGGAAAACACTGACCTTCTACCAGTGTACGACAGGAAGCACCTCTCATGGTGGCGACAGGTTCCTCCCCCCAGCCCACATTATCCTCAAAATAATCCTGTGGGGCAGCTTGGATGGAGAGAGATTCACTGACCTGAAATCCTAGATCTGGCAGGGGCCCTACAGACCATCTAGTCCACCCCCCTGCTCCATACAGGATCAGCCTATAGCACCTCCGACAAATAATCATCCAGCTGCGTTTTGAAGACTGCCAATGGAGGGGAGCTCACCACCTTCCCAGGCAGCTGGTTCCACCTCTGAACTACTCTGACTGTAAAAATCCCCCCCCCCCCCCAATATCCAGCTGGTACCTTTCTGCTTGTAATTTGAGCCCATTGCTTCGGGTCCTGCCCTCCGCTGCCAAGTGGAACAGCTCCTTGGCCTCCTCTAAAGGACAGCTTTTCAGATATTTAAAGTGAGCCCTCCTGTCCCCCTCAATCTCCTCTTCTCCAGATTAAACACTCCCAAGGCCCTCCACAGCCTTTCCTCAGAGCGCTCTTCCTCCCCCCTAATCATGCACTGAGTCCCACAGAGAGGAGCTCAAAATACGGCTCCACAGGGGAGAGAAGGGGCCACAGAGCCAGGATGCCGGACTCCCGTCCTGGTCAACCAGGAGGCTCCTCTGCTGCTCCAGGCAGACAATGCTGCATCATTATTGGATCAGAAGCTGCATTATGCCAGTTACTGAGAAAAGGAAAGGTCGTTTCCGACTCTGGGGTGACGTCGCATCACAACGTTTTCACGGCAGACTTTTTACGGGCTGGTTTGCCATTGCCTTCCCCAGTCATCTACACTTCCCCCCAGCAAGCTGGGTACTCCTTTTACTGACCTCGGAAGGATGGAAGGCTGAGTCAACCTCAAGCTGGCTACCTAAAAACCCAGCTTCCACTGGGGATTGAACTCAAGTCACGAGCAGAGCTTGTGTCAGCTTGTGTTCAATTGCCTGCTATTGATACTAACCATATTGCCTATACTGTTTGTTTGCTTAAGACTAACCCTATTGCACCTCAGTAGAATGTTAGACATATTGGGGGGGGGGGGGCGAAGGAAGAAGGGAGGGGAGCCTTGGGCGCCAGGAGCAATAAACGGCCAGCAGAACAGAGGGAACACCAACGCCGTTTCCCAGGCACCACAAGGCCGCTGGCCGAAAGGAGGAGTGTGAATAGCTCAGGGAGAAAGATAATAGGCGTGTGAATCATGTACCCCAGAGAGAGAAAAGTAACTTTGTTTTAAGAATGATTTAAAGCCCCATCCTTTGATGTACTCCCATATATGCTAGTGCCTATCCAATGTATGTTATCACTCTCAAAGACCCTCTACAGCAGAGACATTGTGTATCCAATAAAGAAACTTATTTCTAAAAGAAAGAGTTCTATTATTCTGGAGTCTCGATGAACCCTGCGCTGACAGCTTGGACTGCAGGACTGCAGCTTTACCACTGCGCCCGGGGCTCTTATTATGCCAGTTACTGAACAACTCCTTATTTATTTATTTCTATTTGCATCCCACCCTCCCTGCGAGCAGGGCTCAGGATGGCTAACAGCAAAATAACATCATAAAATACAATAATCTATTAGAAAACAGCATTAAGCAATTATTAAAACCATAGTATATAAAATGTATCAATTATTATTTTCCAGAAGACAGACTGAAGTGGGCAGCAACAGAACAAGGTCTGAGTCCACTGGCACCTTTACGACTGGCAAAGTTTAATTCTGGGTACAACGTTTCCGTAGGCATGCACACTTCCTCAGGTACAGTGAAGCAAGACTTCCTCAAACATTACATATCGGTAGAGAGAGGGTGGGGAGGCATTAGTTGCCAGCAAGGGTTAATCATACAACCTCTAATTTGAGCATGGACACTTGCAATAAGCCCAAATGCCAACTACGCTGCCACGTACACCCAGACAACACAATCACTAGTCCTACTCATATGCTCATCTTCTAACACTGTATACATCATTAAATGCCAATAGTGCCCTTCATTTCTCTACGCAGGGCAAACAGGTCAAACTTTATGCCAAATGGACACAAATCTGACATAAAGAATTGCAAAATCGAGACACCTATAGGATAATATTTCAATCTCCCAGGGCACTCAATGGCAGACCTCAAGGGAGCTGTTTTATTGCAAAGGAATTTCAGGAACAGAATGGAATGGGAGATAGCTGAATTACAAGTTATTACAACACACAGGACAATGTAATCCCCAGGGCTTAACAGAGATATCGGATTCTTATCTCATTCTACATGCTAAGTAACTCAGTTCTCCCTTATACCTAGAATTAAACTGAGTTGGTCCTAAAGGTGCTGCTAGACGCAAACTTAGTTCTCACATTGTTATTATCTTGCAGGCTAATGTGATGCTATCCACAGGTTCTACCAACTGCTTCAATCCAATATTATCGTATCACTCAATTACTTATGCCTCTTGACTCTAATTAGCCCTTCCTGATGACTAACCTCCCCCCTCCCAATTCCTGCAATGGCTGAGTTAGTATCTGAAGAAGTGTGCATGCCCACAAAAGCTTATACCCAGGATTACACTTTGCTGGTCTTAAAGGTGCCACTGGACTCAAACTTTATTTTGTTTTCAGGAAGTGACAGTAAAGTATGAAAAATCTAAAATTATAATCTTGTATGGGTGATTGATGGTGGGGGGAAGTTACACACTTACTTTGAAAACTCACATTTATTCAGCTGCCAAGATTATTCAGCTGCCAACCCTGCCCTGGTTCTTGCGCTCCAAGGGGGAGGGGGAGAGTATGGTCCTGCAGTTATTGAGGTTATCCCCTGGGTCATCTGGATCTGTCTGCTGACCATCCACTTCCTCAGACTGCATGGCAGGGGTTGTGCAGGACTCCTTGGGGTCCAGGGCCTGGATAGGTGACCAAGTTAAGAAGAAGAAGACTGCAGATTTCTACCCCGCCCTTCTCTCTGAACCAGAGACTCAGAGCGGCTCACAATCTCCTATATCTTCTCTCCCCACAACAGACAGCCTGTGAGGTGGGTGGGGCTGAGAGAGCTCTCCCAGAAGCTGCCCTTTCAAGGACAACTTCTGCCAGAGCTATGACTGACCCAAGGTCATTCCAGCAGTTGCAGCAGTTAAGACAGAAGGCCCTCTGTTCAATGCCAATACCCAAAAAGAGGGGTCTATCACCTATACTGCTGGAAGATGCCTTGAAAAGGTGCAGATAATTGACTAGAGTTGCTTGATTTCTCCATTGTGGTGGTTAGGGACATGGGCTATCCTGAAGCTATACAGTTAGCTAGAAAACAGTAATTGAGTTTGCTGATGCCAGCACATAGGCCCAGGCACGGTATGCTCTACTTTTGCCGTGGGGGTAACTCTCTTTGACCCTCCCTCCATATCTCAGCCCCCTTACAACTCCTGGCCACAGGTGGGCCTTTATGTTAGGCAGACTGGATGTCCTGCCAGCTGCAAAGCTCAAAACTCCGTATTCTGAGGGCTGCTGCTGCGCGTCTGGAGTAATAAGAGACCAGAGATCACTTTGCTTTATTCTGTGACTGACGGATGCCACTCAAAGACCTCTGGATGATACCTCTTCTGGACAAACATCAGCTGCCTGTTGAGTCTCACATGCTTTCTTTTCTCTTGGTGGACCCCAACATGCAAATAATGCATTCTGTTGCCAAATTTTAGCACTTGTGGTTTTAATTTATTACGCTGTATTTTAAAGTTAATTGTCTGTATTTTAATTTATCCTGGCATTGATTTTGCTCATGACCATTGGTGAGAAGAGCATAAGGATAGAGGAAAAGGCGCTGTCAAGCTGTGCAGTTAGAGCAAGGATGGCTGCAACAGAGGCCTGGCATCAGCTGCCGCCACGGACCACAGCATCTTGCTGCTGCTGCTCCTCCAGCCAGGGGGCACCAGTGAGAGCACAGCTCCCCACCAGGCAAATTGGAAAACCTTTCAGACCTTCAAAAAAGACCCAGGAGCTGGGCCACCTTCTGCAGGCTGCTTGCCACTGCTGGGAAAGTGGGTGCCCGAGGCAAAGGGGATGGGCAGCAGCTCCCATCACACCTTGCATTCTCCAAAGGTCTGCTATGGCCACGGCGAGAGGGAGACTCCTCTCCAGCTTGCCTGAAGAAAGAAGCGGAGGAAGCGGCTGTTCCTCCATTTTCACCTGTTCAACAACCTGCTTGCCCTCTTCCTCCTCCCCCCAAGGGGCAGCAGTGGGGGGGGGCGGGGTGGAGCGGAAGAAGAGGAGAGCAGCTTCTGGCCCTGAAGAAGGGCGTTCCTGGCTGCAAATGGGACAGAAAGGCTCCTCAAAACTATCTTGCCTTGTCTGTCAAGTAGCAGCTGTAAAAACAGCTCATCTCCACACACAGAGAAGCCTTTTCCCAGGGATGATAGGAAGAAATATACATCAGTCATATTTTAAAAGATGCTATATCATTTTAACACTGCAAAATTGTTATTTTTATAGGTTTGTTGAATGCATAAATAATTTAAAGTATTACAGAAAGAAGTACCACTTTAAATACATATATAATTTCATTCCCACATTAACTGTATTCAAAGTCCATCCCAAAAGGACCTTCCGTTGCTCCCAGCATCAACGCGGCATCTCATTGCTCCTGCTGACTGACTTAAAGTGCCCTCGCCTGTCTTGTCAAACAAAGAGTGTAATAAGCAGTGTGTAGAGTTCCAGTCTTAAAGTTGCTTTCAAACTGAACAGCCTGTATGTTAAGGAATTTCCACTTATATTTCAAGCTCTATTTAACTATATTTTCTGTACAAATCATGGTAAGCCTGAATGGGCACTTTAAGTCAGTTTCTGTGATACTTTAAATTATTTATGCATTCAGAAAACCTATAAAAACAGCAATTTTGCAGTATTAAAATGATATAGCATTTTTGAAAGCATAGTTCTCTCAGGTTGCTACACTTTAAAAGGTTACAATCTGAGAGAGGTCACTATAATGGATAACACAACAAAAAATGCAAGCTAGTGACCAATTTACTAAGAAGTATATAGAAATCAGTCCAAATGTCCAAAACATGTATATTCAAAAAAGAGGGACGCGGATTGTCTCCAGCATCAATTTCACCTTAGCTACAGCTCAGTATGTGGCTTCTTGTGTAAAAAAATCCATATAATTGAATCAATATTGGTCCCAGGTATGATGAAGACTGGAAAGAAACAAGTATTTAATTGATTGGCTTGTCACCACACTACTTTGGGACTTCGAATATACATGTTTTGGACATTTGGACTGATTTCTATATACTTCTTAGTAAATTGGTCACTAGCTTGCATTTTTTGTTGTGTTACACTTTAAAAGGTGGCAGATCTAATTAAAAAACATATTCCAAGATTTGTCATTTATTAAATTTGATTTTAGACTGCTATTCCCAGAGAAGCCAGGCTTGGGGCAGTGTATAATATAATACCATATAAACATCATTAAAAATGAATTAAAACCAATAAAATCCAGCAGTAACCAAAAGATTGTGGGTTCCCCCCCCCCAACGGTGTCACTGGTCTCCTGGGGGAGCACCAGAAAGAGGGAGCCGTGGCTGTCCTCAGCCAATGCCTGGCAGGCCCTGCGGAACTGCATCAGGTCCAGCAAGGCATGGAAGTAATTCAGCAGAGTTCCACCAGGGTGGAGCCAGGGCAGGTGGGAAATGCCCTGGCTTCGGCTGAGGACAGCTGGCTATCTTTCGAGCCAGGGACCACCAGCAGATTTTGATCTATGGAGCACAATGCTCTCTTTGGGGTATACCAGGAAAGGCAGTCCCATTAAAGATCAGCAACAGAACCTTGAACTTGATCCAGCACAGGGTGGGTATGTCCCTGTGAGGACCTGCACAGTCACATTTTGTGCCAGTTGGAGTTTCCAGGTTAACTTCAAGGGTAGGTCCATGTAAAGTGAGTTATAGTAGTCCAGCATGGTGACCGTTGTGTGGATAACTGTGGCTAGATAAGGGCAAGACAGGTAGGGAGCAGTGTTCCCTCTAAGGTGAGTTAGTGTGAGCTAGCTCACAGATTTTTAGTCCAACTCTGTTTTGTGGAACACACATTTTTGTCTTAGCTCAGGAAGGATGACCCCAGAGCACACTAATTTATGCAGTAACTCACAACTTTAATGCCAGTAGCTCACAAAGTAGAATTTTTGCTCACAAGACTCCACAGTTTAGAGGGGGCATTGATAGGGGGCCAGTTGCTTGACCTGGTGTCAAGCATGAGATCTCAAAATAACCAGTCCTTGATTTTGAAACAAAGTATTGGTTTATTGATAATCCATATTGCTCAGAAAGGCTCCAGATTGGAAGCGATACATTGTACTTCAAGACTACCAGCTTTAAGGAGCACATCAAAGCGGCCTTAGAAATTCTACTCCAGGGTGTGAAATTCACACACTTGCTACGTTATCTACTATCGTGGTTTAGCTACATCCTGGGTTCAGACCTGAGCCAAATGTTCCCAAAAGGTTTTATCTTCAAAGAGGACATTCCTGCATTTGCTACAAGTGAGAACTAAAGCAGAGGTTACATGGCAACACACTAGAAGACAGCTATTAATATAAACAAACCATAAAAGAAACAACATGCTTGACATACTGCCCCCCCAAGCTCTTGCTCGGGATTTGTCTGGGTGCAGTAGGTAAAATCTTTTCACCAGTACTGGGGCTCAGACATTGGATGCTTCTACCCACTCATCGCAACTTGGGGAAAAATACTTCCATTGTATCAAGAAGTGAGGCAGTCCCCTTTTTATTTTAGCATCCAATATCTCTTGCACTCATGGTGACTCTGACCATCCACTTGAATTGAACTGGGCGCCGGTGGGCGGGGGTGCCAGCTTGTAGCCCCCGGATCTCGCCGTAGAAGGCTGCAATGGAAAACAGGGTGTATTTTACTGAACAGTTTGGGTAACCCTAATTCCACAGTTACTTTGTTTATTACTCTTTTTATTTTAAAAGGTCCCAAATATTTAAACGTCAGTTTTCTCAAAGTTTGTGGTAATGGCAAGTTTTTTGTTGACAGGAAAACCGTCTCTCCTTCTTTGAAGTCCCACTCTGGCGCATGCGTTTTATTATACTGTTTTTTGTACTCCTCCTTGGCAGTTTCCAGATTCTCTTGAATCACCTTCCACTCTTTTCCCAAAGTCCCCCACAATTGTTCGAACGACGAGGGGTTTTGAGTGCTACTGCCCCCCGGCGGGAGTGGGAATGGTTTCCCTTCATACCCGTTCATGAGTTTGAATGGAGAGGTTTTAGTAGAACTGTGAATGCTGTTATTGTACCCGTATTCTGCAAAAGGCAACAGCTCCACCCAGTTTGTTTGCTGGTAGTTTACATAGTACTGTAAATATTGTTCTAGAAGCGCATTAACCCTCTCCGTCTGACTGTCTGTCTGTAGATGGTATGCGGAGCTCAAGCCCTGCTCCATTCCAGTTAGTTTGCAAAACTCCCGCCAGAAGTTGGCAACGAACTGTGGGCCCTTGTCGCTAATGACCTTATCGGGGAATGAGTGTACTTTTACCACGTGTTGGAAAAACAAATACGCCAATTTATTTGCATTGGGTAATTTCTTGCACAGGATAAAGTGAACCTATTTTGAAAAAGTGTCCACAACCACCAGAATCACTGTTTTGCCTTGGGGGGCAGGTACTTCTACAATAAAGTCCATGGAGACAATGGACCAGGGGCGCTCTGCTGTTTTAGTCGGTTGTAATAACCTGGGAGGTTTCCCCCCCTTCTTTTAGCCATGATGCACACCGGGCATGTAGATACATATTCGGAAATGTCTTTTTTCATCTGTGGCCACCAGAATTGTCTATTGACCAAGTGTAGGGTTTTCACATATCCAAAATGGCCTGAGAGTTTACTATTATGGCAGTGTTGTAGCACTTCCCTTCTGAGGCTTTTGGCCACATAGAGCTTTCCCTCATGGTACCAAAAACTGCCTGGTCCTTTACTAAGCCCCTCCGGTTCCCCCCCCCCTTCTAGTTCGGCCTCTTCTATTAGTCGGTTCCCCCCCCCCCCAAAGGCTCTACTGGTTCTCTTTTCTTTCTGGAGCGAGTGGTGACCGACTATGTGGTTGGGGGATATGATAGAGTCTATCACCTCCTCTCTCTGGCTGTCACGCTGAGGCAGCTGGGACAAGGCGTCTGCTAAAAAGTTCTTCGAGCCCGGGATGTGCTTGAGCGTGAAATCAAATTTGGCAAAGAATCCTGCCCACCGGATTTGTTTCTCAGTTAGTTTTCGGCACCCCGTTAACGCCTCTTAAGTTTTTGTGATCAGTCCAGATCTCAAATGGCACTCTCGCCCCATCTAACCAGGATCACCATGTTTTTAAGGCGAAAGTTACTGCAAACGCTTCTTTATCCCACACAGACCAATTGTGCTGTTCTTGGGAGAATTTTTTGGAAATGTAGGCACAGGGGCGCAACCTTCCCTCTTCGTCCGCCTGCATAAATATTGCTCCTATGGCCACATCGGAGGCGTCGCATTGTACCATGAAGGGCTGAAGCTCATCGGGGTGGCTCAGCACCGGCTCGCTCGTGAACAATTGCTTTAGTTTATCGAACACTTGCTGGCACGTGGGAGTCCATTTTAACTTAGCTCCTGGTTTTTTCGCTTCCAGACCCTTCCCTTTGGTCTTTAAGAGATCTGCCAGGGACAACATGACTTGGGAGAACCTCTGAATGAAGGTCCAATAAAAATTTGCGAATCCGATAAATGATTGTAACTGTCTACATGTCCTCGGGGGTGTCCAATCTAAAACCGCTTGTATTTTGGCTGGGTCCATGGCCAGTCCCTTCCCTGACACTCTAAACCCCAGGTAGTCCAACTCTGTTTTGTGGAACTCACATTTCAACAGTTTAGCATACAGTTTATGCTCATACAGAGTAGAAAGAACCCTCCTCACTAATTTCACGTGTGACTCCATATCATTTGAATAAATAATTATGTCATCCAGATACACCACCACCCCTTGGTACAGGTATTCTTTCAGGACCTCATTTATGACGTTCATAAACACCCCGGGCACTCCTTGTAATCCAAATGGCATCACCAAGTACTCAAATTGACCCATTGGAGTGTTAAACGCTGTCTTCCACTTGTCCCCCTCCTTAATTCGCACTCTGAAATAAGCAGTCCAGTTTAGTAAATATTGTCCCTTCAGAGACCGTACTTAACAGGTCTCGGATCAGGGGGATGGGGTAGGCATTGGAGGATGAAATTCCGTTTATTCCACGAAAATCCATGCAAAGTCTAAGACTCCCATCCTTCTTTTTTCGGAAGAGCACGGGCGCTGCATGTGGGGCTGTTGCGGGGCGGATGAAGCCCCTTTTAAGATTCTTCTCTATGAAATTTCTCAGTTCTGCCTTTTCCGCCCACCCCATGGAGTATAGTTTCACCTTGGGCAGCTGTTGCCCGGGAATGCGTTCAATCGCACAATCCGTGCTCCGGTGAGGAGGGAGTTCGTTAGCTTCCTCCTCACTGAATACTTTTCTCAAGTCTCCGTATTCCCTGGGGATGGCTCGGACCTCCTCCACCGCCACACACATCTTTTCATTTCTAGGGGGGGGGTTCGGGTCCCCACGATCCAACCCATTGGTGGTGTTTGCACTTACTGTCTGTAAAGTCAATGGTTTGATCCCCCCACTTAATGTCCGGTTCATGTTTGGCCAACCAGCCTACACCCAAGACTATACCAAAGGAAGCCGAAGGGGCAATTACAAATAATTCCGCGTCCCAATGATCCTCTATCCCCACTGGCACCCTCTGGGTTTGCTCCACGCACAGTTCACCCCTCATCACAGTCCCATCCATCTGTTCAAACTGAATAGGAGGGGGTAGCGGGGTTCGAGTGAGTCCGAGGGCATCCACCAATTTGGGAGTAATTATCTCCCTCGTACACCCCGAGTCAATTAGGGCTTGGGTGCGTATAAACCTCTTGAGCTTCGGGTTTAGTAAAGTCAATGGGACAAAAAACAAAGACCCAGTTATTCTTACCCTCAATGGTGGCGTTAGATCCACGAACTGCTGCTTGGCACCCTTCAGTGCAGGTCGTCCTCATTTCCCGCTGTCTCCATCTCCCAGGACATCTCGCTCAGGTCATCAGGAATTGCGGAAGCGGCGGTGCTCCCCCTCTCTGACTCTTTGGATCAGGTCGATGCTCTCTTGGGCGTCACTGTCGAAGGTTTCGGAGCAAGGGCGGGCCTCGAGGTTTCTCTGGGCAATCTGCTGCCAGGTGGTTCAGGCCCCCACACCGATAGCACTTGTGCACGGGGGGGGGGGTTGGTGGCTCCCCCCGCCTGCGGGCCCCTTTTCCCATCTGGCTTCGCCCCCGACCAAGACTCACATCCCCCCTTACTCTCTTGCTGCAGTTGACGTTGTAGGGCCACTCTCTTCATGTTGGTTTCCACTTCCCCTGCCAATTGCACCCACACTTCCAACGTGGTAGGGCGCGCTTGCTGCAGAGCTTGATCCAGCAGACTCGCGTTCAGGCCCCTCTGGAACTGCTCTATCTTCATCAATTCACTCCAACCCCGGACCTTGGCCAAATTGGCTCTGAAGTTGGCCACATACTCACGCACCGACTTCACCCCTTGTTGCATCTCCCGTAGTGCGGTGATAGCTCGGGTTTCTTGCAGGGGGTCTTCATACTGGGTGAGCAATGCATATAGGAACCCTGCCACAGTGTCTAGCTCAGGGTCCCTGGTTTCGTACAGACTTATGTACCATCTTCAAGCTGCTCCCTTCAGCTTGGACCCAAGGTAGTCCACTTGGCTGAACTCGTCTGGAAATGTATTCCCCCAATAGTGCATGTAGCTATTGGCTTGGATCGAGAAGTACTCCACTTCTTCTGGGTCGCCATCAAAGGTGGCGTCTAGGTCTCTCTCTCTCCCATAGTCCCGGGGATCTGGTAATATCGGCTGGGCCGCTGGTTGCCCCAGGACTGGAGATGGCCCCGCAGGTGGAGCCGGGGGTGCCACAGGTGGAGCAGACGGCGCCGTCGGCGGTGCCCTTGTTGGAATCCCCATTAATCCCCTCGGGTCCAGTCTCAGCAGGCGGTTGATCTGCCTCTGCATCTCCCGCGCCATGAACGCGGCGTTGGCTTGGATCTCGTCTCTCAATCCCTTCATCATGGTTATCATCTCCTCTCTCCAGGATGTCTGGCTCCCCTGGGTCTTTTCCTCCGTGCTCCCCTTCAGAGTCGGAACCCGGTGGCGCTCCACTGCCATCCTCGGGCTGGGGCTCTTTATGTCCATCCCCCTCCTCCAGAGGGCAGCCCTCGTGGCCTCCCCTTGGTGCTCCGCCACCACGACCTCCACGGGATGGTCTCGTCAGGATGACTTCCCTGTGGGCTGGAGCTTTGTCCATCAGGGTAGTGGACGTTTGTGGCTCCCACTTCTGGGGGGTGATGAACAATTGCTGTACGTGTAGAGGGGACCCGCGCCCCGCATCTTGTCTTGCGTTGATGACATGCCAAGGGGGGATCCGTACCTCTATCCTCTCCAACGGATTAATCGGTTTACTGTTAGCTGGTGCTCTTTCAGCCATTCAGCTTGAAAGTTGCCAGGTCAGTTGAACTTTTAAGGGATCACTTCCAAAATGTCAAGCATGATATCTCAAAATAACCAGTCCTTGATTTTGAAACAAAGTATTGGTTTATTGATAATCCATTCTGCTCAGAAAGGCTCCATATTGGAAGTGATACATTGTACTTCAAGACTACCAGCTTTAAGGGACAAATCAAAGCGGCCTTAGGAATTCTACTCCAGCGTGTGAAATTCACACGCTTGTTAAGTTATCTACTATCGCGGTTTAGCTACATCCTAGGTTCAGACCTGAGCCTGAGAAAATGTTCCCAGAAAGTTTTTATCTTCAAAGAGGACATTCCTGCATTTGCTGCAAGTGAGAACTAAAGCAGAGGTTACATGGCTTTGATGTGCAACACACTAGAAGACAGCTATTAATATAAACAAACCATAAAAGAAACAACATGCTTGACACCTGGTATAGCTGGAAGAATGCCAGTCTGGCAACATTAGTGACCTGGGCCTCCATTGTTAAGGAGGCATCCAAAATCACACCCAGGCTTCTGACGGCTGGTGCGGGTCTCAAGAGCACACTACCAAGCACGGCAAGATGGAATCTCTCAGTCCCAGCACAGAACCTCCAGAGGTCTTGGAAGGATTCTGTTTCCACCACAGCCTCTAGCTCTTCTGTCAGATTTCCTGGGGTGGCCTCCAGCCGATCGCCCATCAGCAGGTCAAGCTGGGCGTCATCTGCATTCTGTGACATCCCAGCCCAAAGCTCTGCATCAGCTGGGCAAGAGGTCCACATGGATGAAGGGGATGAGGCAAACTCAAAGAATACTTCTAAGGGAGAGAGCAGAAGGTTTTTCACATCAAATCCACAAGCTCCTAACAGGGATGACCAAAATACCCATTTGCCAAAGAGCTACCTCCCCCCGTTTCCTCCTGAGCTGCCATCATGCAGAAGAGCTGAGGCAGAACACCCATCTAAGTTGGGTATTGTGATTTCCCACCCTAGTCAAGGAGGGAAACTGAAGCAAACATGCAACTCTCCTATCATACCAGCAATCGTAGAAAATACTCAACTTTGGATGAATTGTGATCCCAGCAATCCAGCAGTTATGTGTGAATAAACCGCTCCTGCACACATATTATGTGGCTAGCCTGACACAACATAATACTGGGAATAATAATAATACTGACCCTCACTAACAGGGATATTATAAGGGTCACTGAGACAATAAATGTAGACAGAATATGATTAAGATGCTGAACAGACAATCAAAAAATCTCTGGACTGAATCTGACTTCTGTTAAGAACTTGGAAGACTGATTCAGGGAAGCTCTTATCTCTTAAATTATTTGCAAATTGGAGATAAAAACAAAACCTACCTTATGCAGTTGTCAAAAGTGGTAGTTAGATAACAAACTGGGAACTGGCAAGGCCTTGCAGGTGCCTCATTTCCCCCTGTATTGCCCTCCCCCCCCACCGCTATGCCCTCTTTCCCTTCTCCTGGCAGGCCTCCCCATCCTCACCTTTCCCAGCTTCTTCCACTCCTTCCCATTCACCAGCCCTTCCTTCAGCTTTGTTTGTTTATTATTTAATTCATTTATACCCCACCTTTCTTGCCAACTTATACCCCACCTTTTCCCTTTCTCCCATATTGTTCTCTTCTTCTCCCCTGTATCCTCACAACAACCCCTGTGACTGAGTGTCCGGCCCAAGATCACCCAATTGTGGTCCAGTGGGTATTTGAACCCAAGTCTCCTAGATCCTAGTCTGACACTCTTATTGGTTTTCATGTGGTGGCCACAGTCAAATAGCAGTGAGCCGCCTCCCCAGTTGGTTGCCACTGGGCCTGGGCAGGTACGCAAATTGTGTGGTAGTGAGCAAGTCACCTGGTGGTTGCTGCTAGGCCCTGCCCCAGTGAGTCCTCCCTCCAGGACAGGGCAAGTGGGAAACAGAGGTAAGCTGCAAGGCCAAAACACCATCAGAAAGGGCTCCACTCCATCCCCCTACCTTTTACTGACAGAAAGCAGAAAGCTGGCAATGTTGTGGTGATTGCCTAGCAACCTCCACAATGGCCACTCAGAGGGCATCCATTTCTTAAAGCCACAGGGGCTACTTCTGTCATTTTAGGGAGAGGTTAACCCTGCAATGTATTTTTTTTCAGATTGCAGATTTTTCTGCAACTTGGGGCTTTTCTCAAGTTTGCAGAAGGATCTGGCATAGATGTTAATGGTCCTAGTCTCCAGATTTAAGTATCCAAATATGAGGCTAAGTTGAGAATTAGATATACTGAATATTCCAAAGCACTACAGACACATTCATATTAATATCACACAGTGCTGAATTCTCTAACACTGGGTTGCCAGCCTTCAAGTAGCACTTGGAGACCTCCTGGAACGACCATTTATCTCCAGGTGACCAAGATCAGTTCACCTGGAGAAAATGGCTGCTTTGGAGGGTATTATATCCCACTGTGGTCTCTCCCCTCCCCAAACCCCCCCTTCCTAGACTCCTCTCCTAAATCTCCAGGTATTTTACAATCCAGAACTGGCACTCCTACCTACCCTGCACTAAAATGGTCCCTTCAAAGAATTATAAGAAGAAGACTGCAGATTTATGAATCTCTGAATCAGATTCAGAGTGGCTTACAATCTCCTTTACCTTCCTACTCCACAACAGACACCTTGTGAGGTGGGTGGGGCTGAGAGGGCTCTCACAGCAGCTGCCCTTTCAAGGACAACTCCTGCAATAGCTACGGCTGACCCAAGGCTATGCTAGCAGGTACAAGAGGAGGAGTGGGGAATCAAACCCGGTTCTCCCAGATAAGAGTCCGTGCACTTAACCACTACACCAAACTGGGAGCACCTCAAACTGATTGGAGAAACAGGGCCTGGCTTGCAGCAAAGACACATGTCCTTGTTGCTTGAGTGGCCGTCTGTGTATTTTTGGAGAAAGCAACTATTTTCAAGGGAATTACAAGGGAGCTCTTGAGAAGAAAGGCTACTGAGAGAAGTCCCCAAGTGCAGCCAAGGCTGCAATGGATGGAAAAGAAGTGAGCTGGAAGATGTGACTCCGCCCCCACCCCCCACAGAGCATGTGCAGTCTGAGGCAGCATTCCCAGGGGGGGATTCTCTGTGCCAAAAGCCAAGCTTTTTGTTCCCAAACTGCACGGATGCAAAAGTCATCAGTGTTATCCAGAGAGACCTTGAAGAAATGACTAAGGCATATCTTTTTGTTGAATGATGTTGTGAAATAACTGGCAGGAGCCACTCTGCCAAATGCCTGCTGATCTATTCTGGAGTAATGGCAATCGGCTGGCATATGAGGCCTGAGGGGCCCTTTGGAGCAGCTGGGGACCTCTCTGGCTTTGCAAATTCCGGGAGACCTCTTGGGCGGAGTGAGCCAGGTTGCAGGGCTCCTTTTCTGCCAGGCCCCACGGGAGAGGAGCTCTGCCTGGCCCAGCCCATCTTGCAGGAGCCCCCTGCTCCCCGGCCAGGCGGTGTGGCCTAATATGCAAACAACCCCCGCTGGGCCAGGATGTGATGGGGGGTCAGGGTCTCCACAGTTCTGCTAGGCTCAAACTTGAAAAGCTCTGATCAAAGAGCTACTCTGAGTTTTGGACAGGTTCCTGGCTGTATACAACTAGAAGCTATGCAATCTCCACAGGACAGACCAGTCTATAACCAAAGTGCACAGTTAGCGATACCTCAGTAATTTTCATTCTCAGCTCGTGGTTTTCTGACTGAAGACATTCCAACCGAGTTGTGGCAGTCTGGTTGACACTGGTGACAGACGTTGATGTTTTCGAGTCATCCTTCTTCTGATTTTGAGTGAACTGGAGCCCTCTGTTCCGAGTTGCAGCATCTGGGTTGGTTCTCAGCGTGATTAACTGGAAGTGTTAAAAGCAGTGGGGGAAATCTGAAGGATATTTCTTTCCCCCCCTTTTTCTTGATATCTATGCCATTATTTTGTAAAGAAGGAAGATAAAATCTGAGATGCTGGAGTTTTGAGCAGTCTCCCCCTGTGTGCCAGTCTCAGCATACATGAGATGGTTATTTAGCCACTTCTCAACAAATCAGTAAAGCTCTCTTAACACACCATGTGTCTTCCATGGCATGGCAAGCTTCCAAGGCACTGTTGGAACTGCAGGATTGTGCAGAAGAAACTGGTGCCCCGAACCCCACCCCCCATCTTGGAAACGAGAGTGATGTGCAAGCAGGAGGGAACCTCGCTGTGGATTCCTTCCCTTTGGGCCATGTTGGAGCTCTAACACCACTGGAGCAGTCTAAAAAGTTAATCCAATCAGTACAGCCTCCTGCATCACTGGAATAACAGGGCTCCATAGATTTCCACCCCCCCTCTAAATCTATAATTTTAAAAACTACAGTTGTTTCATTCCTCCTTTTTAGATTTTTCTTCTTCAAAACCGACACAGGCTACTAAATTCAGGGTAAATTCCATGGCAATTTCCCATTCACATAGCAATGTGGGCAAGATTTTCAGCCCAAAGTAGGCAGCCTTTGCACAGCAGCCAAGCTTGATCAGACCAAGAATCCATCTGATTCAGCCTCCTCTCTCAAGCAAAGCCCCCCAGCATCAGCCTTCACAGGTTTCTTGCTTCTGAATGTGGAAGCATTCTAGAAGAATTGCACCATGATTCTTCAGGAAGTGAATTTAAGCATCCTTTAAAAAAATGATGTAAAAATCAAGACTCAGAGTAAATCTATCACTTACCTTAGGGACAAAGACTAAGCAGAGCGTAATGGTACTACAAAATATAATGACTAGTGCCACAATGCAGAACTGCACATTGGGTTGGTCTCGCGTGAGGAAGGAAACTGCGGCTCCAATAATGCACATGATGCCCACGTTGTAAACACTCATGCCGATATATTTACTATCATTCAGAGCAGGAATGCTCACATTGCGAGTTTCCCAGGCCAAGAAGCAACCAAATAACTGCAATTGGGGGGAGGGGGAGAGGAAGAAAAAGGCTGTAATTTTAAAATGATCAGTAAAAACACAATATATTATTATGCTTTAAGCAGCTATGCCTACAAATGGAAACCTAAGACATGATCCAGCCAAAGTTGAGCACTTCAATATAATCCTGTTGATTAATCACTGATTGATTCATACCTTACTCATATGAATTGGATTTCAAAGTCCTGAACTTTGACTGTGCCACCCCCCACATTTCCAGTCTTCACTTGCCTCACTTCTGAAGGAGGGGAGCCCTGCAGAAGGCTCCCCCCATTGAAAATCTAATTGGACGGAGCAGTTTGCATAAAAAGGGCAGCTGTCAGGACTCCCACGGTTCAAAGATCACAAACAGTCCACTTTATAAAGGGTTGTTTATTGACTCTCGACAGCAGATTGCAGGCGTGAAGGTCTTTGCAAAGACTGGCAATGGCGGGCTATCTGGCCCCTTATATAGGTTACCCCAAACCGTTACATCTTTAAAGAAAAGTGGGAAGCAAAATTTGGGACCAAGAAAGCGGGAAGCATCATCCCTCCCCACAACATCCCTTTCACAGGTGCTTCTTGGCTGGTGGCGTGACCTTGGTCTCCCTTACCAACCCTGGCAGCCAGTGTAAGGAATTTGGATAACTGTTACAAGGAGATAAGCATAGGGTGGCAGCGACGAGCAGACAAGACTTATTCATAATAAAAAATGGTAAGGCACTTGACAGGAGCCTTGTCTTGCTATGCTGGACAAATTCATCCTGTAGAGTTTGAACAACTGTCACCTTCTCCTGCCAAAGGCAGCATCAGCTGAGGAGTACTTGTCAAGATGATCATGTGACTGGATGGACTGATTTGGTGGTAGCCATGGGGCCTGTGGGGGCCCTGCCCCCAACTTACAGTCTGGGCCTCCAACCTGTGGTCTCTCCTCCCCACCGTTGCAGTGGGCTCTGCCATGGCCTCCTCCCACCCCTGTGATTCAAATCATGGGGGGGGGGGGGCAGAAGCAGCCGAGGTCTCCTCGCTCCATTTAAAGGGCTGCCAACCAGCTGATCAGGGGGCCCTTTAAATCACACTGGGGGGGGGGGGCTGGCAGCTGCTCCTCCCACCTCTCCCATGCAATTTGAATCATGGGGGGATGGTGGGGGCTGCTCTTAAGCAGAGGCAGGGAGGGAAGGCCACAGGTCCTCTGGCCGGCTGCAAGAGGCAGGAAGACTGGGCCTGCCAGCCCCGCCTCCTCTTCTTTCCCTTCCAGCTCAGCAAGCAGGAAGGGAGAGTGAAAAGGGGCAGTGGTCCCTCTGCTTCTCACAGAGTTTTCCGGCTGGGTACAAAGAAGCAGGAACTCCAGGCTTGCCAACAGGCGGAAGGTCTCGAGCTTCTGGCAGCCGACTGACCTGCTGGCCCCACCTTTTAAGATCAAGGGGCTTTTTTGGGGGGGGGGGAGGTTCTGTCCAGGAGCCACTTGTGTCAAGCATGAGATTTCAAAATAACCAGTCCTTGGATTTTGAAACAAAGTCAGGTTTATTGATAATCCATGTGAGCTGAAGATTGGAACTGATACTTTGAGTTGAAGATTGGAACTGATACTTTGTAGCACTAGAATACATGCTTTAAAATGGCACATCAAAGGTTCTATAAACAATTCTACATTCACGTGTGAAATTCACACGCTGGGCTCCTTATCTATATTGCGACTAGCACATCCTGGGTTCAGGCCTGGCTGGGCCTGGGAACAAGTCCCAGGAGGTCTTATCTTAAAGAGGACATTCCTGCATCTGTTAGTAAAAGCGAAAGAAGAAAGGTGGGGGCTGCCCACATTTAATTCTGGGTTAGTAACAACTCTACAATCTGAATTCTTTAATGCAAAAGTAACAATTCTAAACTCTGGCTTCTACAATATAAAATGAGTATACATTGCTTGACAACTTGCACTTTTCCCCGTCTTCTTGTATGGTAAATGTTCAGCTGCTATTTCAACGATTGTCAAATGCATTTCCTGCCACACTTCGTGAGGCATTTTCTCTGCAGTGTCCAGCAGCTCAAGCCTATTTTTTAAACCTCAATTGTGTATGTGGGGGGGATTTTGGTGATGTCAGACTTATTTAGTATTACTGTCCTTTTGATGTTGCATAGTCTGACTCTGATTTGAGCCACCAGTAATTCTTGATCTGAGCCATAGTTGGTGCCTGGATATGTCTTGGCAGCAAGTACTGAGCTGGTCCATCTAGTCCAACAGAATATAGTCAGAATATAGTCAATAGCTATAGTCAATCAGATTATGGTGTAGTTCGTTTGGATAGGTCCAAGTGCATAAGTGCTGCTTGAACCAAGTATTCATGACTCAAAAACTATTTTAATATCCACCTACCATATCTCTGTGACTTAATCATATTTGGGATCAATTTATTTTAAGTAAAATTTCATACAATATAACAAACAATGACCCTGAAATAAAAAAGGTTTGCTATCTGATTTCCCTTTATAAGATATTTGGCAGAGAAAGAAATAATTCCAATAAATGCTCTATACAGGGAGATGCTGTATATTTAATTTTGGTTAGACAAATTATATAACTAGAATTTTGTTGGAGCTTATGATTAAATGTTAATTGGCCTTTAGTTTGGTTATTTTATTATTCTGTATCATTTCTATAAGCTTTTATTAACATGTAATGTGTATAAAGATAAATAATAATAAAATTTAAATTAAAAAAAGAAAATTATTTTCTCGGCAAAATTGTACCAAATAATTGTCTGTATCATTCTTTTCCCCAAGTCCAAATCTACCTGTGATGCCTGTCTCTGCTTGGGTGCCAACGTTTGCAATATGTAAACCAGGGGTGTCAAACATGTGGTCCGGGGGCCAAAACAGGCTCCCGGAGGGCTCCTATCAGCCCCCCCCCCAGCAACCAGCTGTTATCTGCTTCCTTCTCACTCTCTCTTGCTTCCTTCTACATAACAGTTTGCTTTGCAAGGCTTAATCGCATAGGAGCTACAAAGCAAAACCTGTATTTTCTCCATTGGCAGAGACTCCTTCCTTAGAGAAGAAGGGGGTGGAGGGAAAGCTTGCTTTACCAGGCTCTTTCAATCCCACAGCAAAGCTACTGAACCAAGTCTCTCTTTCTTCTATTGGCTGAGGCTCCCCCCCCCCCCGGTCCCCTGGGGAAGGAAGAAATGAGCCAAAATTTCCTTTGGCCAGTTCCCTCAATCCCATGAGAGAAATACAAAGAAAGCACTTTTAAGACCAACAAATGCTAATGTTTTGAGCATGTTTTATTTTAAGTTTTTTTAAAAAACAAACAAACGTTGTGTTTGCCTGTGTCTTTTCTAAAGTTTTTATCTCTGCTACCTAATTTAAATAGGTACACCCAGTACCTGGCTCAACATGGCCCGGCCCAAAAAGGTCTCATTTATGTTAGATCCAACTCTCATAACAAAGGAGTTCAACACCCCTGAAAAAACAATGGTTTTGGGGGGGCACTAGTTTCAGAGTGTCTTTGATGATGAGCCTTTCAGCCTTCCAGATTGTTCCCTGCCTGGTCCTTTGAACAGGAGATGCCACTGGGGGTCGAACCTGGGACCTTCTGTATGCCAAGCAGAGGCTCTGCCACTGAGCCACAACTCTTACCTGATGCTGGAGGCAATGTCAAATGGAAGAAAAAAGGTTTTCACCCACTCTGTCACAGACTAATCTCCCTGAGGAGGGAGTTCCAAAGTTTTGGTGCTATGACCAAGAAGGCCCATCTAGCATCAGATGGTGGGGGCACCAGAAGCAGGGCCTCCGAAAACAAAGGGAGCAGATGAGCAGGTGCATATGGAAGCAGGCGGTCCCTTTGAGGGCTGTATAGGGCAATACTGGCACTGACTCCAGACACCTCTTCATCACACCCCTCCCAGGTGAAAAGGAGAAAGACAGCAGAGTGCCACTTCTGTCCAGATGACACTTTCCCCCAGATCTCCTGACACTTCCTGTCAGTGGTTTCATGTCATCAAAATCATGCTGCATGTGTGAGAAATACAGCTTTAGAATGCAGGTGGTTACTATGTGAAAGTAGTCAGTGCAAGGCAGTTAGCAGACAGCTGGTTGACTGAACCCTTCTAAGACGGAGATTCCGGTTTGGGGTTTCAACTCTCTGCTCTTGATGATGTGCTCTTGAGACTGGCATCAACTGTCTCAAGAGCACATCATCTGGGTATGATTCTGGATGCCTCCCAAACAACAGAGACCCAGGTGACTAATGCTGCCAGACTGGCATTCTGAACTGTGCCAGTTCAGGTAACTGGCCCCCCACCTGTCTTGCCCTGATCTAGCCACGGGAATCCTTGCAATGGTCCCCTCCAGACTGGACAACTGTAACTCGCTCTCTGTGGGTCTACCCCTCAGGGTGACCTGGAAACTCCAATGGATACAGAATGTGGCTTTGCAGGTCCTCATGGGGACTCCACATATGGCACAAATCCATCCTGTGCTGTGTGAGCTGCACTGGCTTGAAGTGGAGTACCGGATCAGGTTCGAGGTTCTGAAGTTCACCTTTAAGGTCCTGAATAGTCTGGGACCTACATATCTTCAGGACTGCCTCTCCTGGTATACCTCTAGGACCAGAGCCAGGGTGTTTTCTGCCTTGGCTCCAACCTGGTGGAACTCTGCCTAATAACATCTGTGCCGTTTGGGACTTGATGTAGTTCTGCAGGGCCTGTAAGGCAGAGATGTTCTGCCAGGCATTTGGTCGAGACAGCGACGGACTTCCATCTTCCTGGCACTCCCACTCCAGCACATCCCCATGAGGCACCAGCAGGAATTTTTAGCGCTGTCTTTAGGCTGCTGCTGTGTTTTTATTGGCTTTCATCTGTTTTTATTATGTTTATGTGATACTGCCCTGAGCCCTGTCCTTTAGGGGAGGGTGGTTCGAAATCGAATATAATAAAGCAATACAAAGACAGTCATTTTTAAAGCATCATAACTCAGGTTTACCAAAGTACAAGGAGAACTTAGTGATAAATAGCTCAGCACTGAAAGAAGCCACAGTTTCTATTTAGATCTTTACTAGCTGCGGACTGTATTTCCTTTGAACAAAAAGCTTTTCTAGAATGGATTTTATTTTGAAAAGCAGGAGCACTTCTTAAGGAAGAAACAGAGAACAGACTTACCATGAGCAGGCCTTTGTAGGCATAAACAATGCCAAGCCAAATGGTCATGTGTGTGTTTTCACAGTGTTCCAAAATGGGAAGAATAGAGATATCTCGGCCTGCAGGGTCGGGCTGCAAGTGGACAGAAGAACACAATGTGAGAACTGCATCTGATGTATGCCTCTTGGGCTGTCTGGGAGCCAAACAAAGAATTCTGACGGCGAGAAGTCTGGTTGAAGGATGTTAAGAGACCAAACAAGAAATGCTGATGAACTGGGAAAACAGGTTCCTGTTTCATTGCTCATAGTGCCCATCTTTAGTTGCATCATCTAACAACATCTGTCATCATCAAACAAGTGCCATGGTCTTTTTCAAACTTGAGAATGGACCATCTGTTTTCAGCTATAACACAGAGAAGACCTTCCATGTAATAAGCCTTTGCATAGCACTATTAAAATATTAAAACATGCTTTATGTAAATTACCTTATCATTGCTTTTTAAAAGTAAGCAAACATTATTACCCCATTCCTGCAGAAGGCGGAGAGAGAGAGAGAGAGAGAGAGAGAGAGCAAGGAAGAACTGTTGTCATCAGTGAGGTCACGGCAACTCCCTTATATTTTAAAAGGCCCTAAAATATTGATATAATACTGTAGTGTTGTGATAACAGCTTGAGCAGCTTCTCTGAATTCGCAGATTTAATTTTTCTCAAAAAACCTCTGTCTCTAGCTTCTTCCCTTGTGGGACCTTTTTTCTTACATCCCCATGATGGAACTTAAATTAGAAAGGAAGGAAAGGTCCCCTGTGCAAGCACCAAGCACTAAAAAGATATATTGATGTTTTAGTACCTTAAAAAATTGAAATCACTTGTATTCAGGGCAACGGGGGGGAAAGGGAGTGGTTTAATGATGACAGTCCAATAGTTGAAAAGTGGACTAGAGGTGGGTGGGACAAAGGAAACATACAGAAATATTACATGCTGGGAAAAAGCCAACAAAATTGGCTTCCAGAACAACTCCAGGGTAACAGTGGTCTCAAAAGACTTGGAAAAAAACTGGGGGGAAACAAAAGGCTGAATTGAAACTTAAAGGAAAAAAATGAATATGGAAATCAGGGAATAAACTGAAGCAGTATAGAGCCAGAACCGATGAAAAAACCGTTTGTGGAAAAGCCCCCAGTTAGCTAACTATAAACGGTCTGGCAACACAGTTATAGGCAAGCCAAAGCAAATTCAGAAGCCAACAGAAACAATATATAACAATGCAATAACAAATGTATTAAAGTAATAAAGTGTTATGTTTACAAAAACCAATGTGATTTCTTATCATATGACTATATCGTGTAACTTTATGAAGTCCATAAAATTGGATGCCGAACTAAAGCTGAAGTGATTGATTTGCTACTTGGAAATTTTGGAAGATGTCTCTGCATCCCGTCCTTAAAGTTCTTGTTGAAACCAGTTGTCACTTGTCACATTATTAACAAGATTGTCAGCTCCTGACAAAGAGAGTTCAAAATGGCGAATATCAAATGCTTGTTGGGTTATATGATCCTTGGTTCATTGATACTTCATGACCCTCAAGGAAGTCCAAGCATAAGGATAACCTTATTTCAAGAGTTCTTGCATTTATGGACATCATAAATTTCTACTGCATTTAACGACAGACTATGTAGAACTAGCGACTGGTTGGAATGGACTTTATTCATCTTATGTTGGAACTCTCTGCCTGGGGCAGTGATGCTCTGTATTCTTGGTGCTTGAGGGGGGCACAGTGGGAGGGCTACTTGTGTCCTGGCCCCACTGATGGACCTTCTGATGGCACCTGGGTTTTTTGGGCACTGTGTGACACAGAGTGTTGGACTGGATGGGCCACTGGCCTGATCCAACATGGCTTCTCTTATGTTCTTATGTCCGAGGCAGTGATGCTCTGTCTTCTTGGTGCTTGGAGGGGGGGGGGGGGGACAAAGTGGAAGGGCTTCTAGCCGCACTTGTGAACCTCCTGATGGTACTTGGGGTTTTTGGCCACTGTGTGAAACAGAGTGTTGGACTGGATGGGCCCCTGGCCTGATCCAACATGGCTTCTCTTATGTTAACAATTGAAACAATGTACAAATGTTATAGTTACGTGATAACAAATTATATTGTTTTTGGTAAATGTAACATTTCATTACTTTCATACATTCTTTATAGCATTGTTATATATTGTTTCCAACAGTTTCTGAGTATGTTTTGCCTATTCAGCTAACGGAATGGAGTTTGAGGTCATGTATGGAAAAAGCTCTAATTCATCATGATCCCAGATAAAGAAAGTCATATTTCTATATTACTTTTTTGTTTATACTCATGGTTTCATGCTGTAGGTAATCAATAACTGGATTAAGCAATAGTATTTATCCAATATGGGTTCTCATTATGAGCCACATATAATTGTTTCTATATATCTGTGACTTCTGTTATGAAGCAACACAAGAACTTGGCATATTCTGTCAGCGTAGTGTTCATTGAGATACCAGAATAAAAGAACTCTTTCTTCAGAAATAAGTTTCTTTATTGGTTATACAATGTTTCTACTGGAGAAGACCTTTGAAAGTGATAACATACATTGGCTGGGTACTGGCCTATATTGGGGTACATCAAAGGCAGGTCCCTTTAAATCATTCTTAAAACAAAAGTTACTTTCTCTCTCAGAGGTGTTTGATTCACACGCCTGTTATCTGCCTTTCCTGAACCATCCACACTCCCCCTTCCGCCTGGCGGCCTTGCGGGGCCTGGGAAAGGCGCGGTGTCTCTCTCTGTTCTGCCAGCCATTTATTGCCCCTGGCGCCCAAGGCTCCCCTCCCTTCCTCTGCCTCCCTCTGACATACCTCACATTCTACTAAGGAGCAAAGAGGTTAGTCTTGAACAAATAAACAGTATAGGCAATATGGTTAGTATCAATAGGAAGCAATTGAACACAAGCTGACATATTCGATCCATAAAGTAGGTATGGGTTGCTATTGTGATACAGATGATTAGCATGCATGGAAAGATAATATGCTCTACCCTAAAGGCATGGGTGGCATGCTGGAAATACAAAAGCATAGATCATAGGAGGGACCCCCAGGGTCATCTAGTCCAACCCCTGCCCCTGGTGCCGTCGGGGGGGGGGGCAAATTGGCCAGCCACCCATGCTTTACTCCTCCCCGGGTCTGTGTTCACAGACTGGGGGAGGAGAAAGTGTGGGCGTCCCGGTGCTGTTTGAACTGTCCTTGGAGCTGAGGAGGGCGCAAACGTTGCCCCTGCTCCTTTCTCCTCCTCCAGTCTGTGTGCACAGACTGGGGGGAGGAGAAAGTAAGGGTGTCCCAGGGGTGCTTGCGCCGTCCTCGGAGCTGAGGATGCACAAATGCTGCCCCAGCCCTTTTCTCCTCCCTCAGTCTGTGTGCACAGACCTGGGGAGGAGAAAGTGAGGGCATTCCAGTGGCATTTGTGGCGTCCTTGAAGCCAAGGCCGGTGCAAACTCCACTCCCCCCTTTCTCCTTGGGTCTGTGTGCACAGACCCAGGGAGGAGAAAGTGAGGGCATCCCGCTGGTGTTTGCGCCTTCCTTGAAGTTGAGGATGGCACAAACACTTTCCCCCCTTCTGTGCACAGATCCAGGGAGGAGAAAGTGACAGTGTCCCGGAGGTGTTTGTATTGCCCCTCCTCTTTTTTCCTTTGGGTCTGTGCTCAGACCTGGGAAAGAAAAAAGGGGCAGGCGCCGGGGATGGTGGTGGTGGAAGACTGGGGCTGCTAGGTGGGGCTGGGAGTGCCTTGCCTGGGGTGGCAGGCCCACTCCCCACCACCATTTTTTGAGTGGGCTGCGTGCACCATTTTTTAGTTTTGCCTCCGCTCGAAAAATGGGTAGACCTGGCCCTGGAGGCAACAGAAAACAACTCTGCACCATCCTCAATATGACAGCCCCACAAGTACCTGAAGGTGGTGATCATATCACCTTTCACTTGTCATCTCTCCAGGCTAAACATTCAACCTTTCTTCATAGGGCTTGGTCTCCAGACCCCTCAACATCTCCGTCGCCCTTCTCTGGACCCGTTCCAGCTTGTCTATATCCTTCTTAAATTGTGGTGCCCAAAACTTCACGAGATCTATACTTCTGTTGATACAGCCCAAAATCACATTTGCCTTTTTTAGCCCCTGCATCACACTGCTGACTCATGTCCACCGTATGGTCCACTAAGACCCCTAGATTCTTTTAACACAGACTACCACCAAGACAAGTCTCCCCCATCCTATAATTATGTATTTGATTTTTCCTACCTAACTGTGGGGTTAAAGGGGGCTGGAGTTAGTAATCTTTACTACATGATCTTAAATACGGATGCTACTTGTTTTGGATAAACTCAGCTTTTATGATGTGCACATTTTCTGATCAAAATACACAACTAACTCAGTGTGGCATATTGCAGCTAAAAGGTCCTTCATGTTGTCTCCTGCAGAACTTGAGGGTCACCAGCCCTTTGATGATAACGCTTTCCCATCTCCTCTGGAACAGAATGATCTCTCTGCTACCAGAAGTCGCTTCTGCTTTCCAACGTGCCGCATGTGAGCTGGATTCATATCAGCCCCTCCTCCCAAGCAGAACGCCTGCTCCACTTGCCTGCAGATCTGCAGAGTCTAGACAAGGCTTTCAGCTGTCAGTCTCTCCAGAGTTGTCACAGCTCTTCTAATTAGGGGGGGCATGGAAACATCCTTCCTATTTATACTGTCTCTCACATTCCTTTAGGGTTTGTGTATGAATGTCGAGGCAATGGCATCTGCCCCCAATCCCAAGACAACATAGCTAGCGAAGCTCACTTAGTAGTTTTAGAAGAATGGAGGCCCCTGGGGAAAAACCCAGAAAGAAAGAGACCTTCAAGACACTGGTGGGAGGCTGCCCACACAGGCACAGAACACAATGAAGCGAAGGAACAGGATTCAGGCTACACCTGCCAGCTTTGCATCAGAGCCTTCATACCATCCTGATTTGAGGGAATTAGGCACAAGACATTTTCCCTAATGTGGTGGGAGGGGGAACCTCATCTGCTTGAGCTTCTGCTTATCAGGCTTCTGTAACAAGCACAGAGATGGGGCCAGGAATTCCTCTCTGCTAGGAGGAAGAATTGCTTTGTTGCCCCCTAGACAGTTTTCTCTGCCTGATGCAGGGCAGACTGGAACCCCCATTTTAGCAGGTGGAAGTGGCAGAGACTAGTAAGAAGCTGAGTCAAATGTGCAGCATCACCACCATGCACTGCAGGAGAATTAAAAGTAACCCCTCCCAAAAAAGCCCCGGTTGCAACCTGGAAACTCTGATAGGCCCCCCTCCCCCACCTACAAGGGCATCAGTGATTCTCCTGCGTGGCAGTTGCAGCTTGTTCCTTTCCCAAGAAGAGCCTGCTCCTTACTCTTCATCCACTAAGTCTCAAATCTGAGCTGCCAAAACCTGAACTTTGGGTTTTTACATTCATCCTGCTCCAGCAGGGTATTAAAACATTAAATCCCCTTGAGTTGTCAGGTTTCCCAAAGGAAATATACTCTGCTCAGTACTTTCAGCTCCTCATAGTTAAGAAATGTTTGTAGCCTGTAGCATCTATTCACATCCAAGTGGGACCCTGCTTGCCGGAATCACTCCCACAGAGAACCACTGAAAGAAGCAGAGAGCTTCGTTTAGACCAAGCGACATTCTCCTACTGGAACTGGGCTGGCATCTTTGACAGGGCATTAGGGAACCTATAAAATGCCACACACTGACCTTAATAACAAAGAGCTCCAACCTAATTTGACTTTCAGCCTGCCTGCCTGAGATATTTCACTTTGCAGAAGGCTGCTGGCTGCAGCCACAGATGGAGTCCAGACTGGTTTTTGATACAAGTAAGAAACTGTAATGTTGTTCACAAGTGTTGCTGATCTGGCTGACAAAATCAAGAAAGCCACTTCCCCTCCACAGTATTCACACGGGAGCTATCATTGAAGCACATTTACCCTTTTCATTTGCATCTCTATTCAAACAACTTCCTACAGGGGAAGCATTCTTGGCTATGGCTTGATTCAGAAATCTAGTACAACCCTGTTAGAGGGATTTATAGATTCATCTCTTACAGATGCATAAGAGAGGCTGGTCCAATCCAAAGGCGCCCAAGGGACCTCTAGTTCACATACTGTACCTGTTATATATGTGCCTTAAAGTATGTACTTCCTGCCAGCTCATTGGAGCCAAGAAAGCAGAGCTTGGGGACTGTATAACAATGGGTAGTGGGATCCAAATACCTGCTGCCCTGCACCAATCACAGACCCCTGCCTGTTTGAATGAACCAATGGCAGGCTAGTGCAGGAGATTAGAGTTGTATATAGGTTAGTCAGTCTTTTGTGGAAGCAGCCTTCACCACGCTTCCCTTAATAAAGAGCTGTCCTCACTAGGATCTCGTCTTTGCAATACTTTGAACCCACTATATTATAGTACCAGTACTGGTGGGCAGGTTGTGGTGGAATGACAAGACTATCTGCAAAAAAACTTACACTCGCTCTTTCAGTGCGAGAAGTTGAAGACTGGATTGTCCTAAACAATTTTGCTGGACGAGAGCTAGCAGATGCAATGGAGGCTTGAAACTTTCCTTTTGAACAGCCTTCACCACCTCCTCATAGGTTGTAATAAACAACCTATATGATGCTCTTGCAGCGTCATCACAAATGTGCTCTAGCCATCTAAGCTCCTGCTTTATCCTTCTAAGCTCCATGGTGCTCCATGGGGCTAAGTTTGGGTGGGAGTAAAGAGGGTGTCAGGGAGCAATCTCATCTATGGCTTCAGAGATGGACATTCCAGTCCTCTGTCAGCTCATCTAATGAGTCACCGGTAGATACTGGACCTTGCAGAGCCTTTTAGAAACCAACTGGATCCATCAGTCTCTGCAAGTGAACAGAAATCCATTTGCCACCAAGATGGGGTGGAGGGGGCCTTCAGGGCACAGTGATCCAACCATGGCACCCTATCAACAGCTGTCAGATCCATTTTCATTTTATTTATTTATTATTTTATCAGATTTATATCCCACCATTCCCTAACGGGCTCCTATCAATCCCCATGCCAAAGATCAGAGCCAGTGTGTGGCCTGCTTGTTGTGTGGGATCTAAGACAAACTGGGAGAGTCCAAGTGCTGCCATGGAAGTCACCAGGTCCAACCTACCTCATCAGCATGGATGCTGAAGTCCCCAAGAATTATTAGCCTCAGGAACTCCAAGGCCCAGCCCGCTTGGCAGACTGTCTGTTGGTGCGCAAGGCAGTTGGTACATCAGCCAGGTAGCCAAACTTTCCTCAGTATCCCACTCCAGGCCAACAGAGATCTTAGGAGTGGAGAGGGCCTTGAAGGCAAAGGACTGCTGGATGAGTATGGCCCCCCTCCCCGCAGCCCCTTAAGTCTGTCACTGATGGACAGCCCTGCGGGCCCAGCCCTTTCAAGTATTATTGAGAGTTAGCTTCCAATTTTTTTTAGTAACCATGTGGGGAGCTACTTCTTATTTAAATTTATGAATTTAAAATTTATACCCCTCACTACTCAATGAATTCAAAGTGCTTACCAATAAAGTCAAAATTGCTCGATAAGAAAAGCATTTACTTGCACTAATCCTATCAACAATAATCAGTAATCATTGTGCTGTCCAAAATACAAAGCCTCTTACTGACAAAATCAACAGGTCATAAAAAGATCATCAGAACTAGCAGCTTATCAAGGTTAATTTTAAAAAGCCTGTTGGTCCAGCTCCGCCTTCCATCACTTACAAAGCCTAAGCAAGAGTGCAGCTCTAGTTCTTCCTCTCCATCAAAGCCCAGCCCAGCATAGAACATTCATCATACATCCTGCCCATTCTCTTAGAAAACTCCATGGTCTGCGCTTAGAGGAACAACACTCCAGCAAAGTAATCTTAAATACACCATCTCAACGTAGTTTGTCGAGGGAAAGATGAAGCAAAGCAGGCCCACAGCAGTTATGCTTTCCTATGATTCCCCCCTGTAAGTCCTCCTCGAGGAAGAGCCAGCAGAGCTTCTGCTAAGGGAGGTCCAGTCTTGGCAGCTGGCAGGGGTCAATGCAGTGCTGAGGGCCCCTCAAATGGGCCTGACACCTGGACCCTCAGCCTTACCTGGGTGGAGAGAGGCCTGGGTGGATGCCAGAGGCTGACATCAGCACAAGATGGAGGGAGGGAAGAGGTCAGGATGGATCTCAGCTCCCCTTGGGGCTCCACAAGATCTTGCGGCCAGAGCCCAGCTCCAGAGTGCTGATCCCTGCAGGGACAGAAACCCCACGGCACCACTCCTTCCAGAGAGCAAACATGAGTGTCTGGGGCTGGCCTTGTGACAGGTAAGATGAACTGGCAGATGCTGAGAGTTGGGCAGTGGACAGGACTAAGAAAAAAGTCACCGGTGAGGGTAATCAATGACAGTGGGCTCTGCCTGATGGGTAGGCCTCTGGGCCAATGGGAGATGACAGAGTTGGTGAAAACTGCATGCACATTGCCCAAGCTGTTATATACTTGGACTTCTAAAAAGTTTTTTGAAAGCTCCTCATCAAAGGTTCCTGAATGAACATCGTACTTATGGGGGATAAGAAGAAGGTCCCTCTTATGGATCCTAGGAAGCAGTCAGCAGAAGCAGATGAGCCATTCTGGCAGTGGAGGGAGGGCAAGGGTCCTGGGACTAAGGCTACTTAATTTATTAATGAGGAATCTGGGACTGGGGTTGAGTAGCAAGGTGGTGACAAAGCTGGCAGAGGAGACCAGCTTTCCAGGAGGGGGCAGACCAGGGTGTGTCATTAAGCGTTCCAAAAGGACCTCTCCACATTAGGCACGTTGGTTACAATGAGGTAAATGACACATGATGTGTAAAAAAAATGCTGCCTTTATATATACACTGATAGTGTCTGATCTGTTGGTGACTGAACAGGAAAGAGATCTTGGAGATCACAGTGGATAGCTATGAATCTCCCTGGCCAAGTCCTTCATTCCATCAGGCACACCACAGTGAATCCTTTGGAGTCTGGTACCACTCATTTCCCACAGACTTTGCTACTGGGATTAAGCCCAAAATGACTGGTGCTTGCACCTTTACCTTTTAAAAGCATGGGGGCGGGGCTTTAGGGAGCTCTATGGCGGACATGTTCTTTTAAAGCTCCTCAACCCCTCCTGCTCTTTTCCGCCTTAAAATCACCTTAACACCACTTGTGACTTTCCAAAAATGACTTGATCACAGCTCTACTCTGACCTTACCTTTGTGGAATCTGTCTTTACTTAGACTGTTACTTTTGCCTGAGGGTGATCACTAAAGATGTGACAATGGGATTATGTCAGCTAATAAAATGGCACCAAAACAAGCAGCAGCCTCACAGCAAGACCTACTGCTCTTAAAAAATGATCTTATGAAATCGTTCCACCTAATGGAGTTGGAGTATATTGGAAAAAATATCATCATTGATGCACCCAGTAGTGGAACAGATAAAAGAAATCAAGATCAATCTCCAACTGGTTGATTTCAATGCAGCAACGGCCCTGGAAACAAGCATGGCCCTTCAGGAAGACTCCCACATGCTGCCCCAAGAAGTAACAGAGGCCAAAGAACGTATTTTAAACCTGGAGTTGACAGTGAGGCAGTGAAACCTGAAGTCAAGAGAGACAGAGGAGGGGTCAGAGGGCTTCATTGATTTTATAACCTCCTGGCTGGTGTCTATGCTAGAACTGGAGCAGGGTCAAAACTTGACCGTGTTAAAAGCTTATCGTTTAGGCGCCCTGCACAACCCACAGCGGTCTCTGCCAAGAAATATCATCATCACTCTGCTTGAGCCGATACACAGAAAGCTAATTTTGGAGTTGGCATGGAGGAAGGGTGCCCTACAGTAGGAGGATAGGGTGATCCAAGTGTTTCCTGACATCCCAGCTGATGCCTTACAAATCTGACAGAATAGAAAACCGACGACTGCAAAATTGCAGGGAAAATATGTGTGATATAAATGGCTGGCCTCTGGGAAGCTGTCTATGTCTATCGTGGGAAGCAACATCAAGCCTGGGATGAGGAGAGTGTGAAGAATCTTCTCAAAGCCATAAGACTGGATGCCATGCAGGACTCTGACAGACTGTCACAGAAAAGGCAGCTTTCCTCTGCAAGGATGCCAGAGAGGATTAACAAACAGTTGGCATGAGGAGGAGTATAAATCTGAAGGTGGGGAGAATAGGAAGGCAGGATACTGAATGGAATGGAGAGTGTTGAATAGTTTACGGTTGGTGAGTGTTTAGTTTCTAAATTCCTACCGGTTCTCACTGGTGCTGGGCAGAATGGGCGGGGGGGGGGAGGAGATGTCAGGGCCATCCCCCTCATTGTTCAAAGCTTCCCCTTGGTTGGCAAGGTGGCTTCAGGGAGCCACTGTGACAAGGTCAGGTGGAAGGTAGTAGTGGGGAAATTATTCCAATGTTTCAGTCATAGTTAGTCTTCTAAATATTACATAAAATTCTAAAACAAAATAAGGGTTGTTAATTAAGGGCTCTTATTAAGGGAAGGGGTTGGCAGGCTAGAAAATTAAAAATCAGTGTGAACAGCTGCTGCTATTGCACTGTTGGTTTTATTCTGCATCTTGCTACTTTTTCTCAGTAAATTTTTAAAAATTATTCCACGAGTCCTCTGCACTTGGGTTCCCTCTGAGCATGTGTGTGTTTCTGCCCCCCATGGTGGCTGTCTTTCACCCCCCACCCCGTGCCAGAATACAAAAGGTGCTCAGAGGCTCAAAAAGGTTGGGGAGCCATGGCCTAGACAACAGGGAGGTCGGCATTCAAGACTCAGAGCCTTCTTGGAGACGTCTACTAAGAAGCAGCTGCTCCTGGATCCCTCCCTGAAGAGGTCTCTGCGTGGAAACCAGCGAGGATCGTTTCCCCTCGCTCCCCTTCAAAGACATCTTGCAAAAGCCTGGTCTACGTTTGTCATACAAAAGCTTCACTGGGAAGGAGCCCAAGAGCAGAATTCACACAGGGACTGAGCTGGGGTTGCCAAGTCCCACCTTCACACTGGCAGGGGGATGTTAAGGGGGGTGTTGCCATGCGCCTCCGCTGTTTGGGGGAGGGGTTTTCCCTAGCTGGCAGTGGGCAGAAGCCCTGAAGCAGGAAATCCCACCCCCCTGGGGAATGGGAACCCCAGAATGAGAGAGCTAGAGAAGCAAGTTCGGCTGAAATGGTTCTCCCATTGAAGCCCCCAATACAGGAACTGGTGTAGAAAGGCAACCTGGAGTTGAGCAGCTGCCCAAGGGGAAGTCTTTTCCGCCAAGGTACAACAGCACATCCAGGTGTTCCCTAGGAGGAGGAAAGAGACCGGTGATATTTTGCAGGTATCTGGGACTATCAGAAATAAGCAATTCAGAACAGATAATATCCATGAACCACCATAATCCTTAGTAAAAGAAGCTGTCTGGTGATCAATAGCTTGGACCTTCAGGAATAGGTGTCCCAGATTGTATTATAAAATGCTCATGATGATCAAGGTGTTATTGCTCGTGTTGATTCGGCAAAATAATCAGTAAAAGCAGATCATAGTGGATGAGTCAGTCTTTGACCCATTAATAATGACCATTTAATGAAACTCCTATATATTTGCTCAAATTTTAAAAATGACTGTAGAATCTTCTGTTTTCTACATGCAAACATTCAGATGTAGGACTTTTGTGTCCCCTCCCCTTGAGTGAACAGTGCTTTCAGTATCTCAAGCAGAAGTACAAGCCTTAGATTGTAATTCTTTTTAGAAAAATGACATTTTCAAAGGTCTCCATGCAACTCCCTCCCCCCCGTGTTCTCACCAGATGGTCTCCTCTTCGCCTGTAAGTTTTATTTGTTTGATTTTTAGTTTCTAAAATGGCAGCTTTGACTCTTTCAAGTTAATCTTTCCATCGCAGCTTGAATGCAAAATGGCAGCTCAGAAATGCTGCAGCAGCAAAGGGAAGCAGGCGGTCTGGCCATGGAGTGTTCTGCTCAAATCCTTTGTGCGGCATTTCCCCTCCATGATTAATTTAAGGGCTTTCTTTTTTTCCACAGCAGATGTCACAGCAGATTCCATTTAACACAGTTATTCTACTGGGCATATTTTCACACTGACTGATTATTCCTGACTCTGCCACACAAAAGAAAATATTCCAAAGTTATTATCAGATCCGGCCACACACACCCCCCCCAAACTCCTGAAGGGGCGGCGCATCTGAAGAGCTCAGAAATAAACAGTAACATTAACAGAGATGATTCGCTTGGGAGGCAAACGTAAGCAACCCTTTCCCAAGGAATGGGCTTCCTCTACAGCTTCTGTGAGAAACGCTGTAAAAGCCCAGATCCATTTCTGCTCCACTTGGTAGGAAATGGCTGAGAAGCATTCATTCTGATGACATCTCTACATTGCTGCAGCCACACTTGGGAGTCGACTGCATCAGCAGACAAGGAAGTCTCTCTCACTAATCCGCAATATGGCTGCAGCCTCCAGAGACAAGCCACATTGAAGGGGGCCATTCTGTGTGCCTCTTCCCACCTCTCTCAACTCAGTGCCAGAAAAGCCAACAATCCTCCTGGCCAGCATCAGGCCAGTCCTCCCCAGATTCTCCCGAGGCCCAGGGTCACCATGGGCTTTGGGGAGCCTCAAAAGTGTCACTCCAGCAACATTTTGCCATCAAACTGGCAAAAATTACTTGTCCATAAAAATTATTTGGAGCCCACCTGCCCATTTCCCCGAGTTCGCTATTTCTGGGACATCATGGATGGGGAAAGAAATGGCTTTGACTGCCGGGACATGATTCTTACTACTGGCAAGCTGGTGTGTCTGGCTTCTTCAAACATCTTGCTACTTTACTGAAGGCCTGAACCCATCTTAAAGTCTGACATCTTAACTCTCCTAGAGAATGCTATTGCTCAGAATACTGTATGTATTTGTCATGTCTTTCATTACCCAGCGATGTCTCCAACAAGCAACATAACCCACGGTTGTCAAGAGCTGGGACAAATATAGCTGGGCAAAGAAAGGGAGCTTTCCCTTGGCCATGAGCTCCATACATGACTGTAGGCCAGACAGAACTCTGTTCTCTCCGGCTGGTATCTCCCATGGGGATAACAATACAAGTGCAGGCCTGCATTTGTTGCAAGCTTTGAGAGGAGCAGTGACCATCAAAGTAAAACATTTTGGCCTGGGCTTGGACACAAACAGGAAGCCAGCCATGGGCAAAACCCATAAGGGGAGGTTGCTGCAGGCCAAGGCATCCTTATAGCTTGGCTGCGTCCCCGGACAAGGGCTCCCTTCACCCACTGGATCAAGCACCTCTTGATAAGGAAGGTTCACCACAGCCTCTTAAGGTGGTGCAGGGAAGTTCTCTTCCACCAAAGTTACAGTTCTGGCAAAAGGCACCATTAACTTATTCCAGCATTGTTTTACTACCCAGAAAATCCATCTTTTTTTACTAAAGAATGACTCTAATTGTCATGATCACTGGCCACAATGGTAGTTGTGACAACCATAATGTGCCCACAATGCACATCCTTCAGTCTCTCCCCCCTCCCCCCATTTCCTAGGTATATCTGAATAAACTTTTATTCACACTGGTTTCACATATTAAATATGCCAACATTGCAACACAACTTTACCATCAGATGATGATGTTCCAGCACAAAAACATTCTTGATATCTTACAAGTTATCTACAATTCTTACATCTGATCTTAAGTCTCCCATCCAGGTTCTGATCAAACCCATCCCCATTTAGCTTCAACAGAGTTGCTTATGATCAAAAATTCAACAAAGTTCTATGATTCAGCAGTTACCCTTATAACTTCTCTCCTATCCAGGGAATTGATGTTGCCCAGAATTCAACTGATTACATGAATTATATGAATGTTACCAGGGCTTTTTTTGTAGAAAAAGCCCAGCAGGAACTCATTTGCATATTAGGCTACACTCCCTGATGCCCAGCCAGCTGGAACGGTGTGCATTTATGCTCAAGAAAAGCCCTGAAATGTTGCAGCCCATTAACAAAAGATTTGGCCTGGTGTAAATTTTCACAAAGCTGTCAAGAGGCAAATGTCTGCTTATATGCTTTGGATCATAACTTTTACAATAAACTGCTGAATTCCTTATTTGTAGATCAGATACAGATAGACATAACAACAATGTCTGTCTGATATAAATCCTGGTGTCCAGAAAAGCCAGGGTGTATATTCAAAGAACATTTAAGAGATGTTCATACAATTTAATCTGAAAAGAAGCACAGAACACTTTAGAAAGTAGTGAATTCTTTGCTTTGTGCAAATCCTGCCTAGTTATGGATTCAAAGATGTCTGTGACGCAGAGTGAAGGAAAACCACCCCAGCCAATTCAGCAGCAGAACAACACAAACCCTTGCATTATGTCTGCAATGGAGGCATAAAAGGCAGAAGCAGCTTTGTACGCTTTATCATAACAAAAAAAATTTCTCACTTTAAATTCAAGCATTTTTGTGTTTGATAACACTGTAGGCCTCAGGGGATTATGGGTTCAGAACCCAATTTATTTCTTCTCCCCGTCATATCATCACTCAGTCGCATATCAGCAAAGTGGGAATTCACATTTGGGTCGCTTACCTTACTAACAGTACAATCCTATGCAGATCCTATGGGGTCTGAGGAAATGGGCACAAAAGCTCATGCCTTGAATAAAGCCTCGTGGGTTGTAAAGGTGCTGCCGGACACACACCTTGTTCCGCTGCTTCAGACCAACCTGGCTGCCCACCTGGATCAGTCCTAGGCAGAGTTTCTTCAGTCTAAACCAATCCAAATCCAGTTCTGCATTAGGTTGCACCATAAGGCAAATGCTAATTGAACAAGGCCAGTTCTTCCTAATGCTTAGCTGGAAACTCTTTTGATTTAATTTTAATCCACTCGTTTTGCTCCGACCTTTTGAGGCAACAGAAAATAACTCTGCTCCATCCTCTTTATGACAGCCCTTCAAATACCTGAAGGTGGCTATCATATCACCTCTCAGTCAACTCCTCTCAAGGCTAAACTACCTTCACAGTCTTTCCTCATAAGACTTGGTCTCCAGACCCCTCACCATCCATATTGCCCTCTTCTGGACACGTCTGAGCTTGTCTACATCCTTCTTCAATTGTGGTGCCCAAAACTTGAACACATATGAGGTCTAGTCAGAGCAATGTCATATCATGTGTGAAATTATGGGACCAAGACAGTACCTGTCACCCTTACAGATGACCTCCAGAGGCAGTTGGATCAAGGCAGGTTGAATCTATTGTTTTGGATCTGATGGCAGCATTTCACAGGATCAACCATGATCTTTTGACCCACTGCCTTGCTGATGCAGGGATGCAAGGATTGCCCTAGAGCAGAATGTGGCCTCTATGGGCGCACATTCAGCCAGTACTGTGCAGATTGCACTGGCTGTCAATAGCGTTCCGGATCCATTTCAAGGGGTTGGTTTTAACCTTTCAGGCCCTGAGCAGCCACAGATCAACATACCTATGGGATTGCTTCTCCCCTTGTGTACCCTGAAGAGCCTTGCATTCAGCTAGTCAGCATTTGCTAGATATCCCCAGCCCAAAGGATGTCTGCTTAGCCTTGACTAGGCTAACTTATACTCATACTGAGCTTTAGCTTTCCTAACTTTTTCTCTACAAGCACTGGTGATTTGTTTATATTCATCCTTGGTTATAAGGTACTCCTTCCAATTCCTAAAGGTGTCTTTTTTATTTCTCAAGTCTTTAGAGAGCTGTCCATGGAGCCACTTCAGCTGCTTTAGGCTTTTTCCATTTTTTCTTCTCATAGGAATTGCCTGTGATTGCACTTTCAGTATTTCGCCTTTAAGAAATTCCCACCCCTCCTGAACCCCCTTCCTCCTAAGTATTTCTGACCATGGGGTATTACCCAGCATAGTTCTAAGTTTATCGAAGTTTGCCTTTCTGAAGTCCAACCTATAAGACTGACTACGTATAGCTTTTCCCTTCCCTAAGACTGTAAATTCCAAAATCATATGGTCACTACTGCCCAGGGTGCCCACTATTTCCACTTCTTTAATCAATTCTTCCCTGTTGGTGAGAATCAAATCCAAGATAGCAGAGTTGGACTTCCAACAGATGTCTGGGTAATTGAAATCTCCCATGATCACTGTATCCCTTCTGTTGGAGAACTTTGCAATCTGCTGTAGTAGTATCTCATCCAAGTCCTCTGCCTGACTTGGTGGTCTACAGCAGACCCCCACAATAATATCACTGTTATTTCTTACTCCTTTTATTTTTACCCAGAGACTCTCAACTGAGCTGCCATGCTCCGATTCACATATTTCCTCACAAGTGTATACCTTCTTCACACATACTGCTACGCCTCCGCCCTTTCTCATTTGCCTGTCCCTTTTTAATAAGTTGTACTCCTGAATCCTAATATTCCAGTTGTGAGTGTCATCCCACCAAGTTTCAGTAAGGCCTATTATGTCATAGTCTCCTTCCTTTATTAGAGCTTCCAGTTCCTCCTGTTTGTTTCCCATACTCTGTGCATTAGTGTAGAGACATCGGAATCGATGTTTTATGCATTCCGAGGGTTTAGTTTTCGTACGAGCCTGCAAGTTAACATTACCTAGTGTATGTGCCACTCTTTGCAAATGTTCTTATCCCCAATTTCTTGCATCATACGAATCTTTGAATTACTGTCTCGCTCCCCCATACAATTTAGTTTAAGTTATTAGGTTAGCAAGGCTGTTACCAAACACCCTTTTTCCTACCGCCGTAAGGTGCAAACCATCTCCCGATAGAAGACCACCATCTTGAAAGCATAAGCCATGGTCCAGAAATCCCAATTGTTCCTGACAACACCATCGACGTAGCCAGTCATTTTTTGAAGTATTCTTCTTTCTCGTCCTAAGCCACGACCTTCAACAGGAAGCACTGATGAAAACACAACCTGTGAGCCCAGCTCCTTCACCTTCTGACCAAGAGCCACATAGTCTTTTCTAATACGTTCAGGGCTATGACGGGCAGTATCATTCGTTCCCACATGGATCAGCACAAAAGGATAGCAATCCGTGGGCTTGATAAGTCTTCCAATCCTTTTTGTCACGTGCTGGATGTGTGCACCTGGCAGGCAGGCAGACCTCTCGGGATGACAAGTCCAGTCGGCACACTTTGGGCTCCATCCCTCTGAGCAAGGAGTCTCCAATCACTACCACCTTCCTCTTCCTATATTGGGGAGCAGAAGCTCCAGGCTTCTTATCCATAGGATGCTGAGAAACTTTCTTCAAGCTTCGTGGAGGCTGGGGAAGTAGCCCTTGTTCCAATAGCTTAGAATCAGTTACTGTGGGAAGATCCTGGAACCTATTGCTGAGCAGCAGGGGCTCAGAAAATCTCCTGATTTTCTTTCTCCTTCGGGTTACATTTTCCCAGGAACCTTCCTCCTGTGTTGGGTCCTCTTCTAATTGCTGAGATACTATTTCCTCTCCCTTCCTCTTGTCCTTTCAAGGGTCCCTCATACATTTTGTCAAGAAAATCCTCATTATACACTTTACAATTAAACAGTTTGTTCTGGGGAGGGGATAAAGCAGGGGAAGGTAGGCAGGGTGAAAACACAATGCTGACACCACAAAAGAGTGTACAAAAACATAATCTGAACATAATCTAAATTGCAGAATTTTACATTGGAAAAATGCAACTCCATACCTGAAGGGGAGGGGGATCATGGAAGTGGATTCAAAAACTGCACATTAACAGGACAACAAATCTGGAGCTACTTCTGGAGCACCCAAAGAAGTACAAAAAATTTGACAAACATTGATAATACAAGGTTACACTAAACACCCTGAAGTCAGAGGGATTTATTATGCATCCACAGGGGGGAAGGGAGAGAAGGGGGGAAGTGAAGAAAGGTTTGGATAAACCCTTAGAAATAGCATGCTTGACATACTGCCCCCCCTAAGATCTTTTCCGGGGTTTAGAAGGCTGAGCATTATAAAACTTTTTTTATTAAGTCCAGTGCTTCGACATGCGAGCCCTCGACCCACTCGTTGTGGGCTGGTGGGAAATGCTTCCATCAGATCAGAAAATACAAAACCCCTTGTTTGAATTTAGCATCTAATATTTCTTTAACTTCATGGTGACTCTGACCCCCCAATCGGGATAGGTTGTGGAGCTTGAGGTCGAAGGTGCCAAGACGTAGCTCCAGAATCTCATCAGAATAGACTGCAATGAAAAATGGTGTATTTTACTAAACAGTTTAGGTAATTCAAGTTCCACTGTCACTTTATTGATCACTCTTTTGATATGAAAAGGTCCCAGGAATTTGTATGCCAGTTTCTTAGAAGGTTGGGGTAAAGATAAGTTCTTGGTAGACAAAAAGACTGTCTCTCCCACTTTAAAATCCCAAACTGGAGTATGGCTCTTGTCATAGTGCTTTTTGTATGTTTCTTTGGCTAATTCCAGGTTTTCTTGGATAACCTTCCAAACTTTCCCTAGTTTCCCCCACCATTGTTCAGAAGAGGTTGGCACTTCTGGTGTTACTCCCCCCAGCAATAGCAGGAATGGTTTTCCTTTGTATCCATTCACTACCAAGAATGGAGAGGGGTTTTTTGTGGAGCTATGTACACTGTTATTGTATCCATATTCTGCGAACGGCAGGAGTTCCACCCAGTTTGACTGCTGGTAATTCACAAAACACTTTAAATATTGCTCTAATAACGCATTCACCCTCTCCATTTGTCCATCTGTTTGAGGGTGGTAAACTGAGCTTAATCCCTGTTCGATCCCAGTCAATTTACAAAACTCTCACCAGAAGTTGAAAATGAATTGCGGGCCCCGATCACTAATTACCTTGTCCAAGAACGAGTGTAGTTTCACCACATGTTGAAAAAACAATTGGCCTAACTTTTTAGCTGTGGGGACTTGAGTGCAAGGGATAAAATGGGCTTGTTTAGAGAATGTGTCTACTATTACTAGAATTACGGTTTTCCCTTGCGACATGGGTAATTTCACAATAAAACCCATTGGGACTACTGACCACGGTTGAGTAGCTGTCTCCAAAGGTTGCAACAATCCGGGGGGGTTCCCGCCCCTTTTCTTGGCCATTATACATATTGGCCACAATGCTACATAGTTGGAAATGTCTTTCTTCAAGAATGGCCACCAGAACTGTCGGTTTACTAAGTGTAGTGTTTTCACATATCCAAAGTGTCCTGAAAGTTTATTATTGTGACAGAATTGTAGGACTTCTTTTCGGAGGCTCTCAGGTACATAAAGTTTACCCTCTTTGTACCAGAAGCCTCCTTCTCCTTTCGTGACTCCCTCTGGTTTGTGGTCTCCCTCTTTCTCCACTTTACTGATTAATCTTTCTCCTCCCCACTTTTCTTCTAGATTAGCTCCCGTTTTTGTTCATCTCGACTGCCTCCTCCACCGCTCTTGAACCGTCCTGGTCGCTCTCTTCTCCCACTCTTGCCCGCAGGGAGGGTAGTGCCAGGATCGCTTCTCTCCGAGCCGGTGCCTCGTCCATCAGCCTAGAGGAGACAGTGCCGGGACGCAAACACCGCGTGGCACATCATCGACGCTCACAGTCATGGGGAGTGGATTCCCCCTGCATATCCAACAACTGTTCATCACCTCAACCTGTTCTCCTCATGCATTGAACCCACTGTTTAACAGTGGCAACGAGGATGGGATACTGTTGAGTGAGCCCTGGCCATCAGCACCACACTGTGCACTGCTGCTCTTCTCTCCACAAATACCGTGCATCGCATTGCCAACATGACTACCTCTGGCCGACATGGCTACCGCTCCAGGGATGCTGCCCAAGTTCAATACCACTCATCCCAAGCTATGGGAGACACAGGTGAAGCACCTGAAATACTACCTTGTATTTCACAAGATCGGAAATGAAGAAGGAGACAGCAAGAGGAAGAAGGCTTTGCTGCTGAGTTCCTGCAGCATCGCCACCCTGAGGCTGTCAGAGAGCCTGGTTGCCCTGGCAACGCTAGAAGTCTCCTCCTTCGATCAAATCGTCACAGCGGTGACTGGCCACTTCTCCCCAAGACCTTCCCGGATGGCTCGGCGGCATCAGTTCTTTGACCGGCACCAACTGCCTCAAGAATCTGCCACCAACTACCTAGCTGTCCTGCAAGAACTTGGAGTAAAGGGTGAGTTTGAGTGGCTGGAGGAGGTCCTGCTAGACCACTTCACTTATGGCTTCAGAGATGAGAGAGCTCAATGGAAGACCACCGAGCTGGACAACCCGATGGACAACCTCAGTCACAGAGCCAACCAGGGGGGCAGTGATCTTGGATCTGACTTTCTGAGCAAAGCTCAAGGCCTGATGAAAGATGTAGATGTCAGCTGGGAACAGTGACCACAACACTACTGAGTTCAGCATTCATGTTGAAGGGAAGTTACCTTGAAGTCCAACACTGTGACAGTTGTTCAAAGAAACGAATTTTACAAAACTGAGAGAGAACACAAAATTGTATATATCATGGCTTCTTATGAAAATGTCTTCCCTGGAAGTGGGTAAAAGCAGCAGGTGATGGTTTTTGTGGAGAAACAGAAGAAAGAGTTAAATATCGCCTCGACTGGTTTCCCCTTTACAAAACAGAGGAGGGGAGAATGCTATTGTAACCCCCCCTCCCCCTTGGGTCCCTGCTGGGGGAAGAAGCAAGGTAGAGTCACAATCCGTAAAAAAGACATTAAAGCAAAGGATCCCCAAACTACACAATTAACAGGAAGTTCTGCTCTCTGCATGGTCCTAATCTGTGTTCCCAGCACAGTGTATAAAAAGAGACTGAGAGGACATTTTTTGAGGATGGGGCTTTCCGGGACATCCCATCGTGTCTCTGCTGCCAGGCTGATGTCAGTGATCCAATGTGCTCCTTGTTTGTCCAGTGCTGGAAAAATGCTCGACAGAAACTCGGCCTTTTGGGGTTTCCTGCCAACTGCTTTCCATCGCAGAATCCCTCCAGAGACTCTCCCTTGGAATAACCTCTTGCTTATAAAACCTGCTGCTGTGGACCTTTTGTTTCAGAGGGGACTGGCATGAAACGGAAAATTTAGGGGTTTTATTTTAACACGAGTAGATAGCATTATGTATCTGTGGTAGGTATTTATGGGTGTTTGTGTACATGTTTATGTGCGTTGCTTCAGAATCTCCTAAGAAATCATTCACCACGCGTTTATTTGGGATGCTGTCAAAGTGCAGAGAATGGAAGGCTCTACCAGGAGGCCACTTCAGGCAGCAGGTTCGGGGGCCAGAAGCCTCCCTGTCCTTCTGCAGCCTCCAGTCCTGCCCACCTGCCTTCTTCACCAACTCCCTCCCTCCCCCCCTCCCAACCCCTCCACCGGGGACTCAGAGCGCTTCCCCGCAGGCTCCTTTAAAAGCAGCACAGCCAGCCCTGCCGGTGCCCCAAAGGGCTTCCTGAGCCCTCCGGAGAGTCCTTCCTCCGTCTCCTTAGAGTTCAGCCAACATTTCGGTTGCTGGAGCAACCCCCACGATCAGCAGGGCTGCCAGGGCAAGCAACATTCTGTTGGCACTCTCCGGAGAAGGAGTCTTCTAAGACCCAAGGCAGTCCTAGAGAGCACGCGTGGCCTGCCAGACTCTCTGAAAGCAGGGCTGGAGGAGATGAAAAGGAGCACCAGTTGTTCCAGCTGCTGGGTGGGAGCAGGAGTGGAGGTGATGGTGAATGGCCTCAGGTAGCAAAACACCTTCAGTTCGGGAGAATGTCTTTGTGAACGCTTGACACTCCAGAGTCCCAGCTCTGCTTTAAGCACAGCCTGAACCCGGTTTGTAACTGGAAGTGTCAGCCCCACTTCTTAAGGGGATTTTAGGTTAAGATTCCCCCAACCTAAAAAATCCTGGCTCTGCTACGCACCCCCTTGGTTCTCAGGGAAGGCCGGCTAGAACAGCTCTTGGTTTCAGGAGCACAACTGATGTGCAGATCACAGAAGGAGAGAGAGGCTTTCAGAGAGGCAGTCAGGAAGGGCTTTAAAGGTAAAGAACTGTGAAGTAGAGATTTATCATTTCTTTCTATTCAGTCAAGATTGAAAAATTTATGAGGCACAACACCAGGAATGGTTTGAAGAAGGATACGCTTCTCAATTCTCTCAGCAAACCTTGGCTTTGGTCTTCTAGTAATTTGGTGTGCTGTGCCAATTCATGAACAGATCCTGTCTACTTCACTCTTTAACTATTGCAAGACATTTTAAAGAGAGACTCTTTTCCCAGAAGAAGAAGAAATTGGATTTATTCCCACCCTCCAATCCGAATCTCAGAGTCTCAAGAGTGGCTCACAATCTCCTTTATCTTACTCCCCCACAACAGACACGTGTGAGGTGGGTGGGGCTGAGAGAGCTCTCCCAGAAGCTGCCCTTTCAAGGACAAGTCCTGCGAGAGCTATGGCTGACCCAAGGCCATTCCAGCAGCTGCAAGTGGAGGAGTGGGGAATCTGGTTCTCCCAGATAAGAGTCTGCTCACTTCACCACTACACCAAGCTGGACTGCATTCATGTCCCATTAAGACCACTGAGAAAGAGCTGATTTATGTTACATTTTCACTGCCACTGCAGCCAGTTTTCTAGGAACTCAACTAGCCCCATCCGCCTCACAAGCTGCCTGAGGTGGGGACAGGAAGGGAAGGCGGTTGTAAGCTGCTGTGAGACTCCTGAGGGTAGCAAAAGCAGGGTATAAAAGCCCCTCCTCCTCTGCAGGCTTGCTCAGGGCTCAACAGAATCAGCCCTCTCTTGGTGGGCTTTCTTGCAGCTTCTCAGGGCTGTAATTGTTATATAATGATTCGAATCGTACTTAAGGAGGGGGCTTTCAAATGGTGTATTTTGTTTTTTGTGAGCTGCCCTCAAGGTTTACTTAGCTCCAGGATGGGATATCAATGCAAACAATACTTTTTTTTTTTTAAGGAGCAACTGAAGCCAGAAGAGAATGGCAACCGATTCTTCTTTGCAATTACCCTTTAAAATAAATTGTGCAATAAAACCAATCACCAAAATCTACAAACAGTTGGTCCTCTTTCATGCTGCCTGGGGTCTTTTAAATTTATATTTAAATTATTTTTAATAATTTAAAAGAGCAGAAGCACCATGTAATGCAACAATGAAAGCATGAACAGGAATGGAGAAAGGGAAACAACCCAGCCCGAACGAAGTCACCCAAGAAAGCAAACAAGACAGGCTGATGACAATCCTGCAGAAGGCCATCCTGTTGCTGCTCAGTTCTTGGAACACAGAGATGTGGGGAGGCAGATTGCATGGTCTGTCAAACATGCAACCCGGGAGCTGAATCAGGCCCCCAGAACAACTGGCTGTCATCTGCTTCCTTCTCTCTTGTTCCCTTCTGCATCACAGCTTGCTTCGCAAGGCTTGCTCAATCACACTTGCTCAATCACACAGCAGCAAAGCCTCTATTATCTCTGTTGGCTGGGATTCCTCTCTTGAAGAAGAAGGGAGGAGGGAGAGCTGCTTTGCCAGGCTCTCGCAACTGCACAGCAGAGCTACTGAGCCATGCCTCTCTTCCTTCTACTGGCTGAGGCTCCTCCCCCTACTGGTCCCCTGGGGAAGGAAGAAAAGAGCCAGAGCTTCCTTTGCCTAGTTCCCTGGATCCCATGGGAGAAATACAAAGAAAGCACCTTTAAGTCCAATGAGTGCTAATGTTTTAAGCATGTTTTAAGTTTTTAAAAAATCTTTAATTGTGTTTGTGTCCTTTATAAAGTTTATATCTCTGCTACCTAATCTTAAATAGGAACACGCACAGCCCGGCCCAACAAGGTCTCATTTATGTCAGATTCGGCCCTCATAACAGAATGAATTTGACACCCCTGATCCTTGCCATGAATATTGAAGTTCCATGTTTCTGTAAATCTCTGTAACTGTCATGGGAATGTTTGGGGGAGCTATGCTCTGTTTTGCCTCTGCCTGTAACTTACAGAGTAATCCCTCTGCCCTCTGGGAGAGGTCTGGGTCTGGACCTCAAGGACATGCTGTCTCTTCTTCAGAGGCTGTCTTGGCATTTGTTACACACAAAGGGATTTGGGTGTGAAATGCTCACCCTTGCTTTTTGCAGGCTTTTTATTGTGAATTTTGGCGGGCTCATACCGGCCTGGGAGGGCGTATATAGATTTGGCCCTGATGGTAAAGGCCAGATCTGACACAGAGAATCATACTGCTGTAAAGTGAACCTTAGAGGAGCCTGATTATTGAGGGCTGTTCAGGAGCTGACATAAAGTCCAGAATGAGTAAGAGTAGTACACACATATTGGCATTTATCCCTTCCAAACCATGTTTTCATCTTAGGGGAGTTTGCATTGTCTGTGAGCACCCACCAGCAGGCTCAAAATGATTTAAAAGAAGAAGAACAGGCAAAGGTGGAAAAATGCAAGCAGGGAAAGGGCTCTGTGTGTTTTCCCCACCCTCTGATTTTTAGGGTTCCAGACCTAACTTCAGTCATGAAAACCTACTAATCCTCCTCCACCATTTCACAAACTCTGGTTATTACACCACTTTTCTGTATGGCCTTTTAAAATATCACCTTAATGCAGAAATCTCCATTAATAACTGATGTTTCTGCCAGAGAACTGAGGCAATAAATTTCAATGACCATCTTTTGCCAATATTCTCTGGGGGAAGATCAGATCAAAGCAGTACTAGTGACTGATTAATTATCAAAGCTCAGTTTTGCCAGAATGCCTGTTGAATGAGCTTTTAAAAGTCTATTATCATAAACCAGTCACAGCCTGCATTCGTGTGATTTCATTAAAAAAGTTAAAGCACTGGGAGCCAATAAAATATGGATAATATGATGGAAGGAGAGCGATAAAGCACCAAACCTCAGACATGAGTCACATTTTCCTTATAGACCACTAGATGGCAATAGATCATAAGATAACTGGTGCTTTTCTGTGGCTTTTGACTGCCTGCCAAAGGCTGCCACTGGCAGGGTGTATTATGTGGAAGGCAAACATTTCACATCCAGAATATCTGGGGAAGGGGTAAAGTTTGGGGGGGAGGGTATATCCCCTTCCCCAATTTTCAGCAACCTTGATGTACCTGGAGAACATCCAGATTCGCTGGACTGTAGGCAAAACAGGCTGTAGATAGATACAAGTGCTTTATACCTGACCACAGAAGCTACTATGCAGAGCATGTCAAAAACAGCCACTACACATAGACCTGTACTCACAACCAACAGCAAATGCTGAACATACATACCAGGGTGGCCAAACCTGTGTTGGGAAATTCCTGGAGATTTGGGGGTGAAGCCTAGAGGGGACGGTGGCACGAGCATCTCTGTATCTGAAGGCTGAAAATTAGAGCTGGATCATAGATTTGGAAAGGACCCCCAGGGTCATTTAGTCCAGTGGTCCCCAACCTTTTTGGCCCCAGGGACCGGCTCCAGGGCCAGCCCGCCGACTGCAGCCCAGAGCAGGCAGGGTGGGGGGAACCCAATTTGGCCTCCCCACTCTGGTGCCTCCTCCCTCCTGTTTTCCTCCTCCCTCCCTCACCTCCCCACACAGCCTCACTGCTTCCTCCCCCCATTTTCCTCCTCTCCCCCCCCCCCCGGTGCAGCCTCCCCACCTCTTAAAGGTGCAACTTGACTCCCACTTTGTTCTGCTGCTTCAGACCAACACGGCCGTCCACCTGGATCTATCCCCCCCCCCCGTGCAGCCCTGTCACCTCCCCCCCCCCATTTTCTTCATTTTAAGGCTGGGGAAGGGGTGGTGAAGTCCTCCCAGGCCACCCCCCTCGCCAAACAGCTGCAGGGAAAAACCACCACAGCCAGTGGCAGCCGAGGGCACATTGCACCCCAGGCAGGCACCCCCCAAAGTGCTTCAACCCCCCCCCCCCCAGCCTGCAGCGCTCACCCCCTCCTTCCCTTCCCTTTCTGTCCCGTTCCGTCACCTTTCCCCCCTCCCCGCAATCACAGTGCGCCACCACTGCCAGGGCAGGGGGAGGGAGGCGACGGGACAGGAAAAAAGGGGAAGGAGGGGGCGGGTGGCAGTGGTGGGCTTGGAGGAGGAAGCAGAGACGCCGTGGCTGGCAGGGCGGGTGTGGGGGGAGGCAACAGGAAGGGGAGTGAAAGAGATGACAGAGGAGGAGGCAGGCACGCCACGGCTGCAGAGCCCAGGTGCAGGGGGGCGGGAGGCAAAGGGATGGGAAGGGAAAGGAAAGGCAGCCGGCAGCAGCGGTTGCTGGAAGCTGCTGCAGTGGCTTTCCCAGCCGATCAGCTGATCAGTGGGAGGGGGAAGGAGGTGGGGAGGCTGTGCAGGGGGAAGGAGGGAGGAGGAAACAAGGGGGAGAGGAGGTCCGCGTGGGGGTGGCGAGGCTGCGCGGCCCATGGAAAACAGGCGGCAGTCCACTACCGGTCCCGGCCTGGGCATTGGGGACCCCTGATTTAGTCCAACCCCCTGCACAATGCAGGAAACTCACAAACACCTCCCCCTAAATTCACAGGATCTTCATTGCTGTCAATGGCCATCTAGCCTCTGTTTAAAAACCTCCACAGAAGGAGAGCCCACCACCTCCCGAGGAAGCCTGTTCCACTGAGGAATCGCTCTAACAGCCAGGAAGTTCTTCTTCATGTTGAGCCAGAAACTCTTTTGATTTAATTTCAACCCGTTGGTTCTGGTCCTATCTTCTAGGGGCACAGAAAACAATTCCACACCATCCTCTTGAAGATGGTGAGCATATCACCTCTCAGCTGCCTCCTCTCCAGGCTAAACATCCCCAGCTCCTTCAACCTTTCCTCATAGGACTTGGTCTCCAGACCCCTCATCATCTTCGTTGCCCTCTTCTGGACCCCTTGCAGCTTGTCTATATCCTTCTTAAAATGTGGTGCCGAAAACTGAACACAATACTCCAGGTGAGGTCTTACCAGAGCAAAGTGATACCATCACTTCACATGATCTGGACACTATACAGTGAGTAGATCTGCTTATGGTTCCAACTGGTTTCCAGAACACCCTGCGAGATCCGATACTCTCTGATGACTCATTAGATTGGTATAACCGCCTTTTAGAGGCCATCAATGAGATTACTTCTCCACATCCTGTTCAGCCTTGCTCCTTGGCTGCTCTGGGTGCAGGGATTACCAACAAGTTATTCCTGATTAGCATAATGCTCTGAGGGGTATATAGGGGGAGAATCATAGCGTTGGAAGGGACTTCTAGGGTAATCTAGGGGACATGATGTGCTTGACTGCCTCCCTCCACCCCACCCTTCCACAGTGGGATCTTGGCTTCCTCTGGTTAAGACACTTACGACACCCCTGGAGCATCGAGAGTAGCAGCAGAAAACAGCCGCGCCACCGCCTAGAGTTGATGTAGAATCAGACGAGGACCATTTATGTGACAACTCTGTACATCTCTGTGCTATATAATATATAAACTGGTAACCTGACATTGTAGAAACCTACCTGACTGCCTCTGGCAATAATAATGAAGAGTAGACAAAATGGAGAAGATTTTGCTAATAGGAAGGATGCTTTCTTTTGTTTCAGGCAGCCATTGTGCCCAAAGGATTTATGTGGATGGGTGGGAAGGTAGATAAATATTGTAGATCTTATCAGCATGCTTACTTTCCTTACAGAGAAAAGACAGCTGCATTTTGGGGAGCCAGACGACTAGTCAATATATTCAATGTATTCTGTAATGTACTGGGAGATGAGACGTGTTGAAGGTAAAATACTTTATTAGCGGGTACATCACAAGAGAGGGAAATGCGGGCTGGGTCCCGCTATATATACAAACCCCCAGAACAACATTCCGTCTGACCATGTCCAATCCTGGCCAATCAACCTTCCCACCACAGATCTTGATTGGCGGGGTAGTTTCGCGCGCTACATTGAGTGACCAGTGGACTTTCTCTGGCCACCTCTGTAGTGTTGCTGCGCAGTAACCTTTGGACCGCATTGCAAGACACAACACTCCTCCCCCCTTAGTTCAAGACACATAGTCCTTCAAGTAAGCTGGCGCCCTGCGCTCCCTGCTTGACCTCCTCGGGGTTATTTGGGACGTTGGAGCGGCCGCCGGGAATGGGGTTTCCTCTCAGTGACTTGACACCGGCAGAGGACGGTCCGACTCTTGTTGCTGTTCTGGAACCTCCGTTGTGTTGCTCTTACGCTCGCGTAGTTGGAAGGATCGGCGCCCGGAGGTGTTGCGGCTACCTCTCACCCGCTCGCCACTTCCCCAATCACTGTCGGTTCTTCCGGCAAGGTGTGGCGGCACAGCTGGTCAATATAGCTCCTTAGGATCTGACCCCCCTCGGACGAGATCTCGTATGAGCAGGATACCGTCACCCGAAGCACCCGGCCGGCAACCCACTCCAAGCCGCTTGCAAAATTCTTTGCATAGACCGGATCCCCTGGAAAGAATCCCCGCACAGCTTCCCTGACGTCGGAGGAACTGCGGAAGTCCGTAGCCCTGTCGGGATGTAGCCTGTCTAACCTTGTGATCAATTTCCTCCCCATTAGTAATTTGGCAGGGCTTGACCCTGCGACGGGGTTGGGGGTGATCCTGTTATCAAATAGGAAGGCTGCCAGGTGGGGGTCCCAGTCGCCCTGTACGATGCGACCCAGGGCCTCTTTGGTGGTGCGCACCATGCGCTCTGCTTGGCCGTTGGTGGCCGGATGGAAGGGGGCGGACCGAATGTGCAGAATGAGATATCTATTCAAGAACTCCAGGAATTCCCGGGAGGTGAAAGCGGTCCCATTGTCCGTGACCAGGGTATCGGGGATTCCGTGTGTGCAAAAGACGCTTCGCAGGGCTCGAACCGCTGCTGCTGTGGAGGTGGAGGCTACGGGGATCACCTCTAACCACTTGGTGTATGCATCGACCAAAATGAAGAATATTTGGCCCTGGTATGGCCCCGCAAAATCTAAGTGAAGCCGGGACCACGGCCTCCGATTGGACTCCCAGAGGTGTACAGGGGCGCTAGGCGGATCAGGCCGGGACTCTTGGCAGGGTTGGCACCTTCTCACCCACCCCTCTATCTCGTCGTCCATACCCGGCCACCATACGTAACTGCGTGCCAGGGCCTTCATCCGCACTATCCCTGGGTATGTTTCGTGTAAAGCTTCTAACACTTGCTTCCGCAGTGGGGGAGAACCACTACCCTGCTACCCCAGAGTATGCACCCCTTGTGTGTGGACAGCTCGTCTCTGTGCGATGCGAACACCCTGAATTATATGTCCAGTTTGCCCGTGGGCCACCCTCTTCCCACCCAGTCCAAAACACGTGCCTCCCCGTGGCCCAAGCCACCTCAGTAGCGTGGAGGGGCCACTCGGGCAGAGTCTCCATAAGCATCACATGGTGGGCAGGGGCGGGATCTGGGTCCATCGAGGGTAGCGGCAGGCGGCTGAGGCTGTCAGCGTGCCCCATAGCTTTGCCCAGGCAGTGAACCAGGGTGTAAGTGTATGAGTTTAGAAACTGGTTCCACCTCAGGATAAAATGTGATAAAATTTGCGGGGTCTGGCGGTCTGAGGCGAGGAGGCCCAGGAGCGGCTTGTGGTCCGTGGCAATCGTGAAACACCTATCATACAGATAGTCGTTGAATTTATGCACGGCCGCCACAATTGCCAAGGCCTCCTTGTCGATCTGAGCGTAGTTGCGCTCTGTGGGGGTCAGGGTTTTCGAATAATAGACCACTGGAACCTCCCTCTGGTCGGGGAGTTGGTGCCCCAGGACTGCGCCCACCCCGTATGGGGAAGCATCACAAGCTAAAATCAGTGGTAGGGCTTCATCAAAATGGTGAAGCACCGCGTTGGAAACAAGGAGGTCTTTGACTGCTTAAAAAGCGGTGGCCTGCGGCTTTCCCCAGACCCACGGGGCGTGTTTATCGAGCAGCCTGTGGAGGGGTTCCACTATGGCGGCTTTGTGGGGCAAAAATGAATGATAAAAATTTAATAAACCCAAGAAACTTTGTAGCTCCACCTTGCACGTGGGGGTCGGGGCATGGACTATGGCCCTAGTCTTGTCCTCTGTCGGGTGGACTCCCGCGGTGTCTACCGCAAAGCCCAAGAACTCCACCCTTGGCACCCCTAGTGAACACCTTTCCTTTTTTACTTTCAGACCCGCCGTCTGGAAGCGATGGAGCACCTCTCTCAGGCGGCGGCTGAACTCCTCCGCGTCCAGGGCAGCGATCAGAACGTCATGAAAGAACGGTTGCATTCTGGGGATCCCTTTGAGAAGAGAGTCCATTATGCTCTGAATGATCCCCGGAGCTACACTAACCCCAAATTGCAACCGCCACACCAGAAAAGCTCCCCTGTGGGTGTCAGGCTCTGTTCCTTGAAGTAACATATATTAAGTACTAACTTTAATGCTTAATAAAAATGCATGCTTACTAACAGGAAAATATTGTATTGCCCTAGAAAGGGGGGGAAGCCAGGTACAAACTAACCCTAAAGCAATTCTTCAGGATTATCAAAGGCCAGGGACCTGGCTTTGAAGTGCAGAGTCTGCAGCCAGATTCTCACACCCTCGCTAGACCCAGCAAGGACACCGCCGGGAGGGAATATGACCACTGAATGGTCAGTTGATAAGGGAAGTGTGAGAATCGTTACATGCTGAGACAGTCTATGCTTTGTTATAAGAACTGGGGTTAGAAACAAGTCCTTTGATGTATAATCTTAAATACCACTGATCTTGGAACCATTCTCCATTAGTTCCAATGCCTATCAAGCTGGAGCAACATTGTAGTTATCAATAAATGCAACTTAGCTTTGAAAAGAACTGAGTCTGATTATTTTAAGATTTCAATGAATCTTCATTGACAGTGGGTCACAATAGTTTGAGCCTCTGCTGTCTTGGCATCTACCAGGAGTTGCTGGTACGCCTGGGCCAGGTCTAGTTTTCCAAAAACCTTGGAGCCAGCTAGGGCCACCAGGACGTGGTTGACCACTGGAACGGGGTATGGATTGTCCTGGAGTGCTTTATTGATAGTGCACTTGTAGTCAGCGCATATTCGCACCTCCCCGTTCGGCTTCACTGGCGTGACTATAGTGTTTCCTAGGCAGCATAGGATACTGGTTCCAGCAATCCCTGGGCCATGAGTTGGTCCAGCTCCGCTTCTATTTTAGGTTTTAGCGTGAACTGAACTCATCTGGCCTTCAATCTAATTGGTCTAACGAGCGGATCGAGAGGTAGGGTGATGGGTGGCCCCTTGTAACTCCCCAGGGACCCATCAAACACTTCGGGGAATTCCCTGCACACATTCTCAAAGTTATTTGTTTGCATCTGCTGCATCCCCACTATTTGAATATCTAGTGGTTGAAATCAGGTCAGCCCCAGTAATGTGGTGAGCTGGCGCTTTATTACGAGAATGTCCAGTAGCCCCCTGAAGTTCTTATGCTCTACCCGTACCGTGGCCCAGCCCAACACGTGCACGGCGTTTTTTTGGAAGTCCCTTGGTATAAAATCAAATGGTCTCAAATTGAGCTGGCGCCGGGGGCAGTTTTCTTAGGGTCTCCTCCGAAATTATAGAGATGGAGGAGCCCGAGTCCAACTCCATTTGGCATGGAGCGCCCTCGATAAGGACCGACACTCTGACCTTGTCGGGGGCGGTAAGGGGCAAGTTCATTACCTGCAGACTAGTCGATGCTGTTGTATGGGCATCGGTTGAGTCATGGTGAGCGGTCTGGTGTCTGTGATTGGCCTTGGCCTGGCAAGCCCGCACAATGTGGCCCACCTTTCTGCAGTTCCTGCAGTCCATGTTGCGATAGGGGCAGTCCCATCTCTCGTGGGGATCTCCACAGATGGCACGCTTGCTGTTGGCCGGTCTCTTTGTTGCTCATTGCCGCGTGGTTGCTCTCGGTCCTATTCCTTGGTGGCAGTGGAGCTGGTTGGCCTCTTCGTCCTCTGGGTTGCCCGGCACCATCTCTTCCTGGTGGACTGCTTCTCCTTGCGGGTTGTTGTACGCTTTGGTGGTTCTCTCGAACGCGGTTGCTTCGTTGAAAGCTTGTTGAAGGGTGAGCTCCTCCTTCACGAAGAGCTTTTGCTGCAGCCTTTCGTCTCGGAGGCTCCACACAAATCAGTCTCTCAGGGCTTCCTCCTGTTTGTCGAATCCGCAGTTCCCAGCAATCTGGCGGAGAGCGGCCAGGTAAATGGCTGCTGTTTCTCCTGCCCTGTGATTTCTCTTGTGGAAGAGAAATCGGCGGGTGATGATTGAGGGCTGGGGCAAGAAATGCCCGGTGAGGAGTCTGACGATCTCCCCTATGTTTTCTCGGTGATCTTCGCGGGGGCCATGAGACCTTTGGTGATCTTGAAGGTGGCCTCCCCGCAGACGCTCAGGATTATGTCTCTCATGCGGCTGTCGTCGGTAATCATGTTTGCACGTAGATAGCATTCGACCCGCTCCGTGTAGGTCTCCCACCTCTTGGGGTTGGCGGGGTCGAACTCAGCAAGGTGGCCCGTCGTTACACTCGGGTTCGCCATGGCAGCGGCGGGCGCTTCTGTCTCTCTCGGCTGCGCGCCTTCCTCATCTCCAGCCAGGTCAGCGACTTCCCGCTTAGGGAGTCACCTAGCTAGATCCCACCTTCGTTGCCAGTGTAATGTACTGGGAGACGAGACGTGTTGAAGGCAACATACTTTATTAGTGGGTACATCACAAGAGAGGGAAATGCGGGCCAGGTCCCGCTATATATACAAACCCCCAGAACAACCTACCGTCTGGCCAGGTCCAATCCTGGCCAGTTAAACTTCCTGCCACAGATCTTGATTGGCGGGGTAGTTTCACGCGTTACATCGAGCGACCAGTGGACTTCCTCTGGTCACCTCTGTAGCATCGCTGCGCAGTAACTTCTGGACCGCATTGCAAGACATAACATATTCAAAAAACAGATTGAGGGCAGAAACTCTGAGCATGTTAAGTTCAGCCACCTGGCTTTGCTGAGAACATGTCGAAGTTTTTGAATTCTTTTAGCTGCTGTTCTGAAGAGAGGTTTACATGCTCCTGTTGTCTTAAGAGAACAGCCGTTGACTCAACTTCAGCTTTTGATTTGGTTAGAAGTTCCGAAGTCACTGGAAGGACCCTTCTCCCTCTTCCAGCAGAGGGAGCCTCCACGACGTCCGTGGCCCCGAGGTGGCCACCATGGCTGGGTTCCTGCAAGCCCTTCTATCCCAATTCGAAGACCCGCTATGAGAGACCAGGGCCATTGCAGCTATAGATGGGATCCAGCAGGGGAACAAATCGATCTGGGAATATGCCCTCGAGTTCCACAACCACTGCCGGAAGATCAGGGGCTGGAGTGAAGCCATGAAAGTCAGGGCTTTCAAGAAGGGCCTCCACGCCAGCATCCTGGATCAGGCCCTCCAGCAAGCGCGACCCGCCACCCTCGTGGGCTGGGTCCAACTGGCAGGTGAGGTTGAGACCAACATGAAGGAGGTGGCCCTCCAGCGCCAAGACCACCAAGTCAAGCCCGGCCGGGAGACCCGCGCGGGCCCAAAGGCGGAACCCAAGAAGACCTCAGGCAGAGGAGGCTCCAGACCCTTCCCTGGGGTCCGCAAGTGCTACCAGTGCGGGGACCCGAATCACCTGGCAGCCAACTGCCCCGAACGAAGCCGGGCCACCACCCCGACAGCCAAAGGCCCCCCGGGCGGGGTGAAGAAGCTGATCAAGCCCAAAGAGTCGGGTCGGAGCAGCACCGCTCTGTCGATGGTGCTAGACGAGGATTCTATAATGCTTGAGGAGCTAGGGGAAGATCCTTGGGAGACCGAGCCGGCGGGAAACGGGGCCGACCTGCACTAGAGGGTGCCCAGCGGCAGGTCTCGGAGAAAGCGGCACCACTATGGGTGAGCATATCGGGGGAACTCATGTTCATCCCATTGACTTTGTTAAATGTGAAACTGAAAAGATTCATCCACGCCTGGGCCCTCATAGACTCGGGATGTACCCGAGAGATTATAACACCCCGTCTAGTGGAGATGTTGGAGCTGAGTAAGGAACTATTGCCCCGACCGCTCGAGTTCGAGCAGATGGACGGGACTAGAATGAGGGGGGAACCCTGTACAGAGCAAGCCTAAGAGGTCCTGATGGGAGTAATGGACCACTGGGGCTTAGAGGTGTTTGTGGTCACTCCCTCCTGCTCTTTTGACATTGTCCTGGGGGTGGGGTGGCTGGCCAAACACCAGCCCAAAATCGAATGGGGGGACCGCACCATAGACTTTATCGATAGGCGGTGCACCCAACATCTGTGGAACGGACCAACCCCCCCCTAAAAACGAGAGACTCTGTGTGACCATAGAGGAAATACAAACTATCCCCCCCGGTGCTCTTCCGGAAGAAAAAGGACGGGAGTCTGAGACTTTGCACAGATTTTCGCGGGATTAATGGGATCTCCATGGCAAATGCTTACCCCCTCCCCCTGATTAAGGACTTGTTGAGCGAAGTCTCGAAAGGGTCGATATTCATCAAACTCGACCTTAGAGACGCTTATTTCCGAGTGAGAATAAAGGAAGGGGACGAATGGAAGACGGCGTTTAACAGACCCCTGGGTCAATTTGAGTACCTAGTCATGCCCTTCGGGTTGCAAGGGGCGCCGGGGGCTTTATGAACTTTATCAACGATGTACTTCGGAAGTACCTGTATCAGGGGGTGGTGGTGTACCTGGATGACATCATTATTTACTCGAATGATCTACCTTCCCATGTGAAACTGGTCTGCGAGGTCTTAAAAACCCTCTACCAAAACAAGCTCTATGCGAAACTTTCCAAGTGTGAGTTTCATCAGAAAGAGCTGGACTACCTGGGGTTTCGGGTGTCAGGCAAGGGATTAGCCATGGACCTGGCCAAGATACAAGCGGTGTTAGAATGGGAACCCCCGAGGACACGTAGACAGCTCCAATCATTCCTCAGGTTCGCAAATTTTTACAGGTCATTCATCCAGGGGTTCGCTAAGGTAGCCTTGCCCCTAACAGACCTCCTCCAGACCAAAGGGAAAGGACCGGAGGCGAAAAAACCCAGGGCCAAACTCTCCTGGACTAAGCAATGTCAGGAGGCGTTCGACACCTTAAAGCGCCTCTTTACTAGTGAACCGGTGCTAGTGCACCCGAACGAGCTTAAGCCCTTCATGGTTCAATGTGACGCCTCCGACACAGCCGTAGGAGCAATATTAATGCAGAAGGACAACGAAGGGCGCCTAAGACCGTGCGCCTATATATCCTGCAAGTTCTCAAACGAGCAGCGGAACCGGTTGGTGTGGGACAAAGAAGCCTACGCAGTCACGCTTGCCTTGAAAACATGGCGATCGTGGCTGGAAGGGGCCCGAGTGCCGTTTGAGATTTGGACTGACCACAAAAACCTAGAAGCCCTCACGGGCCGCCGCAAGCTGACGGGAAAGCAAATTCGGTGGGCGGGATTTTTCGCTGAGTTTGACTTTACCCTGCAGCACATCCCCGGCTCAAAAAACTTCTTGGCAGTTCCAGTTCTACGGTTAATCACCCTTTGGGTGAAGAAGTACTTCCTTTTATCCATTTTAACCTGTCTGCTCAACAATTTCATCGAATGCCTACGAGTTCTTGTATTGTGAGAAAGGGAGAAAAGTACTTCTTTCTCTACTTTCTCCATCCCATGCATTATCTTGTAAACCTCTATCATGTCACCCCGCAGTCGACGTTTCTCCAAGCTAAAGAGTCCCAAGCGTTTCAACCTTTCTTCATAGGGAAAGCGTGCCAGCCCTTTAATAATTCCAGTTGCCCTTTTCTGGACTTTCTCCAATGCTATAATATCCTTTTTAAGGTGCGGCGACCAGAACTGCACACAGTACTCCAAATGAGACCACACCATCGATTTATACAGGGGCATTATGATACTGGGTGATTTGTTTGTTCACAGTAAATAAACAGGTCAAGTCATAAAACAAAGCTTCAATGTATACATGCTGACAAGACCCCACAGAAAGAAGGTCTCTCTCCTCTCTCTTTTTTTTTTTTTGCTTTAATAGCTTGATTGCTTTAATAGACATCCCCTTTTAGAGCCAAAGTGTCAGAGGATCTGAAACTCAGGGAGTCTCAGGAAGGCACTTGTGTGCAGCCAATGACAGTGGAGAGTCCCAGGGATAAGGCCTGGTGCAGCCAGAAGGAAAGCAGATCAAGCTCTGTGACAGACATCTTCCTCCATAACAACACTGAGGACATCACACCCAGTGTCCACGCACACCAGAGGTGTCTGCCTCACCCAAGGTTGGTTACTGAATTAAGGAAGCGCTTAAGCCATTAACTTGCCTCCACCTTAATATCAGGAAGGGCAGATTCTTGGTAGATAGGAACACAATAGATAGGAACACAGTCTCCCCTGCTTTGAATTCCCACCCCGGACGATGTTTTTTGTCAAATTGGGCTTTGTAGTCTTTCTTTGCCTCTTCCAGGTTTTCTTGAATTACTTTCCATGACTTCTGGAGATTCCCCCACCATTGTTGGCATTCGGGCGATACACACACACACACACACACACTGTGGCTAATAGCCACTGATGGACCTCTGCTCAATATTTTTATCTAAACCCCTCTTGAAGGTGGCCATGCTTGTGGCCGCCACCACCTCCTGTGGCAGTGAATTCCACATGTTAATCACCCTTTGGGTGAAGAAGTACTTCCTTTTATCTGTTTTAACCTGTCTGCTCAGCAATTTTATTGCATGCCCACGAGTTCTTGTATTGTGAGAAAGGGAGAAAAGTACCTCTCAGAAAAGCTCCTCAGACCTCTGCTGCACCACCACCACCACCCCCAGATCTCTGCAGACCTCAAGCCCTCTGACTGAAGGCCCCTTCCTGAATCCTCCCAGTTCCCCCCCTTTCCCCTCTAATAAGGCGCACCCTCTTGCTGGTGTATATGTGTATATGTGTGGGTGAGTGTTTAGTGTAGGTTCTCTGTATTTTCCTTTTCCCCTTATACAATAATGTTATTCAGAATCAGTTCTGAAGACAGTCCAGCAGTTCAGCTACCTGGGGTGCATCATCTCCTCAGATGCTAAGATCGACAAGGAGATTGACAACAGGCTGGCAAAGGCAAACCGTGCCTTTGGCCGACTGCACAAAATTGTGTGGAGCAACAAGCATCTGAAAAAAGGCACAAAGATCAATGTTTACAAAGCGGTTGTGATGACAACCCTCATCTACGGCTCCGAATCATGGGTTTTATACCGTCATCACCTGCGACTCCTTGAGCGCTTTCATCAGCGCTGCCTTCGCACCATCCTCAACATCCACTGGAGTGACTTTGTGACCAACACTGAAGTTCTCAAGCGGGCGGAGGTTACCAGCATCGAGGCACTGCTGTTGAAGACGCAGCTGCGCTGGGCAGGGCATATTTCTAGGATGGAAAACCACCGCCTTCCCAAGATTGCCCTGTATGGCGAACTCTCCACCGGCCATCGAAATAGAGGGGCACCAAAGAAGAGGTACAAGGACTCCTTGAAGAAATCCCTTGGCACCTGTCGCATCAACCATCACCAGTGGTCTGACCTAGCCTCAGATCGCAAAGCATGGAGGCACACCATCCACCAGGCTGTCTCTTCTTTTGAGAACGCACGCATAGCTGGTCTTGAGGACAAAAGGAGATTGAGGAAGAATCGCACTGCTACAGCACCAACCCTAAATCAGACTTTTCCCTGCAGCCACTGTGGCTGGACCTGCCTGTCCCGCATTGGTCTTGTCAGCCACCAGCGAGCCTGCAGCAGACGTGGACTATTGCACCCTTCTTAAATCTTCGTTCGCGAAGCCAAGCCGAGAGAGAGAGTATATTAACAATCGCTTCCTCTCTCTTTCCTTGAATTGTTTTGCGGGGTACCATGATTGAGATCTATCCTGGTATACACAAACTACAAGATCTTGCAATATCCCTTTCTGGAATCCCTTCTATAATTAAATCCCCTTCTCAGGGACGAGCTCAGGTAACAGGCACACATTTGGCACATAAAACAATATTTGGCAGGATCAGGAGTTTGTGACCCCTGGCATAAGAAATGATTTCCAGGCTTCCTGCATTCATGTGCCTGTCAAGATACTTGAGATTCTTGCCATGGAATCTCTCTGCACATTGCAGAGCATTCTGAGCTAGCATACATACTTGGTTCACAAAAGGCAGACAAAAAAAAAAGGTGGAGAATAATAATTTAGATAAAAACAAACACAACCACATTAACTGAAAAAGGGCTCTCGACCACTTTCTAAAAACTGAACATTTCCAAGAAGACTCGTCATATTGGACTAGTTGTCTTTTAGAAAAGCTGGTCTATTAGCCACAGCATATCATTGGAACTATCTGGGGCAGTGATGCTCTGTCTTCTTAGTGCTTGGGGGGGGGGGGTGCACAGTGGAAGGGCTTCTAGCCCCACTTGTGAACCTCCTGATGGCACTTGGGGGTTTTTTTGGCCACTGTGTGACCCAGAGTGTTGGACTGGATGGGCCATTGGCTTGATCCAACATGGCTTCTCTTATGTTCTTCTGTGACACAGAGTGTTGGACTGGATGGGCCATTGGCCTGATCCAACAAGGCTTCTCTTATGTTATGTGACACGGAGTGTTGGACTGGATGGGCCATTGGCCTGATCCAACATGGCTTCTCTTATGTTCTTATGTCTGTCATAACTGATCCTGGATTGTGGAAGCCAAAATCTCACTGCAGGAGGTTTTTATTTTTGACTGTTCATTGCTTCATGTAGAAACAGTTACATGCAAATGCCCATGAATCATGTTGAAATCCACTGTGGTGGAGAAACAGTTGCTGCTCTAAAATAAGAGTCAATTTTAATGGTACAAACGTATCAACTGCATGTTGCTTGGTACTTTTCTGCTTGGTTCATATAGCCACCATTGAGTTAATTGTACAGTACTTGTTGTTCCACTGCAACAACTGCCAAGTCCCCTTTGCAAAGAAACTCTGTACAAAACAATCATTCACATCCTCTACAATAACAGATTACACAACTCCGAGGAAGTATTAATGTCCTGGGTGAAGGCCACAGTTCTCTGACCTTTTTCAGCAGAAGAATCAATGTCCTTTGAAGCTTTTAAGATTATCAGTCCAAAGCATTCTATTAGTAGGAAACCCAATATTTAGGGACTATGAGAGATAACAGAACTAGCAATTACAGTGGGACCTTTTCAAGGTGCCAGTTTTTCTGCTCCTTACCATGCATTTCTGCTGGTTGCCTTAGAAATTAATCTTTTGGTTTAACAACTTAGTCCTCATCTCAAACCTAAGTGAAGCTGTCATGCCTTCTCCCTGTATGGTCTCATATTAGAAGAGGGAATCTCTCATTTAAAAAAAAAAAACTTATTACTCTGTAGTGTATCATCTGCACTGGGAAAAAAATGAATAAATGACCCTAGGTTCATCCCAGTCAAATACAGGGTTCACAGATGTGGGGCTGGGATGCATGCAACCACATGGCAAGGATTTTCCATCTGGTCAGTATTGCTGCTGTGAATGCGGAAGCACTGGCACTGGCAAAAGAGCTTCCCCCAGTAAGTTTTCAGCACACTCTTTAGGGTTAGAGGACATTTGGAAAACAAGGTTGTACAGTGGCAGCACAACTCAATGAGAGAACTCAAAACGTGGTCTCTAAAGAGGCCTCCTGTGAGTTGCACCTGAATAAAAGCTGAATAATAATAATTTTGGCTTTTATTTGGGCTCAGCTATGTCAGTAGCTAAAAAGAATCTCTGTTTTCAGTTTAAGCCTCCCCCCTCTCCAAATACCAGTAAGGAATTTTTTCCATTGTTTTTGTTGTTGTAGTTGTATATAAACAAAATGCATACTCCTAGTTGTGGGGGGTGGGGTGGGGGGTGGGCTCCCTCTGGGAATCCTACCCCCCCAGGGAAAGTGCATGCGCAATACATAGCCTCTCCTCTCCCGGTGTAGTGAACGCCGCGTGGTCACTGTCTGGCTATGCCTGGCAGATGGTCACTGCAATTGCCTCTCCTGCATTACTGCATCCGTAGCAACACTTCTCGCTGGTCCCCCCCGTTTTCACAGAGTTTGCTACGTCATGGTGCGACCGAATGTCCGGCGGTATAACCGGATGGGCAGGCTGGGCCCACCAACCTCGCCAGCCTAAGAGAAGGAAAACTCTAACATCAAACCCAGGCAGATAGAGCTCGTTAATGTAACACCTACCACCTGGAGGACTCGCTGCCGGCGTCCCGGCTTACTGGGCCATGGCAGATGACCCCCAGGTGAAAGGGTGGAGCCAGTACCGCGCACACTGCGCTTCACCTAAAAAATTCCTCTGCGCAGGCCTGAAGGGCATATCCACACACACAACCCACAACGCATCAAGTCCTGCAGCGATGGCCAAGGGGCGAAACGGCAGGTGGAAGGTGCCACTGGAAGCCGCAGTCCCGATCCTGCATGTAGGCGGTTCAGGGTATTGGTCGCCTGATGCTAACCCGGAGACGAAAGCATTTTTCGGTAGCACCCTGAACGACCAAGCAGCCTTATCTAGGGACAGCACTGCTTGCTCCACATGGAGAGGGGCCTAGTAAAGGTGGCCTAAACAAAGCTCGTCTCCCCCACCCCAGTTGGCTAGCCGCGGTCAACAGGCATCCTTACTTGCGGTCGAAAAATAACAACAAAGAAAAGGCATGCACCTGCCTCACAAAGTGTGGAAAGACTAAAGCTTGCGTGTTGGAACATCAGAACCATGCTTGACACAGTAGGCAGTGGTCACCCTGAACGACGCTCTGCTCTAGTTGCCCACGAACTTCTCAGGTTGAATATCGACATAGCAGCTCTCAGTGAGGTCCGTTTCCCTGAGGAAGGTAGTCTTCAAGAACACGGTGCTGGCTATACCCTCTACTGGTCGGGTAAGTCAAAGGCTGAGAGCCGCCTTTCTGGCGTTGGCTTCATGGTCAGGAACTCCATTGCCTCCAAACTCGAAAACCTGCCAACAGGTCACTCAGATCGCATCATGTCCATGCGCCTCCCACTTCAAAACAAGCAGCATGCAACACTCTTCAGTGTGTATGCCCCAACCCTTCAAGCAGATCCTGCAGAAAAGAACAAGTTCTATGCTGATCTACGCAACCTCGTACGGAAGACCCCTACAGAGGACAAGGTGATCATCCTTGGCGACTTCAATGCCAGAGTAGGTAAAGACTCGGAAGCCTGGAAAGGAGTACTTGGCAAACACGGCATTGGCAACTGCAATGACAACGGGCGCCTCCTGCTAGAATTCTGCATGGAGCACCAGCTCACCATCACCAACACTATCTTCCAGCAGAAGAACAGTCTGAAGACAACCTGGATGCACCCACGGTCCCAGCATTGGCACCTTATCGACTACATTCTGGTGCGCCAGAGAGACCTTCGAGATGTCTTACACACCCGAGTAATGCCCAGCGCAGAATGTCATACGGATCATCGTCTTGTACGCTGCAATCTCCGTCTTCACTTTAAACCCACACCCAGGAGAGGAGGTATCCCTCGGAGGAAGTTTCAGGTTGGCAGCCTCCAGTCAGCCGAAGTTAAAGCTGCCTTCCAGGCAAAACTCCAGTCAAGAATTGAGGACCCCAGTTGCGCCACAGACCCTTCTCCAGAAGCACTCTGGGAACACCTAAAAACTACCGTCCTGCAGATCTCTGAAGAAGTCCTCAGGTTCTCCACAAGGAAGAACAAGGACTGGTTTGATGAGAATAATCAAGAGATCCAAGAATTACTGGCAAAAAAGAGATCTGCCTACCAAGCACATCTTCCTCAGCCCTCCTGTCCTGGGAAAAAAGCAACCTTTCGCGCTGCATGTAGCAACCTCCAGCACAAGCTTCGAGACATTCAGAATGAGTGGTGGACCAAGCTTGCAGAGAGAACCCAGCTGTGTGCAGACACTGGTGATTTAAGAGGGTTCTATGAAGCCCTGAAGGCAGTATATGGTCCATCATATCAGGCTCAGAGTCCCTTGCATAGTGCAGACGGCCAAGTGCTCCTCACAGACAAGGCATCCATGCTGAACCGGTGGTCGGAGTATTTTCAGGTTCTCTTCAGTGCCAACCGCGTAGTTCAAGATTCAGCAATCCACCTCACCCCACTTCAACCGGTGAAAACAGAGTTGGATGAGATCCCCACCCTAGAAGAGACTGTTAAAACCATCAAGCAACTGAAAAGCGGCAAGGCAGCGGGAGTTGATGGAATTCCACCAGAGATCTGGAAGCATGGGGGCACAGTACTACATAGTTCACTTCACAAAGTACTTGTCACCTGCTGGGAACAAGGGAAATTACCACAGGACTTTCGCGATGCAATCATCATCACCCTATACAAGAACAAAGGGGAAAAGTCAGACTGCTCCAACTACCGGGGGATAACCCTGCTCTCCATCGCAGGCAAAATCCTTGCCAGAATACTCCTGAACAGACTGGTGCCCACCATTGCAGAAGAACTCCTCCCAGAGAGCCAGTGCGGCTTCAGAGCTAACAGGAGCACCACCGACATGGTATTTGTTCTCAGGCAGCTCCAAGAGAAATGCAGGGAACAGAACAAGGCTCTGTATGTGACTTTTGTAGACCTTACCAAAGCTTTTGATACCGTTAGCAGGAAAGGCCTGTGGCAAATCTTGGAACGTTTAGGATGTCCCCCAAGGTTCCTCAGCATGATCATCCAGCTACACGAAGACCAGCGAGGCCAAGTCAGACACTGCAACGACCTCTCAGAGCCCTTCCCAATAGGCACAGGTGTAAAGCAAGGCTGCGTTCTCGCGCCAACTCTCTTTACGATCTTCTTTAGCATGATGCTTCAAAGAGCCGCAGTAGATCTAGATGATGACGATGGTGTATACATCCGCTATCGCACCGATGGCAGCCTGTTCAACCTGAGGCGACTAAAGGCACACTCCAAGACAATGGAAAAACTCATCCGAGAGCTACTGTTTGCTGATGATGCTGCACTCGTCTCCCACTCGGTATCAGCTCTGCAGCATATGACGTCCTGCTTTGCAGAGGCTGCCAAGCTATTCGGCCTAGAAGTTTGTCTGAAGAAGACAGAAGTTCTCCACCAGCCTGCACCCCAGGAAGATTATCACCCTCCCTGCATCACTGTGGGTGAATCAGTTCTGAAGACAGTCCAGCAGTTCAGCTACCTGGGGTGCATCATCTCCTCAGATGCCAAGATCGACAAGGAGATTGACAACAGGCTGGCAAAGGCAAACCGTGCATTTGGCCGACTGCACAAAAGAGTGTGGAGCAACAAGCATCTGAAAAAAGGCACAAAGATCAATGTTTACAAAGCGGTTGTGATGACAACCCTCATCTACGGCTCCGAATCGTGGGTTTTATACCGTCCTCACCTGCGACTCCTTGAGCGCTTTCATCAGCGCTGCCTTCGCACCATCCTCAACATCCACTGGAGTGACTTTGTGACCAACACTGAAGTCCTCAAGCGGGCGGAGGTTACCAGCATCGAGGCACTGCTGTTGAAGACGCAGCTGCGCTGGGCAGGGCATATTTCTAGGATGGAAAACCACCGCCTTCCCAAGATTGCCCTGTATGGCGAACTCTCCACCGGCCATCGAAATAGAGGGGCACCAAAGAAGAGGTACAAGGACTCCTTGAAGAAATCCCTTGGCACCTGTCGCATCAACCATCACCAGTGGTCTGACCTAGCCTCAGATCGCAAAGCATGGAGGCACACCATCCACCAGGCTGTCTCTTCCTTTGAGAACGCACGCATAGCTGGTCTTGAGGACAAAAGGAGATTGAGGAAGAATCGCACTGCTACAGGACCAACCCTAAATCAGACTTTTCCCTGCAGCCGCTGTGGCCGGACCTGCCTGTCCCACATTGGTCTTGTCAGCCACCAGCGAGCCTGCAGCAAACGTGGACTACTGCACCCTTCTTAAATCTTCGTTCGCGAAGCCAAGCCGAGAAAAAAAAAAGAGACTCCTAGTTGTAGGGCATGCAGAACAATGGAAGAGGCCATGGACCAGCTACATGCCTGGCAATGTTGATTTGCTGCTTAAATAATCTAAGCATCTCAGTTTGCAGCAACCTAGGTAGGTTTCTCTTGTCTTCAGAGATGAGGTAAAGTTCTTTTCTCAAAGGAAGAGTTGATATCTCTCCATTATTGCTTCATAGCTGCCAATACAGAAGGTCAATTGCAGAGCCAGTATGGTGTAGTGGTTAAGTGTGAGGACTCTTATCTGGGAGAACCAGGTTTGATTCCCCACTCCTCCACTTGCACCTGCTGGAATGGCCTTGGGTTAGCCATTAGCTCTGGCAGATGTTGTCCTTGAAAGGGCAGCTACTGTGAGAGCCCTCTCCAGCCCCACCCACTGTCAAGTAAAATTTAATGGTGATCTATGGTTTTAGGGCCCTCCATAAAGCTGGTCTGTAAAACATCATGGAGGCCCAATGTAACATGGCTCTGTTATTCTTGTCCCCCCCCCCCACTCCTGCTTTATGGCTTTGTGTAGTGAAATAGGAAACGAAACTAGTAGTGAGATGAGAAGAGATGTCACCTTCCCATACATTCCTGCATGGGAGTATAAACCATCTGGGAAAGCAAGGATGAGATACTGATAACGTAGCGAGAATGTAGACTTTTATGATTGTTTATGCGCCGGCTGGCATTCCTCATCCCTTCCTGTGAGAACTCTTTGAAGTGTGTCTTAAAAGAAGTGTATCAATGTATTGTTGGCATCACTCTCAAGGTCCTGTACCAGGAGAGCATCTCAATTTAGCAATAAATGTAGTTTTGTATCCACTTGACTTGTTCTTTTGAAAATCGCATGCTTGACACCCACCTCAAAGGGTGTCTGCTGTGGGGGAGGAAGGTAAAGGAGATTGTGAGCCACTCTGAGAGTCTTTGGAGTGGAGGGCGGGATATAAATCCAATATCTTCTACTTCTTCTTCTTCTTCAATGAGGCATAGACCTTCCCTACCCAAGATCTCTACCTTCCTGTCCTCTTTATCAATTGAGACTGAATAAGCTGAGCACTATTTCACTGACCAGGGGATCTGCAGTACAGTGTGTGAAAATGAACACCGCTGTCAGACCCAAGAGCAACAGCAGTGATGACATGCCTTGATCTATGTGCCTCCAGAGGTCATCTATGAGAGTGACCAATGCAGTCTCCACCTCACAGCTAGGGTGTACCGGAAGGGGTGTACCGGAAGGGGTCCAGTCCAGAAGCATCATCTAAGAAAGCCTGGAGTTGCTTGGCACCGCCCTCTTACAGCAAAGCTTTTGACTGTGGGGATCATGAAAAGTTCTGGTTGGTTTTAAGCGAAACAGGTGTGCCACAACATTGGCTTGTTTAGATGTGCAGCCTCTACTCTGGAGAAAAGAACAGTATATGGAGAAACAATATGGTTTCCAAATGGCAAATGTGTCAGATAAGGAAACATTTTATCTCCCTGTCACTTCAATTTGTATGTAGAACATATAAGAAAAAAACTGGATCAGATTTAGATGAAAGTGGAGAGGAAAATGGTGAAAGGAATATTAACAATTTGAGATAAGCAGATGACACCACCTTACTGGCAGAAAACACTGAAGACTTGAAATGACTACTGATGAGGGTTAAAGCAGAAAGTGCCAAAGCAGGATTACAGCTGAACATCAAAACGACCAAACTAATGACTGCCAGGAAATTGATGAAGAAACTCAAATGGTGCGAGATTTTCTATTCTTTGGTTTCATCATTAACCGAAAGGGAGGCGACAACCAAGAGATCAGAAAGAGAAGTACAGCCATGGAGGAGCCGGGGGGGGGGGGGGGAGTCTGAAGTGTAAAAATGTGCTGTTGGCAACCAAGATCAAGATAATTCATGTCATCATATTCATGACTATGCGTGGGTGTGGAAGTTGGACAGTAAATGACACTGACAGGAAGGAAGCAGATTCCTTTGACATGTGGTGTTGGAGGAGAGTTTTGGGGATATGGTGGACCACCAAATACACAGATCAGTGGGTTCTAGATCCAATCCAGCCTGACCTCTCCCTAGTTGCTTGGATGATCAAACTGAGGTCACCTTCTGGGAAGCCAAGAGTCATCACTGGAAATAGCTGAAGGCAGCAGCAGGACAAGAGGGAGAGCACATGAGATGGATGGAGGGACTCAAGGCAGCCAGGGCCTTCCTTCCGCCTACAAGGCCTGCCCAAGGCTGTTTTTTGGAGGGCCTTAATTCACAGGGCCGCCATAACTCAGAAGTGACTTGAGGGCACTTAACACACACACACACACACCATACGCACGCGTGCACACACACACACACACACAAAACAGACTGCTCCTCAGCAATTCATAGAAAATATCTTAAATGTCTATTCAGGGAACAAGGAAAAAATAGACTGACATGGAACCTGGATATCGGCATGGATATCTTTTCTTTTGTTTCAAGTTTTTGAAGTTTTACAGCATGTATTAGAATAGATTTAAAAACAGAGACATCATTAACACTAGAGGGAGAGAAGCATGAAGGCATTCTTACCATCTGTGAAAATCAGAAGCAAGTCTTGAGTAAGTTTCACCAGGAAAGTCTATTAAAGTGGATCAGTTCACATATTCAGTAGATCTATTTTAGCCAGTACTTAAATTATTAGAGGAAAGGTTACAAGACCCTACGTGAAATCCAAAAATCCTCCATTCTTGTGCAGAGGCCAACCCGGTAAGGACTTCCGAGGTTGGAAAATGCTGAGCTGAATTGCTTCTCAGAAGGGGAGCAGGTTGGGGCTTGGAAAATGCCGAGCTGAATTGCTTCTCAGAAGGGGAACAGGCTGGGGCTTCTGTTCGGGGTAGTGGATGGCAATTTAATGCCTACTGCCAACTTTTCTCAGTCAGAAATCAGGCCAAGTTATGCACAGGAAACTCTGAGGAGATTTACCTTGGCTAAAAGGGAGTCCCGGGGGGGGGGGGGCTCCTTTGAGGGGTCTCCAGAGGCGAGTTGCATATTCATCATCTGCAGAAGTTTCCAGATGTCAGCGAAGGTTCATTGAAGTTCCCAAAATGAGCAGACTTAGTTATTTGAAACAAAGTTGCGTTTATTGTATTCTCCAAAGTTACTTCAGCATGAAAGACATTGGAACTGATGGCTAGCAGTTCGAGTCATTGATATTTAACATTATACATCAAAGCATTCGCATCTACCCCAATTCCCAAAACAAAGGCTGTCTTTGCATGTGAGGCATTTCACATGGCTCCCCCTTATCTTCTACAGTTGGTGGTTACATTTCCCGGCGGCAATGTCCTTGCTGCCTCTAGGGGGGAGGTGAGAATCTGCCAGGCACTTTCTACTTCAAAGACTGGCTAACAACCTTTGATATTCCTGGGAAGCTACTCTTGGGCTAGCCCCTACTTGGCCCCCCCTCTGCTACTCTACTAATATAGGTTAGTAAGCATATATCTTTATTAATCAATATGGTTAGTGATCAGTATTCAAGAAGACTATCAATGAACAGAGTCTGACACCAGAGTCATTTATTTGACATAAGCTCGACAGAATCCTAACCTTCTTTGAGACTGCTAAACATCTAAAGCTATACAAGACCGGTGTTGGATCTGGATAACTGCAGAAAAAGGTACTGATGACTATCTTCATTCCGGGACTATTTAAAGTTAAACAAAATAAAATCAGAAGGTGGGAAACAGAGATTCAGAAAGTTTGGAAGAAGAAGGGGAGAAGGGGCAAATTTTGAACTTTGTAAATTTTTTTCCCTTTTTTCCCCCCAGAAAAATAAGTTGTTTTATTATATTATACATACAACATATAACATAGCCAAACATACATACTCAGAGAATTCAACATACCCACCACCATTTACAAAGGAACGTATAGGTAACTTTCTAACACTTATATCTTATTCTATCTATTCAAATCTTAAATGTTCCACCCATTCGTACGCCGATTTCCAAGTATCATTACATTCCGTAATATTACCATCCCTCAACCTCATGGTTAAGAGATCCATTTCTACAGTCTCCATTAATTTAACTATGAACTCATTCCTATTTGGAATATTATAGGTCTTCCAATATCCAGCGTACAGAATTCTGGCAATAGTTAGTATATGGAGCAGAACTTTTTTTTCTGATTTGGAAACATCAATTTTACAGACATTTAATAAGTAAAGTTCGGGTAGATGGGGGAATTTTTTTAAATATCTTTTGAATCCATATGGACACCTGAATCCAGTATTTCTTTGTCCTATCACAGAGCCACCATATGTGGAAGAGAGAACCTTTTGTTTTGTTACACTTCCAACATTTATTTGAAACCTCTGGATATGCTCTGGACAGTTTATCTGGGGTATAATACCAGCGATAAATCAATTTGTACAAATTTTCTTTAAATAAAGCAGATTTCGTCAATTTCAAATTTTTTTTCCAAATCTTTTCCCATTCGGTAATTTCAATACTGTATCCGAAATCTTTCATCCATCGCACCCAAGCTTCTTTTACCACTTCCTCCTGCATTTTATATTCTAGTAACCAGTTATAAATTCTAGAGACTAATTTCCGATCTGACTCAAAAATAATTGCATCAAATTCGTTTACTCTGTTCGAGAAGCCTTTTTCTTTATCGGATTTATACCTGGATCTTATTTGTACCTTTAACCACCAGTCTAATTTAGAATATTCCTCAATTTTTAAATTTAAAGGACAATGCTAAAAAGTGGAAAGGAATTTATTTTTTTGTCTACTTGCAGTTTTGGTGAAAAAGCCCCATCGTCACAGATTTGCAGCTCTCACAGTCAACACAGGAAATACATCAAACATCGCGAGATCTTTTTACCAGTGAAAACGGGATTTGGTGGCAAGAAAAGCAAGAAGTGTTGGATGGAAAAAGGAAATCATTGAAGCAGTTAGCCTGTTCTAGGACTATAATATCATAGAAAAACATCGGTGGCCATTGCTAGGAGGTCAAATTTAAACAAAGTTTTTAAAGTTAAAATTAAAAATTTTAAAAATTGGTGACATTAAAAATTGGTGAAGCTGACAGAGGTGACAATTATAAGGTAAATACTATTGGACATTATCGCTGATAATTATTTTAGAAGCCTTTTGAAGGAAATTTTTTTAAAGGGAAGCAGAAAGTCGTGACCACCATTTTGGAAGAAATAAAAACTTTAAAAATTAATATTTGAGCCCAGGAGGCTCTGAGGATGGCGAAATTAGGCTTATTGAAAAGGGCAAGCCTTACTCTATCAAACCTGATAGTTTAAATTTAATTTGGAGAGGTCAAAATTTCAGAGCATAAGTTAACCCGTGCAAGGACTGCCTTAATGGAGAAAATGCAAGACCAATTAGAAGCAATGGAAGCCAGGATGATGAAAGGGGGGAGAGACCTGATAACTGCTTCTAAAAAAGAAATTAGAAAAGACATTGAAGAGCTAAGGAAAGATATAGAAGATCTCAGAAATGAGACTGTGGTAACATCAAAGAAAGTGCAAGAGGTGGAAGAGAGAGTGAAAGTACATGATTCCACCTTGCTAAAAATGCAAGAAAAGGTGGCAATTCATGACTGCAAATTGATGGAAACCCAGATACATCTGAGAGGAGTACCTGAGGATGAAGAGACTGATTTGAAAGGATATATAATAAGAATAATTGCAGAATTTTTGGAGGAAGATCCTGAAGGAACTAGAAGAATGTATAACTATATGTATAGAGTGAACCCACTATATGCCAAGAAAAATAATCTACCAAGAGATGTGGTTATAAGATATATGACAAAAGAAATGGTGGGGAAAATCTTGAATAAAAATTTTGAAAAGAAATTGACAGTGGGAGGCAGCAGAGTAAGAATCATGAAAGAATTGCCAAGACAAGTGATAAATGACAGAAAAGCATACAAAATTGACAGAAAAACTACATGACAATGAAATGAGGTATATATGGATAACACCTGAAGGTGTGAGCTTTGAGCTGCAAGGTAAAAGGATTACAATTACAAGCACACAGGAACTGTGTAGGTTTTATGAAGAACATAAAGAATTTGTACCATGATGGATTACAAATTATTATCTTGGAATGTAAATGGACCACAAAAAAGAAAGGCAACGTTTCATTGGATTAAAAAGCAAATTGTAATATAGTTTGTTTACAAAAAGTGCATATCAAACAAAAGGATTACAAATTTTTATGGAACATAAGAACGTAAGAGAAGCCATGTTGGATCAGGCTAATGGCCCATCCAGTCCAACACTTTGTGTCACACAGTGGCCCAAAAAAATTATATATATACACACACACACACTGTGGCTAATAGCCACTGATGGACCTCTGCTCCATATTTTTATCTAAACCCCTCTTGAAGGTGGCTATGCTTGTGGCCACCACCACCTCCTGTGGCAGTGAATTCCACATGTTAATCACCCTTTGGGTGAAGAAGTACTTCCTTTTATCCATTTTAACCTGTCTGCTCAACAATTTCATCGAATGCCTACGAGTTCTTGTATTGTGAGAAAAGTACTTCTTTCTCTACTTTCTCCATCCCATGCATTATCTTCTAAACCTCTATCATGTCACCCCGCAGTCGACGTTTCTCCAAGCTAAAGAGTCCCAAGCGTTTCAACCTTTCTTCATAGGGAAAGCGTTCCAGCCCTTTAATAATTCCAGTTGCCCTTTTCTGGACTTTCTCCAATGCTATAATATCCTTTTTAAGGTGCGGTGACCAGAACTGCACACAGTACTCCAAATGAGACCACACCATCGATTTATACAGGGGCATTATGATACTGGCTGATTTGTTTTCAATTCCCTTCCTAATAATTCCCAGCATGGCGTTGGCCTTTTTTATTGCAAACGCACACTGTCTTGACATTTTCAGTGAGTTATCTACCACGACCCCAAGATCTCTCTCTTGGTCAGTCTCTGCCAGTTCACATCCCATCAACTTGTATTTGTAGCTGGGATTCTTGGCCCCAATGTGCATTACTTTGCACTTGGCCACATTGAACCGCATCTGCCAAGTTAACGCCCACTCACCCAGCCTCAACTGGGACTAGAATTTTATTCATTGGCTGAACAGAAGAAATGGGAAGTGATTTTCTAAATTAAACAAGAATTGGAGCCAAAATTAGTGTTTAAAGATAAAGATGGAAGATTTGTAGCGGTAGAAATATTATAAAATGCAAAAAAGACGTTGTTATTGGGACTGTATGCACCAAATGGTGCAAAGGATTCTTTTTTTAAAGACATTATACAACAATCTGATGAACTGACTTATGATCAAGTTTTGATAATGGGGGACTTTAATGGAACAATTAAGAACACACTGGATAGGTCTGGGGGTAAAAAAAAAATAAGGAAGGAAAATTGCCAAAGCCTTTTTTTGACTTGGTCAAACAAGAAAATTTGGAGGATATATGGAGGAAATTTAATTCTGAAGTGCGGGATTATACCTTTTTTTCAGCAAGACATAAAACTTTTTCCAGAATTGACAGGTTGTGGGGCACTAAAGACAGGCCTTATAACAAAGAAAATAGAGATTTTACCTAAAATTGGGGCTGACCATAACCCAATAATGTGGATTACAAAACTGTCTAAGAAGTTGAGATGATGGAGATTGAATGAAGATTTACTACAAAATAAAGAAATAGTGACATCTCTAGAAAATGAAACTAAAACTTTCTTCCAAATAAACGATAAAGAGGATATAGAATTTCAGACAGTCTGGGATGCTTATAAAGCAGTAATGAGAGAAATATTGATTACATTGAATAACAAAGATAAGAGGGCAAAAGAAAAACAGATGTTGGACATTCAAAATGAAATAAAGAAAAAAAATGGAAACTGAGAAAAAAGCCAGGAAAAAGAAAATTATAAGGGAGATTACAATATTACAAACGCAAATGAGACATTTGTTAAATAAAGAACTAGAATGGAATCTGAAAAGTTTGCATTAGAAATCTTTTGAGGGAGCAAACAAACCTGGAAAATATTTGGCCTGGCAAATGAAAAAGAGAGAAAGTAAAATTATTAATAAAATTGTGGTGGATGGAAGAGAGGTGGTAGATCAAGAAGGAATAAAAAGAGAATTCTTTAAGTATTATGCCAAGTTATTTAAAGGTGTTAAAATAAGGAAAGGAAAGATGGATGAGTTCTTACAAAAGATAAAAATAGCACCCTTAGCAGAAAATATGTAAAAAGTTTTGAACAATCCAATTGAAAAAATAGAAATTGAAGCAGTAATTAATGCAATGGAAAATGGAAAAGCACCTGGGCCAGATGGATATACAGCTAAATTTTTAAAACCCTCAAAGAGGGTTTTAAATCCCGAAACTTCAGAAATTGATGAATATGATAAGAACAAAAGGGAAAATACCAAATACGTGGAAGGAAGCTGTTATTTCGTTGATTCCAAAGGAAGATAGAGATGTCATGAACGTAAAAAATTATAGACAAATTTCATTATTAAAATAAGGACTATAAAATATATACAAGAATCTTGGCAGAACGGTTTAAACAATATTTGATAAATTTTATAAAGGAAGATCAAGCGGGGTTTCTTCCCAAAAGGCAAATAAGAGACAATATCAGAACTGTTGTAAATAATGTAGAATATTATGAAAGACATCCAGAAAAGGAAGTAGCATTATTCTTTGCGGATGCAGAGAAAGCATTTGACAATTTAAATTGGGATTTTATGTTTGCAGTAATGGAGAAAATGGAGCTGGGAGAAAGCTTTATAAGAATGATAAAAGCAATATATACTGAACAACGTGCAAGGCTATGTATAAATGCTGATCTTACAGAAGACATGATAATTAGTAAAGATACAAGACAAGGTTGACCACTTTCCCCACCGTTGTTTATAATGACTCTTGAAATATTACTGATGCAAATTCAAGAAGATAAAGAAATAGAAGGATTAAAAGTAAAAGGATTTACTTACAAATACAGAGCATTTGCAGATGATATAATGTTTATAAATGAAAACCCCATACAAGTCACACCTTTGTTGTTAGCCAAAATACAAGAATATGGGGAGTTGGCGGGACTTTGTATTAATAAAGAAAAATCAAAACTTCTATGTAAAAATATGCAAATAAAAAAGCAACAAGAATTGCAGAGACTAACGGGCTGTGAAGTTACCTCCAAGGTAAAATATTTGGGTGTGGAGATAACAATGAAGAATATTGATTTGTTCAAAAATAATTATGAGAAGCTATGGAGTAAAATGGATGAAGATATGTTAAAGTGGAATAAATTAAATTTGTCACTGTTGGGTAGAACAGCCGCAATTAAAATGAATATTCTACCAAGAATAATGTATTTGTTTCAAACTATTCTGATTGTGAAAGACAGTAAAAAATTTAATAGATGGCAAAGAAAAATTTCAGAGTTTGTGTGGGCGGGGAAGAAACCAAGAATTAAAATGAAAATTTTAGCAGATGCAAAAGAGTGAGGTGGATTTCAATTACTAGACTTAAAATTATATCATGAAGCAGTTTGCTTAGTATGGATAAAAGAATGGATAATATTGTTAAACAAAAAACTCTTAGCGTTGGAAGGTCATGGAAATAAGTTTGGCTGGCATGCTGATATGTATTATGGGGGAAAAAAGATAGACGGCTTTTTCTCTCACCATTATATAAGAAACGGCTTGCTAAATACATGGAAGAAATTAAGAAATATGGAGATGAGAGAAAACTGTTATGGATAGCGCCAGCCGAAGTGATAAAAATAACAGCTGAGACGGGTGAAGAAAAGTGGTTGTTATATAATCAAGTATTAAAAATACAAAGCGGCAAAATAGAATTGAAAACTGCTGAAGAATATTAATTTTTGTTTTTATTAGTTAAGGGTACCTTTAAACATTAGTACTTTAATTAAATAACACCAGCGGGGGTCAAGTAACGGGGGGAGGGGTGGGTAGAAAGAAATATATGGGATAGATAAAAGAAGTTATGAATGATGCAAGAAATATAATTTGTTACCATATGTTACCAAAGAAAATTGTTTTAACCAACAGAGGCCAACCTGGCAAGACAGCTAACAGAAGGCAAAATTTGGGGGGCCCAAGTCAGCTGGAGGACCCTTGAAGCCAAAAGCTACACTGTCGGCCTGCAGCCTGCTAACCAGGTCATTTTCTATAATCGTCCAGCCTTTTTCTCTTCCCTTCCTTGCATCCAGCTCTGTCAGATCTTTCAAAGCAGTAGTTAGAGTGTTGCAGCAAGATAAAACAATCTTCCCCCTCTTTCCCACACCTTTCTCACTAATTTTTATCTCCTTCCACCTAATTTCTCCGTATGCTGCTCTATGCACTCCCTCACCCAGATGATCCAGAAATTTGGGCTCGGTTGTCATCAATATGCGGATGACGCCCAGCTCTAGCTACTAATGGACAGCTGCCTGGACTCAGCCCCAGAGGAGCTGGGTGAATGGTTGCAACAGAGCTGGCTGAAACTGAATCCATTGAAGACGGAGGTCCTGTGTCTGGGCTGTGGAGGACTGGGATTGGGGATCAGGCTCCCATCCTTCAACGGGGCTCCATTGGTGTGAGCACTGAGAAGAGGAGGAAGAAGAGGAGACTGGATTTATATCCCGCCCTTCACGTGTTCTTGGAGAGCTCTCTCAGCCCCTCCTACCTCAGGGTGTCTGTTGTGGAAAGGAGAAGGGGCTGGAGATTGTAAACTGTTTCGAAACTCCTTTGGGTAGTGAAGGATGGAGTATAAATCCAATCTCCTCCTCCCCCACCATCCTTTGCCTGCATGGCAATGGGATATTAATCTGTTTTAGTGGTTATGCAAGTGCGACAGGAGTGACAAGTCCCAGTTCAGGCAATGGGTCATTAATCAGTATTGCAATGATGGACAATCTAAGAGCCCTTTGTAAGGGCTACTTTTGTCAAGCAGACGGATTCAATGAAGAGTCAAAGTTGCTACGAAGACTACGTTTATTGATAGACCGTTACTTTGGCTCAAGCCTTGGCTTGAGAAGAATGAAACCAATACATTGATACATAAATTTTAAGGTACATTTTGAGTCTCCTTGCTTTATTCTCGGATAAATTATGCCTGCTAGTGTGGTTCAGTAATTAAAGCATCAGACTAGGATCTGGGACCCAGGTTCAAATCCCCCATCTTCATCAGAGCTTGCTGGATGTTCTTGGACCAGTCCCACACTCTCAGCCTAACCTACCTCAAAGGGTTGTTGTGAGGTTAAAATTATTCATGGTAACAGCAAGTCAAGTGATTAGTTAATTTTATTATATTTCGTCTGGATCAGGTTCATATTGGGGGGAGGAGATGGAATCTTTGTCAGGGGGCCCATGATGGCTCTCAGCAGCTCTGCAGCCCAGTATTTCACCACACGAACAGTTTTGAAAAGATTTCTTTTCATGTGTGTCTACTTGTTCCCAAGAGTGTGATTACAAAAATAACAGCAAACCCTTCAAAGCTAAGCCATTTGTATAGCGAAAGGTACACATTTTTGTTTTGAATACACAAAACACTGGTTTTAAAGGGAGTTCTCTTTTTTTATTGTGCGTGCAAAGAATGCAATTCCACTCTTCTGCAACATAAAAATAATAGAAAACCATCCAAAACTACTTGAAAAAAGCAGCACACAAAGAGTTAGAACTGAAGGATTTCCTTTGTTTTTATGCTGTTCAGTTCGGTTTGTTGTTCAGTTCAGTTCCATTCAGTTGCACTTATATGGGACAGCGACAAACATAAATAGAACTGCTTTCCTTCACATTCAAAATATACTTACAAATCTCAATAGAACAAACTTTTCCCATGCATAAAATTCATTATCCCATTGCCCAAATTTTCTTTTCTTTTTTCAGCAGAAGAGAAGTAAGACAGAATTCAAGTCATGATGTGATGACAGCGTATTGATGGAGAAGTGAGGAAATCAGCTTATTCCCAGTTATGGTGCATTGCATGGATGTGTTTCTCAGGTGAACACGGCGCAAAAGTCCATGTGTTCCCTTTCTCTGGTCTATCCTTCTTCTGCTCAGAGGCCACCCCAGACTCGAATATCAACCGCTGCCTGACAGGTTGACACAAGCTGAAGCTGAGCGGGGGGAAGCACCAGCAAAGAGAGCAGCCAAGAGAGCAAAGAGAGCACTACCCAGAGAGCAGCCAAGGGGACAGTGAGGAGGGAGGTGACCCACGCCCCCCCCAGCTGATTCTCCCAGACTCCCCCCTTGGGCTCTCACTGAAGGCCACCCATGGATGCCTGTCCGGACTGGGAGACAGAGTCCAGATCTCCCACATATTCTTTAGTTGCACCTAAGCTATGGAAACTGTGGGTCTCCTCCCGCAGCAGGACTGGTCTGTCTCACTCCATCACTGTGTTCTGCCAGGGGGTGAAGGCTCCTTTGCTTTGTTTGGCACACCCACAGGAACAGTTATTAAAGGCTGTTTTATATCCAAACATCTTTTCATGTTTGCTGCCTTGGGGGCCCAATTTGAGTGGAAAGGCACCATGAAAATCTTTTAAATAAATAAAAATAAGTATTCAATTCAATCCATCAAATGTATTGTTACAGTGAACAACCAGCTCAATAATATCCAGCTTGACCGACTATGGATATCTTTCTTGAAAGATCTGAGATAAGCCTCCTCATGGTGTGGAACTTCCACAAAGGACCTTGCCGCCCTGGGGGGCCATCAGCTTCCCTGGGGCACAGTCACTCTGCTCAGCTGGGACAGCAGCTGCTGACATCCAGCGCTTTCCTGGAAAGAGGCCACAAGTTGTCTGTTAGATCACTGATGGACATGAAGACCACTGATGCACAGGGAAATAAACGAAGCCATTACAATGTCTCTTGATTTTCCACTTAAGTCAAAAAAGCTGATCATTCCACAGATGGTAGAATGAAGAATTCCGCCCCACCCAGCCGATTGGCCGCATTAGGCTGGGGGCCACCCATTGCCTCCCCTGTTGCAGGAGAGACAATGGTTTCATCCAGAACTGCCGGGGGTGGGCGGCCTTATAAGGCTTGCCTAGCCCCCTGTGGTGCAGTTCGAATAGGGTTTTCAGGGAGAGCAGCTCGTCCGCGATCAGCTGTTTCGCAGCGAGCTGAGAGGGCTGTGTAAGGGCCTCGTTTGAGGCCAGTTGGTGTAATGCTTCAGGGAGCGTAGGGAGAGTGGCGGCTTCAGGCTCAGGGACTGAGCGAGTCTCGTGAGGCGGCGGCGGGGCCTTGTTGGGAGCGGTCGGCATTGCGATGCTTCAGGAAGTGTCGGGAGAGCAGCGGCTGTTGCGCGAGGACGGGTCGTGTTTGGGGAGCCGGCTGGGAAGCCTCTCAGCTGGCGCGGTTTGGTTTTGGGCGTCCCTGGGCTAAATATTTCTTAAATTGAAGGCTCAGCCACCCGTTATTTAGGCTTTGGTGGGGGTGGTGTTGTGGGTTGTGGTCATTCAGCCCCCCCTCCTACCACCCTCCAGCCCTCCCCCCCCACCACTGGGTACCCAGTTACAGTTGAGCCTGATTATCAGGCAGTGGGGTGAGGGAGCGTTGTCCTGCCTGGACTTTATATATATATATATATATATATATATATATATATATATATATATATATATGGGACTGGTGAGCTTAGCCAGGGTGCTCTGGAGGAAGAGCAAGCCGGCTGGTTTAAGGAGCCCCTATTTTTGGTAGAGGTCAGGAGCTCTTGGGGTCCAACCGAATTAGCTCCGTCTTTGTGGTGTGGAAGTCATGGGGCCAAAGAAGGGTTAAGGCCCTTCAAAAGGAAAACAGCCAGCTAAAAAGCCTGTTAAGCAGGCTTCTTCGTCACCTATATCGTGGTCCCCACAGCAGTGGGGTTGTTGGGGTTTCCCTACTCATCCTACGATTCCACTCAATTCTGTGGCTTTTTATGCTATCCCATTCGGGGATCCAGCTATGCCGTTAGGCGATCACCTGACAGCTGCTACCAGGGAAAAGATTTTGAAGGGTGAATACATTGACGTATTCAGTCTGTTATATAGGGAATTGGAAAAGAAACCAAAAGAGGAGATGGATGAGAAGGACAAAGAAAAGCTCAAGAAAAGGAAGGTTGATAGGTCTTGATCAAACTGGTTGCCAGGATTCTTGATATATGCTGGTGTAATTGCCAGGGTGCAGCTTTGGAGGGCCGCCCCCCTTTTCCAATATTGAGATATTATTTATCGCGCTTATTGTGATTTTGTGGGTGGGGCTTGGCTTCAATACGATGAAGCCTTCCGAATGCGGGCCGCGTTTAACCCCGGGCTACAGTGGGATCAAATTAACCAGCAGCTTTGGTTACAGCTTATGGGACCGGCAAAACCCAATTTGGGCGACAGGTCGGATAGCGGCCACTTAGTGCAAAAAATGGTCCAATCTGCTGGTGCCCGCGTCACCGCGGGGCAGTCGGTTCAACCTCAGCTGCTTTGCTGGGAGTTTACCTCCCAAGGAGTATGCGCCAGGAAAGCTTGCAGATACAAGCATGAATGCCCGCTGTGTGGGGGACCACATGCCTTTACAGCCTGTAATAGGGCTAGGCAAAAAGGGGGCGTCAAGAGGTCCGGAGGCCCTAGCCAGTAACCTGGAAAAGGGCCCCAGCCCCATCAGAATGACGGTTCTTAGAGAATTGTTACAAATTTATCCACGTTGCGAGGATAAGCGTTTTTTGTTACAGGGGTTTGCTTTTGGGTTTAGGATCCCTTACCAGGGTCCGCAAATCCCGTTCGCGTGTTCCAACCTTAAGTCGGTGAAAGGACTGGAACACGTAGTTAGAGAAAAAATAAAGACGGAATGTGCGGAGGGACAGGTTTTGGGCCCCTTTGCGGCCCCTCCGGTTCCTAATTTGCGGGTCTCCCCTTTAGGGGTAGTGCCTAAAAAAGCAGTCGGAGAGTACCGTTTGATACACCATTTATCGTATCCAACGGGTAGGTCAGTTAATTATGCCATTCCTGCGGAGCTGAGTTCAGTTAAATACTTGTCTTTCGAACGGGCAGTCTGGATTGTGCTGGAGAAGTGTGATATCAAGTCGGCTTTTCGCCTGCTCCCTGTGCATCCGGACGATTTTGAATTGTTGGGTTTCTGTTTTGAAGGCAGTTTTTATATGGACCAGGCCCTTCCCATGGGATGCCTGGTGTCGTGCGCCACATTTGAGCGTTTTAGTATGTTTTTTGAGTAGGCGTTACAGTTTAGGACGGGTGTGCGCGATTCAGCGCATTATTTAGATGATTTTCTTTTCGTTGGCCCCGCGGGCTCTGAACAATGCGCCCCTTTGCTCAGGTCTTTTGAGCAGTTGGCAGCAGAGCTGGGCGTACCATTGGCAGTGGTTCGACGGTTCTGACATTCCTAGGGATCGAGCTCGATACAGTGCAGCAGTTTTCACGGCTGCCCCGGGACAAGCTGGAGTCCTTTTGGGAAAGAGTGGCGATGGTCAAAAGGAAACGGAAAGTTACGCTCCTCGAGTTGCAGCAGTTGGTCGGCCACCTGAATTTTGCTTGTAAGGCGGTGGCACCGGGTAGGGCGTTTCTGCGGCAGTTTTGTGAAGGCATGTCTGCCTTGAGCTCCCCCCATCATTTTACTCGTGTCACTAGTGGTATGCGCAGTGACCTGGAGGTTTGGGAGGCCTTCTTTAGTGACTTTAATGGGACGTCTTTTTGGCGTGGAGTGATGCAGCTGAAAGCTGAACTTCAGATCGTATCTGACGCTGCGGGCACTGGTTTCAGTGTGTATTTCCGGGGGCATTGGTGTGCGGAACCCTGGCCAGCTGAGTGGCGCAACTCTGATTTAATTCGTAATTTGATATTTTTAGAGTTCTTTCTGATTGTAGTCGCAGTTTTTATTTGGGGGCATTCCCTCGCCAACTACACAGTGCACTTTTGGTGCGACAACATGGCGGTTGTTCATGTAGTTAACAATCTTACATCCAGGTCGCCATCAGTGATGAGGTTGGTTAGGGCGTTTACGTTACGTTGCCTCGAGTTGAGTCTGTTGTTCTTAGCTTGGCATGTACCTGGTATTAGTAATGGCGTGGCGGACACTCTGTCTCGCCAACAGATGGAGCGTTTCCGGCAGCTAGCCCCAGAGGCAGATCCTCATCCAGTTCGCATACCGGCGGAGCTGTGGAAAATTGGAGATACGAGGTTAGCCGGGCAATTCAACTCGCCATAGCACCGAGCACAAGAAGGTCGTATGACCGGGCGGAGAGGCAGTTTTCTGTTTTTCGGGGGGGAGCTGGGCTTGAAGAGGCTTGGCCAGTCCCGGTTGAGCATCTGCTGCAGTTTTGCGTGTGGCAAAGGAAGCGCGGCCTCTCTGTCAAATCTATTAAGGGTCACCTAGCAGGGTTGTCTTTTGTCAGTAAGGCCCGAGGGTATTCGGAATTGACCAAGGACTTCCGGATCTCAAAGATGCTGGAGGCGTGGTCAAGGGAGGCTGGGCGACAGGTTGATAGTAGGCGTCCTATTTCACCTTCCATCTTGCGAGGTCTTCATCATACCTGGGCTGTAGTTTGTGTTTCAAATTTTGAGCAAGCGTTATTCCATGCCGCTGCATTAACTGCATTTTTCGGGGCTTTGCAGGTGTCCGAGTTGGTGACAAGCTCCTGCAACGATGTTTCTGATAGGGCCCTTCAGGTCAGGGATGTTAAGTTCGTGAGTGGGCAGGCGGTTATTCGGGTCCGCCAGTCCAAAACCGATCAAAGTCAGAGAGGCTGTTCAATTATTCTGGGCCCCTGCCCCGAGAAGGAGCTATGTCTGGTGCGTGCCCTTGAGCGATATTTGGATATGCGCGGGCCATCGCAGGGTCATTTGTTTAGACATAAGGACACGTCACCGCTGTCTAAGTTCCAATTTTGGACAATCACCAGCCGGGCATTGGAAAAACTGGGGCTTGGGGGTGTAAAATTTGGCACCCATTCCTTTCGCATAGGTGCTGCTTCCACGGCAACTGCAATGGGTTATGAAGGTGATGGGGGAGAATGATTTGGGCTTAACAAAGGGTAAGGCCCTATCACTTCAGGCCCAGGATGACATCACCTTGATCAAGAAAAGATGGCCGGGTGTCCTTGTCCTGTGGTCAGCCATGCTGCCGCGCCGTGAGTGGCGAGCGGCTTGGGATCCAGCAGGCTTGGAGCGGGCCCGTCGGAAGGCTAATAGAGCCTTACGTATTGCCATGGAATCGGGATTGGGAGTTTACGTGCCCCACCCGTCCATCAGTGCCAGCACTGTCGATTTGTATAGGCCTGATGGGGTACAGCTTTCAATAAAGGGCAATGAGGCCTTTTTGGCCGAGTTATGGCAGGGGTTGGAACATGTTCTTGTTTAATGGGGGACAGTGGCTAAAGCTGAGGCTTGGCCCTGTCTGTGGCGGTTTTACTGTTGGGAACATGTTCTTTTGGGGTATTGGTGAGCTCCATGGCAATGCACCATTGGGGTGCAGGACGTCCCTGGGGGACCTAAGCTGTACGGCTCAAGGTTGGCTCCAGGGAGCCTCGGGGTCCCGTCACTATGGAGTCGTCCACAACCCAGGCTGTACGGCTCAGGTGAGGGTGGAGTTTGGTGAACGGGACATAGTGCCTGGCCGGCCGGGTCTGAGCTGTTGTGTTGGCTCATACCCGGGGCTCGCGGCTCACCCAGTTTTGGGTCAAGGAGGTGGTCTGGTTGTGACCCCTGGCTTGACCTGCCCCCAAGTTTTCCCATTGCCGTTAAGTTAAAATAAAGTGGCCCTTTATTCCACATTGTTGTCTGTCTCGTTATTCCGAATGGGGGGGCAATTCGGCCCCACCCAGCTGAGCGGCCAATCGGCTGCATTAGGCTGAGGGCTGCCCATTGCCTCCCCTGTTGGAGGAGAGACAATGGTTTCATCCAGAATTGCCGGGGGGCGGCCTTATAAGGCTTGCCCAGCCCCCTGTGGCACAGTTTGAATAGGGTTTTCGGCCCGCCCGCCCATCATGCAGTGCAGGCATAGGCTGGTCACCTGATTATGGCGCCAGGTAGGAATTTTTCGCTTTCAAGCATATTGGACTCGTTTGTAAGTGTTTTCGCCTACCTTGCACTGTGGATGGCGCGTTGGCAATTGGCTTGGGCGGTGTTGTTAATAGTTTGGTCACTGGCGGTTTTACTGTTGGGAACATGTTCTTTTGGGGTATTGGTGAGCTCCATGGCAACGCACCATTGGGGTGCACGGCGTCCCTGGGGGACCTAAGCTGTACAGCTCAAGGTTGGCTCCAGGGAGCCTCGGGGTCCCGTCACTATGGAGTCGTCCACAACCCAGGCTGTACGGCTCAGGTGAGGGTGGAGTTTGGTGAACGGGACATAGTGCCTGGCCGGCTGGGTCTGAGCCGTTGTGTCGGCTCACACCCGGGGCTCGGGGCTCGCCCAGTTTCGGGTCAAGGAGGTGGTCTGGTTGTGACCCCTGGCTTGACCTTCCCCCAAGTTTTCCCATTGCTGTTAAGTTAAAATAAAGTGGCCCTTTATTCCACATTGTTGTCTGTCTCGTTATTCCGAATGGGGGGGGCAATGAGATGTTGCCGCCCACTTGCCTGGAAAGTAGAACTTTCCACAACATACGCAGCAAAGGGAGACAGGAAGTAGACTCCTGAGGAGACATGGCTGTCCTGGGGAAAGAGGGCGGGTTTAAGGACAGGAAGCAAAGAGTAGGAGTAAATGGACAATTCTCATAATAGAGGGGAGTCAGCAGTGAGATCCCACAAGGATCAGCATTGGGGCTGGGACTTTTCATCCATGATCTGGAACTAGAGGTGGGTAGTGTAGTGACCAAGTTTGCAGATGGCACCAAATTACTGAGGATGGTGACAAGTAAGGTGGACTGTGAAGAGCTCCAAGAGGACCTCCACAAACTGGGTGAGTGGGCAACAATGTGGCAGGTGAAGCACAGTGTTGGTAGGTGTAAGGTGAGACACCCATCTTCAAGAATAGGCTAATGGGGTCTGAACTTGCTGAGACTGAGAGGGGAAAAGATCTAGAAGTCGTAGTGGATGATGAAAGTGTCGACCGAGTGTGCTGCGGCAGTGAAAAAGGGAAACTCTGTTAGGGATTATCAGGAAAGAGACTGAGAATAAAACAGCTAATATTGTAATGCTCCTGTATAGATCTATGGTGTGGTGTCATCTGGAATACTACGTATGTTCAGTTCTGGTCGCTGTATCTCAGAAAGGACATTTTAGAGCTGAAAAATGTATAGAGGAGGGCAATCAAAGTAATTTGGAGGTTGGAGTACCTTCCCTTTGAAGAGTCTGGGAATTTTCAGTTGAGAAAAGAGACGAAGGGGGGGTATGATAGAGGTTTATAGAATTATGCATGGAGTGGAGAGAGTTGACAAAGAGAATTTTTTTCTCCCTCTCCCAAAATACTAGAACTTGAGGACATCCAATTAAACTGAAGAGTAGTAGGTTCAGGATGAACAAAAGGAAATACTACTTCACACAGAGTGAGATTAAAGTGTGGAATTCACTGCCAGAAGATGTTGTGATGGCCACTGGCTACCCAAATAAACAGTTTCAAAGGGGGATTAGATAGATTCAATGGCTACTAGCCATGAGGACTGAGGGGAACCTCCAGCTTCAGGGACACTAATCCTCTGAATTCCAGAGCCAGGAGGCAACATCAAGGGAAGGCCTTGGCCTCCATATACACCTTGTTTCAGCTAAATGCTGCTGCTAGTTCCAAGAAGAGGAGTCATGGGTTTGCTGCATGGGAAGGTTGCCCAAAGGGTTGCTGGTTTTTTTGTTTTCTGTTGTGAATGAAGTACAGAGGGCCTTTCACACCACATAAACCCTGGCCCTTTGAACTGGCGATGAACCTGAGACCTTCTGCATTCAAGGCAGATATTGTGTCACTGAGCCACAGCCCCTCTCAGAGGATGCAACTACCACAAAGAAGACAAATTCTTGATTTAAGTAACTGGATTTGTTTGACAATGTTGCACATATTGCTTGCTTAAAGGCTTTGTCCCCCCCCCCCCTTTATCTTTTGCTCTTGCTAAAGCATCTCTTCTGGAATGCCAAGGCTGGGCAGGGGTTGGGGGAGACCACCACCACGTCAAGGCCTCGGATGGGGATTTTTGAAACTGAAGGACGTTTCTGTCAGCGCAGGGTTCATCGGAATTCCAGAATAATAGAACTCTTTCTTTATGAAATAAGTTTCTTTATTAGAAATACAATGTCTCTGCAGTAGAAGAGCTTTGAGAGTGATAACATACATTGAATGGCTTGGGCATATATGGGAGTACATCAAAGGGGCTTTAAATCATTCTCAAAACAAAGTTACTTTTCTCTCACTGAGGTACGAGCTTCACACGTCTGTTATCTATCTCCCTGAACCGTTCGTACATCCTCCCTCTGGCCAGTGGCCTTGGGGGCCTGGGAAACGGCATTGTTGTCTCTCTCTGTTCTGCCGGCCGTTTATTGCTCTTGGCGCCCAGGGCTCCCCTCGCTTCCTCCTTCGCCCCCCCCCCCCAACATGTCTAACATTCTACAGAGGTGCAATGGGGTTAGTCTTTAAACAAATAAACAGTATAGGCAGCATGGTTAGTATCAATAGCAGGCAATTGAACACAAGCTGACATACTGCCCCCCCTAAGCTCTTGCTCGGGGCTTGTCTGGGTGCAGTAGGTAAAATTGCTTAAGCAGTTTGGGAGCATTAAGATCTGAAGCTTGGACCCACTCATCGCAGCTAGGCGGGAAATAGCGCCAGCGCACCAAATACTGCAAGGCCCCCCGGTGCACTCTAGAGTCGAGGATCTCCTTCACTTCGTGGTGTTTCTGGCCCCACACCAGGATAGGCTCCGGCTCGGGACCCCGAGGGTGCCATCTCGACCCACCCGGATCTCGACGGATAAGACCGTAGTGGTGCCGCTCTCTCTGGGACCTGCCGCTGGGCACCCTCTAGTGCAGGTCGTCCTTGTTTCCCGCCGGCTCGCCTTCCCAGGTGTCGTCCCCCAGCTCCTCCATCATTACAGAATCCTCGTCAAGCACCATCGACAGGGCGGTGCTGCTGCGACCCGACTCCTTCGGCTTGCCCGGCTTCTTGACGCCGCTGGCTGGCCCCTTCGTCACCGGGGTGCTGGCTCACATCCTCTCTGGGCAGTTGGTTGCCAAGTGGCTCGGGTCCCCGCACTGGTAGCACTTGCAGGTCCCCGGCGTTGTCTTGGGGCTCGCCCCCCTCCGGTCTTCTTGGGCTCGGCTTTAGCTGCTGGTCGCCCATCCCGGCTAGGACGCGGCTGGAGCCCTTGACGCTGGATGGCCACCTCCTTCAGGTTGTTCTCAATCTCCCCAGCCAACTGGATCCAGCCCACTAGGGTGTCGGGGCGGACTTGCCCCAGGGCCCGATCCAGGATGGCGGGGTTGAGCCCTTTCTTGTACGCTCGGATCTTCATCGCCTCGCTCCATCCCCGTATCTTACGGCTGTGGTTCCGGAACTCCAGGGAGTACTCCCTGATTGACTTTCCCCCCTGGCGCAGCCCCTCAATTGCGGCAATGGCGATGGTCTCCCTCAGGGGGTCTTCGAACTGGGACAGGAGCGCTTGCAGGAACCCGGCTACGGTAGCGACTTCAGGTCCGTTGGCTTCGAAGAGGGTCACGTACCACAGCTGGGCCTCCCCTTCGAGTTTCGACCCCAGGTAGGCCACTCGGCTGTGCTCGTCGTGGAAGGACGCTCCCCAGTAGTGCATGTAGCTATTGGCTTGGATGATGAAGTACTCCACCTTGTCCGAGCTGCCGTCGAAGGTGACGAGTAGTTCCCGGGTCTTCACCCTGGCCGCCGGAGCCTGTGGGGCGGCCGTGGCTGCCGGGGCGGGCGCCGCCGCTGGTGCTGCTGGTGCCGCCAGTGCGGCCGGCGGGGCTGGGATCGGAGCCGGCGCTCCGGGTGCTCTTCCCGCGATCCCCGCGATCGCACGGTCGACCTGCCGCTACACCTCCTTCAGAGTGAGGGTCATGGTGAGATTCATCTCCCGGCGGAGGTCGCACCCCAGGATCTCCACCTCTCTCCGGAGCTCGTCCAGGGTAGCCGCTTTCAGGCTGGAGGCTCGCGAGTCCCCGTCGTCATCGTCCAGGGAGTCTCCGCAGTGGTCTCTCCCTCTGCTTGGCCCCGGGCTCCCCCTGGGTCCCTCTTCGCCCGTCGGCTCGTCCGCCGGCTCGGGCGAGCATGGCGGCGCCTCCGGGTCCCCGGGGTTTCGGAGGATGTTGGCGTGGCGTTGCATGGCCTCGTCCATCAGGGGGGTGGACGTGCGATGCTTCCACTCCTTCGGGGTGATAAAGAGCACCTGGCTGCTCACTTTCTTCGGTTTGCGCTTCTCGGTAACGTACCACGCCAGGGATCCCGGGAGGTCAGGAAGGCAAGGCTCTCGGTCGTCTGGTGCCTCTGTAGCCATTCGCTAGAAGTAACTTACGCCGATAAGCCCCTTTTAAGGGATCGCTCTCAAAATGTCAGCGCAGGGTTCATCGGAATTCCAGAATAATAGAACTAATTCTTTATGAAATAAGTTTCTTTATTAGAAATACAATGTCTCTGCAGTAGAAGAGCTTTGAGAGTGATAACATGCATTGAATGGCTTGGGCATATATGGGAGTACATCAAAGGGGCTTTAAATCATTCTCAAAACAAAGTTACTTTTCTCTCACTGAGGTACGAGCTTCACACGTCTGTTATCTATCTCCCTGAACCATTCGTACATCCTCCCTCTGGCCAGTGGCCTTGGGGGCCTGGGAAACGGCATCGTTGTCTCTCTCTGTTCTGCCGGCTGTTTATTGCTCTTGGTGCCCAGGGCTCCCCTCCCTTCCTCCTTCGCCCCCCCCCCCAACATGTCTAACATTCTACAGAGGTGCAATGGGGTTAGTCTTTAAACAAATAAACAGTATAGGCAGCATGGTTAGTATCAATAGCAGGCAATTGAACACAAGCTGACAGCTTCTGTCCATTTGGGAAGTGAGAGCTCGCCAGTTCAGAGGCAGTTCACAAAGACATGTGCTGCACCCTTCTGGGGCTTGAGAAGCTGCCCTTTAGGCCAAGGCTCAGTTTCAGCCTCATCCACTGGCCATTCCTGCAGCTTTTGTGTAATCTGACATCATAGTGCTTCTCTGTGAGATATTATGGGGCATTCTTTAAAAAAACCAACCCCACCATATCCCCCAGCTGGACAGTGGGATAGAGGAGCAAAGATTAAAAGTCTTTTTCGCTCTCTCCCAGGAAGATGCAGCCATGGGAAGGCAGCTCTTAACGTCTCTAGAAGTTCACGAGCATTGCACACAGCTTCATTTTGGCCATTGTTATAGATTGTTCTTAAAAGACAATCTAGCCCCAAATGATTAGCTGCATACACCAATGTCTGTATTTTTAGTCTATAATTTCGCTTAATTATCTATGAAAGGGGATCTTAATTACTGTTGTCATTTCATTTTAAGACAGTCAAATAAATTTCAAAATGGACATACATTTGAAAATCAATGAGAAGGCTCAGACGAAAGCATCTCAAAGGGAACTCCATTCAAAATGGCCCTGCCTTTGAAGCAGGTAGAAGAACAGCACTGGCCTCTTGCTCGGGTCTTCTGCCTCATGTTAGCATTAGACACTACTCTTGTGTCAGGAAGATTAGCATTTGCTTTAATTTTCTCTATGACTAGCATTTTCCCCAGCAGACATAAGCACCACATGGCGGGAGGGGGGAGAGGGAGTCTGGAGAGGGAGGTGCATTTCTGGGCGAAGGAATTCCCTCCCTCTGAATTGTGGAGCTTCCCCCCACCCCCAGCATAAGCCTGTCCTCATTGTCTTATCTGCATTTTGCAGCAGTCTACTAGACATTAATGAGAGATTTTATATTCATACCAATTACTTGAAATATTTAACATCCCTCTTAAGGTGCATTTACACTTCAAAGAGATGACTCACTCTAAACATTCTGAGAGGCCCCAACGGGGTGAAGGCAGCTGATCCTTCTTTGGCACCCTGAGAAATATTTTCTGTTAGAGCAAAATCCTGTTATCACTTTCATTTTTAGCCCCCCGCCCCAATAAGGGGGAAAAAATCTGTCCAGGTCCTGTGGGCCTCTGCCCCCCAAGAGAAGAGAGCCCATCAAATCCACTCCACGGGCCTGTCTTTCGCCTGGGTGCCTCCTGCTCAGCTAGGAGCAATTCTCTGGCTCCAGCTACTTTAACCAATTCATTGGAAGCTCCAGGGGCTTTTGAAAAGACTAATATTTTCAAAAGGTTACAATGAACCGTAAGAACCCAACGGCTCCTGCAGCGGCTTAGAGGAGTGCTGAAGGGAGGCCCTAAATTGCAGGGGAAGCACTAGGCCAGGGCTGGGCTTTCCACTTGACTTTCGGCTTCTTTGCTCTCTGACCGAGAGGGGAGCAGGGGAGGGACTGGCCAGAGGCATCACAGGAAAGGCCCTGCACTGTCACTATTGATGGGGGATTAGGGAGATGTAGTGGGGGCTATGGGGGATTAGGGAGATGTAGTGCCAGGGCTTCAGTTTCAGTTGACCTAGGTTCTGCCAGATTCCCCGCCTTCTGTCTGCAAGCCCCAGGGTGGAACAGCCAGCTGCAAGGCATTAGGTCTTGAGTGCCAACTAGAGGCTGGTGGGGTAGTAAAAAGAGGAGATTTCTCCTCCTAGTTTTAGTTTGGGGTTTGCTTGCTTAGGCCAGGGGCTGTGGTGACCTGAGGGCCAGTAAGAGAGTCATGGGCAATCCTGGAGGATCTGGCTAGACAGTCCCAGTAGGGAGTGCCTGTGAAGCTCTGGACCTTTTCACTACCTACAACTGGCTTAAGGGTCAAGGCAATAAGTCAGCTTGTAAAGCTTTTGTTGAGAAAGTACCTGCACAGCCAGAATAAATTTTGTTTGAACTTTTGTCTGGTGTCAGTGGCTTGTGGAAGGGACCAGTGCCTTTCGGCCTTACTAAGAAGAGTGTGTGAATGCCATAAGTATCTCTTTGGTCATTTGGAGCTTATTGACCCTTTAGGGAAGAACACCCAGTCTGGGGGAAGGTAGAAGAGCTTTGCCTCCCTCTTGGAATAAGACTTAAAGGGCCCAGGCAGGAGGTTCCCAAGACTGGGAGGTGGGCTAGAGGGATTTCTGGGCACCACAGGAGAAACTCCCCAGGAATTTAGGGGGCTTAGAATGCCCCGCCCCAATTATGCCCCTGGGCTGGGCCAAACGCAGGAAAAGGTGGGAGTTGGCCAGGGGGTATAGTGCTGGGTCCTGTTTATGAAATTCACTTTTAGACTAGTCACTTTAAGATCTGCAAATATAGATACCATGTGCATAGGACAAACTAATGGTCACAAATCTGACAGTAAAAGGCAACCCAGAAAAGCCTGCAGGGGAACATTTTTAAAGCTTTCCTGGACAGTCATTCACAGGAGTCTTGTTTCTGCCTTACTCTTAAGGGTAACATTGTAGTGAAATTTACAAAATCATGGCATCACAGATGCCTTCATTTGGTAAATGCATGGCTGGAGTCTCTGAGTCAGTTCAGGTCCAGTGCTATAAGCCATGGATGGCCACACTTGTTTAATATAAGAGCCACACAGAATAAATGTCAGATGTTCGAGAGAAGGAAGGAAGGAAGGAAGGAAGGAAGGAAGGAAGGAAGGAAGGAAGGAAGGAAGGAAGGAAGGAAGGAAGGAAGGAAGGAAGGAAGGAAGGAAGGGAGGGAGGGAGGGAGGGAGGGAGGGAGGCAAATAGATGGGGAGGGGGAGAGAGAGGTGAAAAGGAGGCAACTTCAACTTTAAGTGCATTCTCCAAGCCATCGGCTGGCTTAGCTTGGAGAAGAGATTTAAAGAGAGAAATGCCTTTTCAAACTCAGCCAACAGGACAGTGGGGGCTTTGAAAACCACACAGTATTCTTGAAAGAGTTACCTGTGGCTCCCAAGCCACAGTTTGGCCACCCCTGGTATAAGCTTTTGTGTGCAAGAGGCTTCGTTCTCACATCCATTATTAACTGCTTTATTATCTGTATGCCAATTTATTGCAATTTACATGCCTTATCTAATGTGTCATTCCAACCTTAGCTGTATTTATTGCTCAGTTACTTGGTTATCTTGACTCCAATTAGCTCTTCATGGGAACTAACCCCCCCCCCTTTACCTATATGTAATATTTGAGGAAATCTGTTTCAATGAATCTTAAAGAGTAAACACACTACGTCTCTCAGTTCTTGCGGGTACCCATAATGGAACTTTATTTGACTTGTAGGTACCGAAGACTCACACCTGGTTCCCACACCTGCTTTTTTTTTTTTTAACAAGAGGGCTGTCTTCCTACAAACTCTTGAGTACAGGGGTGTCAAACTCATTTGTTATGAGGGCCAGATCTGACATAAGTGAGACTTTGTCGGGCCAGGCCAGGTGTGTCATAAAATGTAACACTAAATAGCAGTGATATAAACTTTATCAAGGGCACAGACAAACTCAAAGATTTTTTTTTTTTAAAAACCCTTAAAACATGCTTAAATCATTAGCACTTGTTGGTCTTAAAGGTGCATTCTTTGTATCTCGCCCGTGTGATCCAGGAAACTGGGCAAAGGAAACTCTGGCTCTTTCCTTCCTTCACCTAGGGGCCAGGAGGGGGAGGAGCCTCAGCCAATGGAAGGAAGAGAGGCTTGGCTCACCAGCTCTGCTGTGCAACTGAGAGAGCCTGGCAAAGCAAGTTCTCCCTCTCCCCTTTCCTCAGCATGGAAGGAGCCTCAGCCAATGGAGAAAATAGAGGTTTTGCTCTGTAGCTCCTGTGTGATTGAGCAAGCTTTGCAAAGCAAGCTGTGATGCCAAAGGAAGCAAAAGAGAGGGAGAAGGAAGCAGACAACTGGCAGTTGCTTGGGGACCTTATTTGGCCCCCAGGCCACATGTTTGACACCCCTGCTCTAGCATTTGATACCTCCATATATGTTTTCTGCTTGGAGAAAAAAGTGGGGAGAAGGGGGATGTTTATCTACTGTCTGTCCTGCTAGCTCAATCAGCATTTCTAAGAAGGTCATTACTACACTCTGGCTTCCTTCTTTCCAGCCCAGAGGAAAAAATGCACACAGGGGGAAGTTTTCCAGCTTGCCAATGTCCCAGGAGAAAATTGCATTTCTTCACAGGATCCATTACCCAATTCATGTCTCTGAAGATCATTATCTTTCCTTCTTGAAAATCTAAAATGGATTGGAAAACATTTTCCTACCCTCAAGGGAGTCTGCCACTATTGCCTGGCACTGATTGTCTGGGGGAGGCTCCAAGGCCACCTCCCTCCCCCATTTATGCTCCTGCTTACCATGGGGGGCTTCCAACCCAGTGTGAAGTGGGCTTTGCTGTATTTAACTGGACATAGCATTCCTACACTGAAGATCATCATTTCTTACAGGGAGAGATTAGCTGACTGGGGACATGGTGGTTCCAAAGAAATTCAGTACAGCCCAATTTACTATAATTATATTTCATTCTGAACAACAGCCTTAGAGGGTGGGTCAAAAAATCCTCTTGATGGGACCATGTACATATAAGGGGTATCTCTCTACAAGCCTGGGGTTACAAAAAAATGTGAAATGAAGGGGGGGGGGGAATGGCAGGTTTAAAAACCCATAAACTCTTGGAAGAAATGTCTGCTTTTTAAAGAAAAGCTGTAGAGTTTTGTGAGCAAAAATTCTGCTTTGTGAGCTACTGGCATTAAAGTCTTGAGCTACCTCATAAATTAATTTGCGGCCATTTTTCCTGAGGTAAGACAAAATGTGCGAGTCGGAGGCTAAAAAACTGTAAGCTAACTCACACTAACTCAGGGGGAACACTGCACCTCTCGCAAGAATATGATGTGAGATCTCCGAGGCAGTTTGTGGGGGCTGCTGTGTCAGTGCATGGGGTGGGGGTAGGCTTCCCAACCCCCCTGCCCTGGCGGGGGACCCCCAAATTTGCAGCCTCCTCCCCCGCTCTCCAAAAATCTGGAAGCGGGGGGGGGGGGGAAACGGCGCCAATTTTGGTGCCGCTTGCTCTGGGCCAGTGAGAGAAAAGAACATGCGTGTCTGTATGAAAGACAGAGGGAGAAAGTGCCTCCGTTTATGTCTGTATGAATGAGAGAGAGAGCCTGCCTGAGCCCCTGCACCCGCCAAAGGCCCGGCACTGGAGTCCAGTCATCACCCAGGCATGCTAGAAAGAAGCGGGGCGATGGTGGTTAGCCTAGGATTTCAATTGGTGAGTGCCTGTGTGAGGAAGTAAGAGCCGAAAAAGAAGGGAAGGGAGGGGGGAAGATTTGTAGAGCCTGCGCGATTTGTAGATCTCATTGCTCAAACGGTGGTTGGTGTGTAAATAAGCATTCCTTCCAGGCACAGAGAGAGGGGAGATCATACTGGAGATCTAGCAAACATTTTCTCGTCACACAAACCTGCCCTGTGCCTTCACTACAGGACAGAAAGGCATGAGGTGTTCTTGATGAGATTTTGAATGATGCATGAACTGATAAACTGCCTTGCACACAACCTGTCAGCAGCAACTTCTGCAGAACTTTGCAGTAGAATACTTATTGAGAACTTTTGGGGTTGCTTTGCCTTTAAGAAGAAAAGCCTCTCTTCCAGAACAGGAAGTGTCAGTGGGCGTGTGTGCAGGCAAGGAGTAGTCTCCTGACGCTGTTTTGCTCTGCGACTAAGGTGCTTTCTACAGTGCTTGATTTTAAATGATTTAAGGTGTCGGTTTAGAGTGCTTAAGTTTTCATTTTATGTGCTTCTCAGCCGGGCTGGGCTAAGCACAGTCCCAGCCTTGTGTTCTTGTGGAGACTGTTTAATTTTTCATTCAATCTTATCTGATTTATTGCCTCCTCTGCTTTTATTGCCTTTGGCTACCCCATATTCAGCTTAACTTTGGTATATGCTGGCCCGGGTGTCTGGAACATTCTGAAGAAATTTGTCTTAATTTTTAAAACCTTGCTAAAACTTTGAACCCAATGGCACCTTTAAGACCAACAAAGTTTAATTCAAGGTATATTTTTCATGTGCAAGCATACTTCTTCAACTCATTTCCAGATTACAGAAGTCATTTTCACTTGAGAAAATGGGTGTTAAAACTAACCTAGTTTTATTTGCTAGCATTGTTTAGCTGAGTTAATTATCCTGCTCCCCTTCCCCCCCCTTAAGTTTTTTTATCACAACAAACACACCAAACAAACCAATCCTATAACAACTGGGGGGAGGGATTTTCCAGGTAAAGATCAGATAGTTTGACAGGAATTGTATTTTTTGTGAAAAGGAAGCAATATAGTTTATTGCATTGTGAATATGTTGGTTCTAGATGACATTTAAACATATTTCTGAGCAATGTTTCCTCTAAGTTAGAGTTAGTGTGAGCTAGTTCAATTTTTAGTCTCCAGCTCACATATTTTTGTCTTAGCTCAGGAAAAATGGCCCCACATTAAACTTATTTATGCAGATGCTCATGACTTCAATGCTAATAGCTCACAAAGTAGAATTTTTGCCCACATGACCCCACAGCTTAGAGGGAACATTGCTTCTGAGTCTCAGGTGTTCTAAATGCAGTACTGCAGATATTGCTTTGATATTGTGTTCTTTTCTAATCCCACTAAATGGAAAGATGAATAACTGATACTTGAAAGTATATCCTGGAATTATGGCATATCTCCAGTGTAGTGTATTGTGCTTTAGTAAAGCACCGCGCGGCCATGCAGCAGAGGCGACCAAGGGGAATCCCCTGGTCACTCGGCACAGCGCGCGAAAGGACTCCGCCAATCAAGATCTGTGGCGGGAAGTTTGACTGGCCAGGATTGGTCTGGGCCAGCTGGGGGGCCGTTCCGGGCTGTGTGTATATAAAGCGGGTCCCGGCCCGCGTTGCCCCTGTTCTGTTGTGATGTACCATCCACTAAAGCATGTTGCCTTCAACACGTCTCGTCTCTGAGTACATTACACTGGCGACGAGGATGGGATCTAGCTAGGAAGGTTTCCTCGAGTGGAACCTGACCTGGCTGAAGACGAGGAAGGCGCAGGACTGCAAGAAACTGAGACACCCACCGCCATCATGGCGAACTCTAGCGTAACGACGGGCCATCTTGCTGAGTTCAATCCTGACCACCCCGAACGATGGGAGACCTACACCGAGCGGGTCGAGTGCTACCTGCGGGCCAACATGATCACGGACGACAACCGCATGAGGGACGTCCTGTTGAGCGTCTGCGGGGAGGCGACCGAGATCGCGCACGGTCTCTCTGCCCCCGCGAAGCTCACCGAGAGGACATACGGGGAGGTCGTCTGACTCCTCACAGGGCATTTCTCGCCTCAACCGTCCATTGTAGCCCGCCGATTCCTCTTCCATAAGAGGGATCAGAAGCCCGGGGAAACGGCGGCAGTCTACCTGGCCGCTCTCCGGCAGATCGCAGGGAACTGCAGTTTCGATAAGCGAGAGGAGGCCTTGAGAGACCGATTCATATGGGGCCTCCGAGATGAAAGACTGCAGCAGAAGCTCTTCGCCAAGGAAGAGCTCACCCTCCAACAAGCCTTCAACGAGGCGACGGCCTTTGAGAGAGCCACCAAAGCATACAGCCACCCACGTGGAGAGACCGTCCACCAGGAAGAGATGGCGCCTGGTGGCCCGGAGGACGAAGAGGCTTTCCAGCTCCGGCGGCCACAAGGGACGGACCCAAGGGCCCCTACGAGACAGCGAGCAATGGAAAGACCCTCCACCATCAAGTGCGCCAGCTGCGGCGACCCCCACGAGAGGAGGGACTGTCCTTACCGCAACATGGACTGCCGTAGTTGTGGGAAGATGGGCCACATCGCTCGAGCTTGCCAGGCCAAGAACAGCCGTCGGCGACCGACAGAGCATCACAACTCCACCGAGGCCCACATGACAGCGTCAACCAGCCTGCAGGTATTGAACTTGCCCCTCTCCGCCCCCGACAAGGTTAAAATGATGGTGCTCATCGAGGGCGCCCCATGCCTCATGGAAGTGGACTCAGGTTCCTCCATCTCCATTATTTTGGAGGAAACCCTAAAGAAACTGTGCCCCCGCCGCTGCCGCCTCCAACTGAGGCCGGCTGACTTTGTTCTATAATAATATAATAATAATATAATAATAATAATAAATTTATTTTTATATCTGAGGGACTTCCAAAAAAACCCGGTACACATTGTGGGCTGGGCCCGGGTATGGGTAGAGAGAGGGAAATTCAGGGGACCTCTGGACATTCTGGTGGTCAAGCGCCAGCTCACCACCTTACTGGGGCTGGCCTGGTTCCAACCACTGGGGATCCAGTTAGTGGGGGTAGAGCAAGAACAGGCGGGTAGCTTTGAGGACGTCTGCCGGGAGTTCCCAGCCGTTTTCGATGGGTCCCTGGGGAGTTACAAAGGGCCGCCCATCACCCTGCCGCTCGATCCCCTGGTCTGACCAATCCGGCTCAAAGCGAGGCGGGTCCCGTTCGCCTTAAAACCAAAGATTGAGGCAGAGCTGGACCGCCTCACAGCCCAGGGAGTCTTAGAACCAGTGTCCTATGCGGCCTGGAAAACCCCCATAGTCACACCTGTGAAGCCAAATGGGGAGGTGAGAATTTGCGCTGTCTACAAGTGCACCATCAACAAAGCACTCCAGGACAACCTGTACCCCGTCCCGGTGGTCAGCCATGTACTGGCGGGCCTAGCAGGGTCTAAAATTTTTGGGAAGCTGGATTTGGCACAAGCGTACCGGCAGCTACCGGTCGATGCCAAGACTGCTGAGGCACAGACCATTGTCACCCACCGGGGAGCTTTTAGGGTTCGGAGGCTACAATTTGGGGTTAGTGTAGCTCCAGGAATCTTTCAGAGTATAATGGACTCTCTTCTTAAAGGGATCCCTGGAGTGCAGCCATTTTTCGATGATGTTCTAATGGCTGCCCCGGACGCAGTGGAATTCAGCAGCCGCCTGAGGGAGGTCCTCCGCCGCTTCCAAGCGGCGGGGCTAAAGGTCAAAAAGGAAAAATGCTTGCTAGGGGTACCGCGGGTGGAGTTCCTGGGGTTCGCCGTGGACGCATCGGGGATCCACCCGATGGAGGACAAAGCCAGGGCTATCGTCCAAGCCCCAGCCCCCACATGCAAGGCGGAGCTCCAAAGTTTCTTGGGGTTGTTGAACTTTTACCATTTGTTCCTGCCCCACAAGGCGGCCATAGGGGAACCACTCCACCGGCTGCTTGATAAACAAGCCCCGTGGGTTTGGGGGAAGTGCCAAGCCGCAGCGTTTCAGGCAGTCAAGGACCTCCTTGTCTCCAACGCTGTGCTCCACCACTTCGACGAAACCCTGCTGCTGATCCTGGCTTGTGACGCTTCCCCGTACGGGGTGGGCGCAGTTCTGGGGCACCAACTCCCGGACGGGAGGGAGGTCCAGGTGGCGTACTATTCAAGAACCCTAACCCCCGCGGAGCGCAACTATGCTCAGATCGACGAGGCTCTGGCAATCGTGGCGGGGGTGCACAAGTTCAACGACTACCTATATGGTAGGCGCTTCACCATTGCCACGGACCATAAGCCGCTCCTGGGCCTCCTCGCCCCCGACAGGCAGACCCCACAAATCTTGTCCCAGCGAGTCCTGAGGTGGAACCAATTCCTCAACTCTTACTCCTACACCTTGGTGCACCGCCGAGGCAAAGCCATGGGACACGCGGACGCCCTCAGCCACCTGCTGCTTCCCTCAACGGACCCAGATCCCGCCCCAGCCCACCAGGTGATGCTCATAGAGTCTCTGCCCGAGTAGCCACTCCACGCCGCGGAGGTGGCTCGGGCTATGGGCAGGGACCGCATCCTCGCACGGGTTCTGGACTGGGTGGGGAGGGGGTGGCCTACGGGCAAGGTGGAGTTCAGGCCATACGCGTCATGCAGAGACAAACTATCCACTCACAAGGGTTGCTTACTCTGGGGCAGCAGGATGGTGGTTCCCCCCCCATGCGCAAGCAAATTTTAGACGCCCTACACGAAACCCACCCCGGGATTGTGAGAATGAAAGCCCTGGCCCGCAGTTACGTATGGTGGCCAGGCATGGATGAGGAGATTGAGGGGTGGATGAGAAGGTGCCAACCCTGCCAAGAATCCCAGCCCGATCCGCCTAGTGCCCCCGTCCACCGCTGGGAGTCCAACCGGCGGCCATGGTCCCGCCTACATTTAGATTTTGCTGGGCCATACCAGGGCCAAATATTCTTCGTCCTGGTCGATGCCTACACTAAATGGTTGGAGGTTCCCAGTTGCATCCACCTCAATGGCAGCGGCCATCAGGGCTTTGTGGAGGGTCTTTTGTACGCACGGGATCCCCGACACCCTGGTCATGGATAACGGGACTGCATTCACCTCCTGGGAATTCCGGGAGTTCACCAGTCAGTACCTCATCCAGCACATTAGATCCCCCCCTTCCATCCGGCCACCAACGGCCAGGCAGAACGCATGGTGCGGACTACCAAAGAGATCCTGGGTCGCATAGTGCAGGGGGACTGGGACCACCGCCTGGCAGCCTTCCTGTTCCACAACAGGATTACCCCCAACCCCACAACAGGGTCGAGCCCCGCGGAACTACTCATGGGGGGGGGGAACTGATAACCAGGCTGGACAAGCTGCACCCAGACCGGGCTACCGACGTCCGCAATTCCCCCGAAGTCAGGGAAGCAGCGCGGGGGTTCTTCCCGGGCGACCCGGTCTTTGCGAAGAACTTCGCAAGCAGACCAGAGTGGGTAGCAGGCCGGGTACTGTGGGTGACGGGGTCCCGATCATACGAGGTGTCGACGAAGGGGGGCCAGATCCTTCGGAGACACATCGACCAGCTGCGCCGCCACACCGTGCAGGAGGAGCCAACAGGGGCTGGGGAAGCAGCGAGCGGGAGCGATCCAACAACGGAACCACATGAAGCGGCCCCGCCGGTGCCGACCCTGCCAACATACGATTCCCCGAGACCGCCCGACCCAGAACCGCCACCTGAGGTGGCCCGCCAGCCGCCGGAAGAGAATCGCCAAGAGGAGAGCCCCTCTGTGGGGGCCGCCCCAACGCCCCAAGCGACCCCAAGGCGATCAACCCAGGAACACCGGGCCCCCGCCTACTTGCAGGATTATGTGACTTGAACTAGGGGGGGAGGAGTGTAGTGTATTGTGCTTTAGTAAAGCACTGCGTGGCCATGCAGCAGAGGTGACCAGGGGGAATCCCCTGGTCACTCGGCACAGCGCGCGAAAGGACTCCGCCAATCAAGATCTGTGGCGGGAAGTTTGACTAACCAGGATTGGTCTGGGCCAGCTGGAGGGCCGTTCCGGGCTGTGTGTATATAAAGCGGGTCCTGGCCGCGTTGCCCCTGTTCTGTTGTGATGTACCATCCATTAAAGCATGTTGCCTTCAACACGTCTCGTCTCTGAGTACATTACATCCAGATTACAAAGTCAATTTCTACTGGAGAAAATGGATGCTTTGGAGGGTGGACTTTGGGAGCATTGTAATCCACTGAGTTCCGTGTCCTCCCCAGGCTCCACCTCCAAGTTTCCAGGAATAACCCAACCTGGAGCTGACAAATCTATTCCTGCCTCTGGTCAGTGACAGGTCCTGGCAACCCTAGAGCTATTTTATTACATGATGGTAACCAGAGCTGCTTATTAGGATTTTTGGTAGGGGTGATATATGCAAACCTCCACTCCCAATTGCTAGACATAGAGGAGGACATAATATGCTCTAGTGTGCATATAAGAATTTTCTCTGGTGTGAATTATTTTAAGCTTCCAAATTGCCAAGTTCCTGAAGCATAAAGAGCTGCAAATTCTTTTTTGTGGTGAAGGGAATGCAACTGAGAAATACCTCACCACATAATTACCAGAGGTATGATAGAGCTACTTAGGCTTGTAATTGTGTTTGACCTGAGAAGACAGCAGTAACTAAGTCTTACTAGGTTGGGAATGGCTTCCAATGTTTAAGGGGGAAGCCCATATCTGTTTTGAATTAAGTGACATTATTTAGCAAGCTTTCATCCAAATTTGTCAATTAGAATCTTATCATTTGAATTGAGTCTAGCACTAAAGTCTCTCTCTCTCCCCCCCTTTAGAATCAGGTGTGCTGGAGTATCTAATAAAAGGTCTTCAATAAAAAATTCATATTCATTACAGCACCTTGCTATATCTGATCATTTTTGCTGGGGAGGGATATATACATTTAATTTTAGAAGAGACTCCATTTTGAAGTGTAGGAGGACAGCCATTGCCCATGGGTTTGAATTTTTTAGATGGACACATTCAATTTAAGTGGATTCCTAAACCCCCATGAAGGGGTTTAGAGGTGGGGTTTGATGGAGGTGCTGGAAGTGATATAGAGGGGTGAAGCTCAGGAAGTGACATCACTTGACCTTTGACTTGGAAGTGATGTCACTTCCTTGCTCCTGGCTCCACCCCCAAAGTCCCCAGGTATTTCCTGAGTCAGACTTGGCAACCCTAGGTGGGGGGGGGGTGAGGACAGACTTAAAGGGCAAAAGAGGAGGAGAGCAAAGGGGGAGGGGGGAAGGGTGGCCAAAGTGAAAGGAGAAAGCTACAGACAGTGAAGGGGAACTGAAGGAAGTAGGTGAGGGGGAAAGGGGAGCAGAGGCTGCCCAAGGGGAGATACAAAACTATAGGGGGGAACTACAGGGAAGGGGAAGGTGTTTTTTGAGCAGGAACGCACAGGAATGCAGTTCTGGCTGGCTTGGTGTCACAGGGTATGGCCTAATATGCAAACAAGTTCCTGCTGGGTTTTTTCTACACCAAAAGCCCTGGATAAGGGGAGGCTGCCTGCCGGCCCTACCAGGGTGAGACAAAAAGCAAACATGAGGGGGTGGAATTGAGTCTCTTCTGCCCATCTTTAAGGGCCCCCTATTGGTCTTCTTAACATTTCTTTTGTCACCACAGCAAAGACAAGTCGTCTGCATCTGATTTGCCTTCCTATCCCCCAAATCCCACACCAGGCCTGAGGCCTGCTCAGCATTCTCACACCAGCTGCCAGATTATTCCGTCAAACGGCAATTGTTTCCTGGTGCATGTCTGAATGGCATATGACTGAATGCTTCTCCATGGCGGGGGGGGGGGGGGGTCAGTCCCCTGAATATAAGAAATTGTAGGGATGCCAGCCTCCAGGTGGGACCTGGGGATGCCCTGGAATTACAGCTCATCTCCAGACTTTTTCCCTGGAGAAAAGACTTGCTCTGCGGGGGTGGGCTCTCTTGACAGTATACTCAACTCCCTCTCCTCCTCAGGCCCCATCCCCAAATCTCCAGGAGTGTCCCAGCCTGGATCTGGCAACCTAGAAATTGGCATGTCAAGAAGAAGGCCTCCCAGATGCAATACTATCCCATCAGCAGTTACCTATGGTAGATATAAAAAATTCCACCTCACTGAGACTTTGTATATGTAATTTAAAACAAGTTGACTCATTGTCCCATGTTCTTCTTTAATGTCCCCTATATAACATTATATGCTTTAGGTTTCTGGATCCAATTTTTTCCAATATGACAGGCTGCTCAGACGCTGTAAAGGTTTCCCGTCTTCTGAATGATTTGTCATTTGAAATAACTGAAAAGGTTGCTTTATTCTTGAGTTTGGTAATCAAGGATTGAATGTCCAATGTATAGCTGCATATGATTGTTTTTGTTATTTCTGTATCTGTTTATCTGATAGATGCCAATAAAGGCTTTGTTGTTGTTGTTGTTGTAAGAAGAAGGGCTCCACCCAAGACATCCCAGTGGACTAACCCAGGGATGTCAAACATGTGGCCTGTGGGCCAAACTGGCCCACCCAGGGCTTCTATCAGCCCCACAGGGCTCTCTTCTCCCACCTCCTGTTCTCACCCTGTGAAGCTCCGAAGGTCACAAAATGTTGCAAGAGTTTTCAGCATGTTTGTATTTTAAGTTAAAAATTGATATATTTAATTGTGTTGGCCTGTTGGCCTGTGTCCTCTACAAAGTGGTTCTCTGCTATTTGGTATTACATTTTATTACATTGGTATTACATTTACATTATTACATTTTATTACATTTTAGGACATGCATGGCTCGGCCCCACAAAGTCCCATTTATGTCAGATCCGACCCTCCTAACAAATGAGTTTGACACTTCTGGACTAACCCTTTTTAAAAATGGTAAATATATGAAATAAAAATATTTTTCCATTCCATTACTCAAACAATTGTATTTATTTACTAACATTTTCTTTAAAGACTGCATCTATCAGCAAAGCTTTTGGAAGGTCACTAAGGTCTGCAGTTGCCTCTACCAGGCGGTTCCTCTGTGGCTCCCTGCTGGGTGGAAGAGCCCCACCGCACCCCCCACCCCACCCGAGGAGGTCAGAAGGCTCCGGTGCTTGAATGACTCCACAGAATGAGCCAAACGGAAGCGTTTAAGGAGACATTTCCGTAATGCAAATAGGGCTGTAGTTCTTTAATGTATGTGAAAAATTTCATAAAGTTCTGTTGCAATTTTGTATGTTGTTAATGTTTATGAAAAAATTGGCAATTTTATTGTATACATTATACTACTGTAATTGCATTTTTATAAATTTTGTAATCTGTCTAGGGTATCTGTGAGAAAGGTGGACTTTTGATGAAGTAAGAAAATACATATTTCTTGCCAGATCTTTCGATCAAAGATTTTGAAGGCAGCTGGTTCCTCCCTTTTCTGATGCTTCAAGGAGCTCAGGAGAGTTGTTGTTTTTTAAATTAGGAAATAGTACTAGGAAGGATAAAGAGCCCCGTGGTGCAGTGTGGTAAAGTTGCAATATTGCAGTCCAAGCTCTCTGCTCACAACCTGAGTTTGATCCTGGTGGAAGCTGGGTTCAGGTAGCCGACTCAAGGTTGACTCAGCCTTCCATCCTTCCGAGGTCAGTCAAATGAATTCCCAGCTTGCTGGGGAGAAAGTGTAGATGACTGGGGAAGGCAATGGCAAACCACCCCGTAAAAAAAAGTCTGCCGTGAAAACGTTGTGATGCGACGTCACCCCAGAGTCAGAAACAACTGGTGTTTGCACAGGGGACTACCTTGACCTTTTTTTAAATCAGGAAGAATAAAATGTTAAATCTCCTGTTTCCCACACCTACATCATCCCCCTATTACCCCACTAATAGCCTCTCAGAGTGGCACAGGAGTGCACAGCTGAGATCCCTCAACAACCCACCTGTAGGAATGTGTGGTGGGGAATGTGGGTGGGGGGCTCCGTGTCAGCCCTCCCCCCCCCGGTTTCTCCTTCCTCTGACAAACCTCTTCCCCCTCCCCCTTTATACTTTCTTTACATTAGTATTATTTCTTTAGGTTAGGATTTTGTAGAAGTTAGGATTCGTAGAACGTTTATTTAGAGTGTGTGTTTCAAACTCTGCATTCAATTTGGTAATTCCCTTTGATAGTATTCTTTTTCTTAATAAATCCTTAATTTTAAACCCATGCCTGTTTATTATGAGGTGTGCAGAATAAATAGGCATCAGTTTAAAGTAAGGATTTATTAAGAAAAAGAATAATACCAAAGGGAATTAGCAAATTAGATGTTAAATCTAATCTTAGACTTCTGCGGACAAAAGCAAAACAGGCCCAATAATGTTTGCCCTGAGCACATGTGTTTAGAGGCTTCTGACCCCTTAAAAAGGGGATGCCTCTTTAGTCAAAGTTTGGGCCAGCTGAGTAATAAATGCTCCATGGAAGCTTTTTAAACAACATATCAAGAGCTCCATCCAGCATCACCTGAAGTTTGGCTCTAAGAGCTTAATTAACCATTCCATAATAAGTTCTATAGATTCCAATTTCCAATGGCATGCTAAAACAATTTTTGTTACAATTTTGAAGTATTGAAGTTGTTTGCCAAAAGTTATCCTCGGGACACTTCAAAATGAAAGCACCACACATCAAATTTAAACATACAATTTATGTCACCAGAAAAATATTCTCTTCTACTTGGGTCTAATACAACTGAACATAAATGGAAACACAGCCAGACAAGAACACTGATTTTCTCTATACAGAGAGGAGATTTTCTGGGGAGTCTTTCCAAGATGCATGGTTCATCTCTCTCCCCTCCCCCACACACTTATGGTGTGCTATGGGGACGTAATACAGACAGCAAAGCATTGATGACTTGATTGCAATAGATTGCATAAATGTTTTCAGTGTCATTGCCAACAACAAAAGACATGTTCCTAGATATGTGTAATGATGTTCAGTGGGGAGTAAAAGGAATAATTTGGGGGTCCTTAAAGTCCACAGTCCTGGAGAGCCAGCAGCACTCTCTTACTCACAGCTAACCTCTTAGTACACAACAGTTTTTCAGGAAAGAAGGCGACATTTATTTTTTCCAAGCCTGATTTGCATCCCATTAAAAGCAAGCTCCACCCGCTTCTGCCATCTGTCTGCAAGCATCACAGTGCTGTTTTCCTTTAACCAAGCTGTCACATGAAAAGTTCAATTCCTCTCGTTTCTTGGTTGCTTTAAACATTTATTTTAGGAGTTCTCATTTTAAAAGAAATGGAGCAGCTTATAGATTTCTTTCTCAGAGGAAAATATTTTTTACAATTCTGAAATGAAATGAAATTCCAGATGCAAGCTTGTACAGATGTAGGAACAGCTGTGGTTCAAATGTGCCTCAGTGGGCACAGGTGGGCACAGATGACCATTAGCCAGTCATCTGTAGTGCCCTGACAAGCAATGAGCCTTCTACCACTTCTGCAGAAGCCAGGGCAGATTAAAATTCTCTCACAACCTGGCACTGCATTCCTGAGCAGGTTTGCAAATCATCTTTATAAATGACCCCTTGGTAAAGGCTATCAATCCCCCAATTTCTCTCACCTCAGCCATGAAAACTGCTCTCTCTCAGTATCAGTTCTGCCACTCTTATATTTGCAATACGGTTTTGGCAAGGATTACTGAAATAATATATGAGAACAGCTTTCTGTGCTCTAAAGTGCAATATAAATGCTAAGTATTATTATCATTATTTGTATGAGCTGGCTGATCAGTCTATGTTGCAAGAAAAAACGGAAGATTGGTATCACTTACCGTGAAGCTTCCTTCTCGGTGGACTGGCAGTGGGTCGGTCCGACTACTGGGTATAGGCTCCTCCTCCTCGTCACAGGGTCGGGTGCTCCAATCGATCCGGAGGGGGAGTGGCCTATACCACCCAGGACGCGCCAGTTGTATCCAAGCCGCATCCCCCTAATAATAAAAATTTTCACCACCTCCCCATTCACGTACAGAAACGAATAAATGAGAAGATTAGTTTATCACAGTTCAACGCACCATACAAAATGGCAGATTGAAAGAAAAAGTCATTGTCAAGCAAAGCAAAGGTAATATCCTCCCCGCAGGGAAAGCACCATTGCTCCAGAATCCATCTCCAAAACCCAGGAAGCCGCTCAACTTCAACGGGCGGGCCGGACCGACCCACTGCCAGTCCACCGAGAAGGAAGCTTCACGGTAAGTGATACCAATCTTCCGTTCTCCGGTGGTCTGGACAGTGGGTCGGTCCGACTACTGGGACGTAACAAAGCTGAACATCCCCGGGCGGGACCGGCTTCCCTGTTTAGAGTGCGTGCTGCAGCACACGCCTCCCAAAGGCCGCCTCCGCTGAAGCCCATTTATCCACCTTAATAGTGTCTGGTAAAGGTATGTACCGATTTCCAAGTCGCTGCCTTACACACAGCTTCTAAGGACAGAAAAGACCGGTACACAGCTGATGTTGCAGCACCCCTTAGAGAATGGGCCGTGATCCCATCTGGAGGGGTTTGACCTTGGGCCTTGTAAGCCAAAACAATGCACTCCCGTAGCCACCTGCTAAGGGAGGAAGTGGAGACCTGTCGTCCCTGCGACTTCTTGCTAAACGAAACAAACAATGCATCAGACTTCCTCCAGTCTTTTGTGCGATTAATGTAAAAACTAAGTGCCCTCCTAACATCTAAACAGTGCAGCTCCCTTTCCTTGGGAGACTGGGGATTGGGACAAAAATTTGGAAGAACCAACTCCTGGGACCTATGAAAAACAGAATTAACTTTAGGAATGAAAGATGGGTCTGGTCTCAGTACCACCTTTTCATTATGGAAAACACAAAGCTCCTTGTCAACCGACAGGGCCCTTAATTCAGACACTCTCCGTGCTGTAGTGATACCCACTAGAAAAATTGTTTTTAGAGTCAGTTCCTTCAGTCCACAGGAAGCCATAGGTTCGAAGGGACACCCACACAAGGCATTCAGTACTATATTCAACTTCCACGAGGGGAATCTATGTACCTGTGGGGGCTTAAGGAGAGCAACACCCTTTAGGAACCGTTTAATATGCGGATGCGCTGACAAGGATTTACGCCCCCGCACCCCCTGTATAGACGATATGGCCGCCACCTGATGCCGTAGCGTGCTGGTAGAAAGCCCCTTGTCTGCCCCTTCCTGAAGAAAACCTAGAATACCATTTACCTTCACCTTCATCGGATCCCACCCCCGTAAGGTAGACCACGAAGCAAAACCTTCCAGGTGGTATTGTATATCCTATTAGTGGAACACTTACGCTATGCCAACATAGTGTCCACCACTCTGGTGCTATAACCTAGTTCCTTGAGCTGCAACCGCTCAGCCTCCAAACTGTCAATTGCAACATGTCTGGTTGAGGGTGAGACATGTTGCCCTGTGTCAGAAGGTCGTCCTTCCCCGGCAGCCGCCAAGGAGGCTGAATAGACAACCTCAGAAGCTCCTGGAACCATGACCATCTCGGCCAGAAGGGGGCCACCAACACCATCTCCGCCCTTAGTTCCACCACCCTCTGTAACACCCTGGGTAATAGTGGAAGGGGCGGGAAGGCATACACTAGTCCCGTCGGCCATGCAGCGCTGAGGGCATCGGTTCCTTCTGCCCTTGTGTCTCTGACCTTGGCAAAGAACCTGTCCACTTGACAATTTTCTGCCGTGGCACACAAGTCCACCGACACTGGTCAGTACCTGTCCACTATTAGACTGAAGGTGTCCCTGTGTAACCTCCATTCTGTTTGGTCCAGCCAGCGTCTGCTGAGCCAATCCGCTAGCCGATTGTCCTTCCCTGGAACATGCACCGCTTTGATTGACAGGAGATTGACTTCGGCCCACTCGAAGAGAACCTTCGCCTCGGCATGAAGGGATTTCACCTTGGTTCCTCCCTGTCGATTTACATATGCTTTGGCGGTTGAGTTGTCCGTTTTCAGCAGGACATGGTGACCCCTCAGAACTGCCTGCAACCCTTGCAACCCTAACCGGATCGCCCTGAGTTCCAGGAAGTTGATACTGCACTTCATCTCGTGAGGCTCCCACTGACCCTGGATCATTTGATCCTGTGAGTGAGCCCCCCAACCCCATAAACTGGCATCTGTAGTAATGCAAACCCTCTGAGGTTCGCGAAGCGGGTAACCTGGACTGAAAAGACCCGGGTTCAACCACCACTGTAACTGGGACGTCACCTCTAACGGTAATGTCACCAGTTTGGGAATTTTGTTCCCTATAATCTCCTGAAAAGGCCGCAGAAAAAATTGTGGGGAACGAGTGTGGAATCTGGCCCAAGACAGTAGATCCTGAAAGGATACCATCATCCTTAAGACTTGTGCTAACTTCATGACTGACACCTTCGGTTGCTGTAACACCCCTTGCAGAAGGAGGCACAACTTCTCCCGTCTCTCTGGGGTTAAGAAGACTCTGTCCACCTTTGTATCTATTTCCACTCCCAGATGCACTAGCCTCTGAGAGGGAAGAAGATTGCTCTTCTCTAGGTTCACCACGAAGCCGTGAGAGCGCAACATGGTCACTGTCTGCTGCATGCCCTTCAGGCATTGCTGGTGGGACCCTGCCTTCACCAGAATGTCGTCCAGGTAAGGAAATAGGGCCACACCCTGCAATCTCAGCTCCGCCACCAGGGTCACCAGAATTTTTGTGAATACCCAGGGCGAAGACTTCAGACCAAACGGCTGTCTCCATCTTGAAATGTCTTGTCAGGATGAACTTGTTGAGCCATTTCAGATCCAGGATGGTTCTGAACTCCCCGCTCTTTTTTGGAACTAAAAATATCACCGAATAGACCCCCAAACCCTGTTGAAGTACCGGGACGGCCTCCACTGCCCCTATATTCACCAAGTGCTGAATGGCCGACAACATTGCTCTGTGAGTAGATAAATCTTTTTTCCGGGGAACCCCTCGAAAATGGTTGGGGGGAAGAGAGTGGAATTCCAAGGCGTAACCTTGTTCCACTACTTCTAAAACCCACTTGTCCTGGATTGACTGGTTCCAGATGTCTGTGAAAAGGGAAAGACGACCCCCTATTTTGTTTGTCGGCTGGTGAGAGGCATAGTCACTGGGATCCTCCTTTCTTGGAGGGATTTTTGGAACCCTGATCTGACTTCCCAGAATAGTATGGTTTGGGATCACGCCCCTTCTGCTGCCACTTCCCTCTGAAGGGACGAAAGGGACCTGGTCTGGATGGTTTCTTCGAATCTCGAAAGGAAGGAAAGGACTTCCTCTGTTTCGACTCTTTACTCTTGGAAGGTAAAACCTTCTTTTTATCCTTGTTCTCAATGAGGTATCTATCTAGACCCTCCCCGAACAACAAGGTTCCTTTAAAAGGCACCGCTGCCACCCTGGCCTGGGCTGCAGTGTCTACCTCCCAATTACGCAACCAAATGTTGCGTCTGGCAGCTACCCCACATGCCATGGCTCTGGCCGCCAGTTGCATGGTGTCTAATGAACTATCTGCCACGAAGGCAGCGGATAAAGCAATCTTTTTTTTTTTTTTTGCTCGTCCTTGAACTCCTTAGGAGCTCCACTGTCTGCTGCTGCCAAGTTATTAGACCACGTGCACATTGCTCTGGCAAACAATGAAGACGTAGTGGCTGCCTTGATGGCCCAAGATGTCGCTTCAAACTCTTTGCGTAAAGCTTGCTCAATCCTCCTATCGCATGGATCTCTGGGTAAACCATCTGCGTCCATAGGAAGGACCGAATTGGCAAAGCAAGCAAAGCAAGCAAAGCAAGCAAATTTTATTTTTATATCCCGCCCTCCCCCACCAGAAGGCGGGCTCAGGGCGGCTCAGGCTAGTTACAGGGTCATCCACTGTTGGTAACTTTAATCTCTTAGTAACCTGTAGAATAAGAGAATAAAGTTTGGAGAGAATCTGTTGGTTTGCTTTAGGCTTAGTCGGACGTTCCCATTCCTCCTTGACCAGGGCAAAAAAGGCTGCAGGCAAAGGAACCCCTGTCTGAGCGCTGCTCAATTTTGGCATCATCTCCCCTGAACCTGTGGGGAGATCAGGATCCAACTCCTCATTTTCTTTAGGAGTGGGTACAAAGTTGAGGGTCCTCAGTACTTTGGGAAGCAATTTTGAATAGTATTCAGAAGGAAAGAGCCTAGATTGAACAGTGTCAGTCTGCTCCTCCTCGTCTGACAGTGCACCCTCCTCCTTATCTGACTGCTCAGTCTTCTGATTCCTCAGCTGAGCTCAGGAGGGGGGAGTCCAAACCCAAAGGAGGCTTGATCTTAGAGCGTCCTTCCATAGTGCCACTGGGACTAGTATCTCTGCCCCTTTTCCTTCCATCCTTCCTTTTTGGCTGTAGGGAAGCAGGGGAGTCCAGCTGCTGACAAAGGTCCTGTCCCAACTCTTTTAGCAGCTCTTTCTTAAGCCAAAGGACTAAATTTGACTTGGCATGCTCTCCTGTGAGGTCAGGATTCTGAGCCTCCTGTTGAGGAGTCAGAGCCCCTGACAGAAGAGGTAGATCAAATTCGCTGGGTGAGTTGCTGTGAGAGCTAGTCGCCATTTTGTTGCTTTTCACGTCCCTATAAGGGAAGGAAAGGCAAATGCAACTAAAAAGAAGCGGGAAAGGCTCAAATGGAGGACAGAATGCCTCCGTTGCGCCCTCTAACGGGCTTTTGTGTATCTTGCCTTCCAGTCAGGAACAAACCCCCTCAGAGGCCTCTCTCTCACACTCCTTTGCCAAGTCTACACGACTAGGCCGTCCGAAGGAGAGACAACGCAGGCAGCATGGGGACCCTTCTGAAGCCCCGTGGATCCGCGCGCAGCCCTATTGCTGTAGGGTGACTTACCGCGCTGCCGCTCCGCTTGCCTCCTCTCTTTCCTTCCCGCTTGGTTCCAATCGCGTCTGCGAGGGAACGAAGCGCTGCAGGCGTCTGCCGCTCGCTCAAGGTCTACTCGCGAGTAGACCCTGCAGACTGCCGCCACCGGCGTTGTTGGGACCCATCCCAACGCTTCCGTTCTGTGAGGGAACGAAGCGCTGCGGGCGTCTGCCGCTTGCTCAAGGTCTACTCGCGAGTAGACCCTGCAGACTGCCGCCACCGGCGTTGTTGGGACCGATCCCAACGCTTCTGGTCTGTGAGGGAACGAAGTGCTGCGGGCGTCTGCCGCTCGCTCAAGGTCTACTTGTGAGTAAACCCTGCAGACTGCCGCCACCGGCGTTGTTGGGACCGATCCCAACGCTTCCGGTCTGTGTTTTATTTCAATAATCCGGATCTTCTGCGCTCCTCAGCAAGCGCCTGGAGAAAAACCGTCCTGCCTCGTGCAGGGCCGGGAGAAAAACTGGCGCGTCCTGGGTGGTATAGGCCACTCCCCCTCCGGATCGATTGGAGCACCCGACCCTGTGACGAGGAGGAGGAGCCTATACCCAGTAGTCGGACCGACCCACTGTCCAGACCACCGGAGAACATGTTTTTAAGAACTGTTCCATAAAACAACACAGAAGGCTTAAGTGAGAATACTATGTTAACATGCTGTTTTCTCCCAGGCTACCCAGAACAGATCCTCTTCATATCACAGCAGAGAGTAGAAACAGAAGGAGTCATTAAGAAGATGTTCATTTTAAGGAACAAAGCAACATGGACATGCAGTAAAAGTCAAATGCTGAAACCTTACTGAGACAACTCAAAAGCTGAGGAAGTGGTAGACAAGTTCTTCTGGAGCTCCTGCAGACCCACGGGGAACTTCTTGTCCTTGGAGAGGAGCTAATATACACTATTCTTCCAGTTCTGGCTGAGTGGAGCATGACAGAGTATACCAGGGGTGGCCAACGGTAGCTCTCCAGATGCTTTTTGCCTACAACTCCCATCAGCCCCATGTCAGCTTGTGTTCAAAACTAATACTAACCAGAATGCCTAAACTGTTGTATGGTTTACTAACCCGGTGACCTGTAACCGTAATTTAGCTGTGAGAGCAAGAGGAGTGGGGGGGGGGGGGGAGAAGAGGAGCTTGGCGCCAAGAGCTGTAAAGGTGTTTGAAGTGCAAACTATGCAGCCAGCTCTCAGCCGCGGCAAGGCCGCCTGTGGGGGAGAGGGAACGGACGTAGCTAGCTATGCAAGATATCAGTGTATGAACCTCGCACCTCTCAGAAGTAGAATGTGATTGTATTGTGGGAATGATTGAAACCCCCCAGCTTTGATCCTCGGCCATAAAGGCCAGCTAGTTTGTGTGTACCTTATCACTTTCAAAGAACTCTTGTAGCAGTAACATGTATGTATCCAATAAATGAAACTTATTTTCAAATGAAAAGAGTCTGTCCATTGTTGGAGCGTCCATGAACCCTACGCTGACATTTTGAAAGTGATCCCTATTTAACGGGACTCATCGGCGAGGGTTACTTCTGGCGGATGGCCGAAGCACCGGACGACCGAGAGCCCTGCATACCCGGCCTGCCTGGGTCACCGGCGTGGTACATCACCGAAAAGAGGAGACCGCAGAGAGTGAGCAGCCAAACTCTCTTCCTCACCCCGAAGGCACCGTGCAAGCCCCGAGCCTCCACCAAGCTGATGGGCGAGATGGCGCAGAGGCATGCGAATATCCTCCGCAACCCCGGAGGACCCGAAAGGCGGCAGCAACCCGGGCGAGCCGGAGAAAGGCAAGAGGGGAGTACCCGACGACACCGGAGCCGGCGGAGGCGGCAGCGGCAATGGGGAAGACTCCCAGGGCGAGGGCGATTCGCGAGCGTCCTCCCCGAAAACCGACCCTCTGGAAGAGATCAGGCGGGAGATGGAGATTCTAGGGTGTGATCTCCGCCGAGAGATGCACAGCAACATGAATCTAACCCTGAACGAGGTGGCTAAGCAAGTGGATCGGGTCCTGGCGACGATGGAAAGAAAACTGGCCGCACACCCCGCGGGGCCGCTGCCGAGGAGCCCGACCCCGCCGCTCCCCATCCAACCATCACCGGCCCCAGGGCCGGCGGGGCTGACGGAGCCGCCATCCGGACCCCCGGGGCCCCCATCCCCGGGATCAAAAGTCAAAACCCGGGAGCTACACGCCACCTTTGACGGCAGCGCAGATAAGGTGGAATACTTCGTGATTCAAGCCAACAGCTACATGCGCTACTGGGGAACGTCTTTCCCCGACGAGCACAGCCAAGTGGCGTATCTCGGTTCCCGGCTGGAGGGCGAGGCGCAGATGTGGTACGTGACCCTATTCGAGACCCGGGGGCCAGAGGTAACGACGGTGGCCGGATTCCTACAGGCGCTACTATCCCAGTTCGAAGACCCCCTGCGAGAGACCCTGGCCATCGCCGCGATCGAAGGGCTCCACCAAGGGAGCAAATCCATCCGAGAGTACTCCCTGGAGTTCAGGAACCACAGTCGCAAAATCAAAGGCTGGAGCGAGGCGATGAAGATCAGGGCATATCGGAAGGGGCTGAACCCCGGGATCCTCGACCGGGCCCTGCAGCAGGTCCGTCCAGACACCCTGGTCGAGTGGATCCAACTGGCAGGAGAGATCGAAACCAACATGAAAGAGGTAGCGATCCAGCGCCAAGAACTACAGGGGAAACCCAGCCGAGAGACCAAGAGCGCAGCCAAGCCGGAGGCGAAGAAGGCGGGGGGAGCAACCCCAACCCCCCCCCCGGGACGCGGAAGTGCTACCAATGCGGGGACCCCAACCACCTGGCTTCCACCTGCCCGGAGAGAGCCCGGACCCCCGCGCCCACAGAAAAGGGTCCCCCGCCCAAAACCCAGCGGGCGGGGAAACCGAACGAGTCGGGTCAAAGCAGCACCGCGCTGTCGGCAGTGCTAGGCGAGGATAATACAATACTGGAGGAGCTCGGAGAGGAGGCTTGGGACCTGGAGCTGGCGGGAAACGAGACCGACCTGTGCTAGACGGTGCCCCGCGGCAGGTCCGAAAGAAACCGGCACCACTGAGGGTGAGAATAGCAGAAGAACTAATGTATATCCCATTGACTTTGTTAAATGTTGGGGAAAAGAGGTTTATCCACGCCCGGGGCTTAATAGACTCGGGGTGCACGCGGGAACTAATCGCGGCTGATGGACCTAATGGGGATAGGGCGAGAGAAACTACCCCGGCCCCTTGAGTTCGAACAGATGGACGGAACTAGGATGAGGGGAGAACCTTGTACGGAGCAGTCCCGGGAGATACTAATGGGGGTGGAGGATCACTGGGACATGGAAGTTTTTGTAATAGCCCCCTCCTGCTCCTTCGACATAGTGTTGGGGGTGGGCTGGCTGGCTCGACACCAACCCGATATCCAGTGGGGCGAGCACACCATAGACTTTACAGATCGGAGGTGCGTCACTCACCTCTGGAAGGAGATCTGGGGCCCCCGACCTCCGCCCAAGAATGAGAAACTTTGTGTGTCAATAGAGGAAGTGAAAATCGTCCCTAGGGAGTACCGAGACCTGAAAGGGGTGTTCAGTGAACGGGAAGTGGACGAGTTGCCCCCCCATCGGGCCACTGACTGTGCTATAGAGCTTTTGCCCGATCAGCTGCTGCCAAAAGCCAAATTGTACTCGATGGGGTGGGCGGAAAAGGCTGAATTGAGAAAGTTTCTGGACAAAAACCTCCAACGGGGTTTTATCCGACCCGCGACGGCCCCCCACGCCGCCCCGGTATTATTTCAAAAGAAGAAAGATGGAAGTCTTAGACTTTGCACAGATTTTCGCGGGATAAATGGGATTTCCATGTCAAACGCCTACCCCATCCCCCTGATCAAAGACTTACTAAGCGCAGTATCGGAAGGGTGCATTTTTACCAAACTGGACCTGCGCGACGCCTATTTCCGAGTCAGGATAATAATAATAATAATAATAATAATAATAATAATAATAATAATAATAATAATAACTTTTAATTTCTATCCCGCCCTCCCCGCCAAAGCAGGCTCAGGGCGGCTTACAACATAAAATACATTATACATCAGATTACATAAATTGGAATAAAATCCAAGTTAAGACAAATTACAAGTTAAAATTTACAAATTACAATGGTGCTAAAACATTCGATCTTCAATAAAGAAGGGGACGAATGGAAAACGGCGTTCAACACTCCTCTGGGGCAGTTCGAGTACCTAGTCATGCCGTTTGGCCTTCAGGGGGCCCCAGGAGTGTTCATGAACTTTATCAATGAGGTCCTTCGGAAATATTTGTATAAGGGGGTGGTGGTTTACCTGGATGACATCATTATTTATTCGAAAGACCTACCCTCCCACGTGAAATTGGTCTGAGAGGTGCTGAGCACCCTGCTTGAAAACAAACTGTATGCCAAACTTTGGAAATGTGAATTTCACAAAGAGGAACTGGACTACCTGGGGTTCCGAGTCTCGGGGAAGGGATTTGCCATGCACCCGGCTAAGGTCCAGGCGGTGTTAGAGTGGGAACCCCCGAGGACACGTAGACAGCTCCAATCTTTTATCGGATTCTCCAATTTTTATAGATCCTTCATACTCGGTTTTGCTAAGGTAGCCCTTCCCCTCACAGACCTACTGCAGACAAAAGGGAAGGGACCAGAGGCGAAAAAACCAAACGCTAAACTTAAATGGACCAGCCAGTGTCAGGAGGCGTTTGACAAACTAAAGCGCCTCTTCACGAGCGAACCCGTGTTAGTGCACCCTAACGAACTCAAACCCTTCGTGGTGTAATGTGACGCTTCCGACACGGCTGTCGGAGCCATTCTCATGCAGAGAGACGAGGAGGGGCACCTAAGACCGTGCGCCTACATCTCGCAGAAATTCTCCGGCGAGCAGCGAAATTGGTCGGTCTGGGACAAGGAAGCCTACGCAGTCACGTTTGCACTAAAAACCTGGCGCTCCTGGTTAGAGGGAGCCCGGGTCCCCTTCAAGATCCGGACAGACCACAAGAACCTAGAAGCCCTAACCGGGCGGCGGAAACTGACCGGGAAGCAGATCCAATGGGCCGGGTTCTTCGCCAAATTTGATTTCACCCTCCGCCATATCCCCAGAGCTAAAAACTTTTTAGCGGACGCTCTGTCCCAGCAGCCCCAACACGAAAGCGAGAAGGAGGAAGTTATAGACTCACTGATCTCCCCGCGGGCAGTGGCGGGGGCGGTGCAAACTCGATCGAAGTCCAAAACCCCAACTGCGGGCCCGTGGGGGGGAAGCAGGCTGATTGCCGAGACTGAAGCGGAGGGGGTAGGGCGACCGGAGGGATTGATCAAGGGGGAAGGGGGGTTCTGGTACCACAAGGGGAAACTCTACATCCCCGAATCCCTCCGGGCAGAAACACTACATCACTGCCACACGAGTAGACTGGCTGGACACTTTGGCTACGTAAAAACGTTGCACATGGCCCACAGACAGTTCTGGTGGCCACAAATGAAGAAAGACATTTCCAATTTTGTGCAAACATGCCCAACCTGCCTCATGGCAAAGAGAAGGGGGGGGAAGGTTCCGGGATTACTACAACCCCTCCCCACCGCAGCACGGCCGTGGTCGGTCATCTCCATGGACTTTATAGTGGAGCTACCCCCATCAAGGGGGAGGACAGTGATTTGGGTGGTGGTCGACACATTCTCCAAACAGGCTCACTTCATCCCCTCCGCAAAAGAGCTAGCCCATTTATTTTTCGTCCACGTGGCCCACCTACACTCGATCCCCGACAAAGTCATTAGTGACCGCGGGCCACAGTTCGTTGCCAACTTCTGGCGGGAGTTCTGTAAACTAATGGGCATGGAGCAGGGCCTGAGCTCGGCTTATCACCCCCAGATGGACGGCCAGAGCGAGAGGGTTAATGGGCTCCTGGAACAATATTTAAGGTGCTATGTGAACTTCCAACAAAGCAACTGGGTGGACTTACTTCCTTTTGCAGAGTACAGTTATAACAACAGCCTCCATGCCTCCATCAAGGTCTCTCCTTTTCAAGCGGTCCACGGGTACGAGGGGAAGCCCCTACCTACCCTACCGGGGGGTAGTGAACCCTCACTCTCCCCCGAGTGCCATCAATGGTGGAAAACATTGGAAAACTCTTGGAAGGCAAAGAGAGACTACAAAGCCCAATTTGACAAAAAACACAGCCCGGGGTGGGACTTTAAGGTGGGGGAGACGGTCTTCCTGTCCACAAAGAACTTACCGCTCCCCCAAACCTCCCGGAAGTTGGCATATAAGTTCCTGGGGCCGTTTCGAATAAAACGGGTGATTAACAAGGTGACCGTGGAACTAGACTTGCCCAAGCTATTTAGTAAGGTGCACCCCGTTTTTCATTGCAGTCTGATTCGTCGAGACCCGGGGGGGTCGAAATGGCATACTCGGGGCCCCGAGCCATCAAGGTGCGGGGCCAACAACACCACGAAGTGAAGGAGATTCTCGATGCCAGATTGCACCGGGGTGCTCTGCAGTATTTAGTGAGGTGGCGTTACTTCCCCCCTAGTTGTAATGAATGGGTGAAAGCCTCGGATCTGAACGCCCCGCTACTCCTTAAGCAATTTTACCTACTGCACCCAGACAAACCCCGAGCGCGAGCTTAGGGGGGGCAGTATGTCAGCTTGTGTTCAAAACTAATACTAACCAGAATGCCTAAACTGTTGTATGGTTTACTAACCCGGTGACCTGTAACCGTAATTTAGCTGTGAGAGCAAGAGGAGTGGGGGGAGGGGGAGAAGAGGAGCTTGGCGCCAAGAGCTGTAAAGGTGTTTGAAGTGCAAACTATGCAGCCAGCTCTCAGCCGCGGCAAGGCCGCCTGTGGGGGAGAGGGAACGGACGTAGCTAGCTATGCAAGATATCAGTGTGTGAACCTCGCACCTCTCAGAAGTAGAATGTGATTGTATTGTGGGAATGATTGAAACCCCCCAGCTTTGATCCTCGGCCATAAAGGCCAGCTAGTTTGTGTGTACCTTATCACTTTCAAAGAACTCTTGTAGCAGTAACATGTATGTATCCAATAAATGAAACTTATTTTCAAATGAAAAGAGTCTGCCCATTGTTGGAGCGTCCATGAACCCTACGCTGACACCCCAGCCACTGGCCATGCTGGCTGGGGCTGATGGGAGTTGTAGTCAAAAAAATATCTGGAGAGCTACCGTTGGCCACCCCTGGAGTATACAGTGGTCTGCTTTGAGGAGAGTTTTATTTTTAATATTTTTAATCTCTTATCTCTTATTCTTGCTGGTTAGCTTAGTTGGCTTCTCCTGCAAGTTGACTGGTATTCATATGATTAAGGGAGGTCGTAATAGGAACTTGCTCTGGAAACTCCCTAGAAGCTTCTATAGAACCAGAGGAAGCCCGACTGACGCTGAAGCCTCCTGCTTGTTGAGGGACAGTTGTGGAGCCAGCAGTGGGGTGGGAAACATCCAGCTAAGGATAATGAGCTGAGCACTCGTTAGAAGAAGAAGAGTTGGTTTTATACCCTGTCCTTTACTTTCTGAAGGTGTCTTGGAGCGGCTTACAATCCCTTCCTCTCCCCACAACAGGATTGGTATAAAATGTTCTTCAGACCCAAAGAAATTTTAAAAGCAACCAAGAGCTATAATGCCAGATGTTGGAAATGCAAGAGTACAGATCCAACCTTCTACCATATTGGTGATCTTGTAACAAAGCTAAAAAATATTGGCTAGAGATCCACAAAGAAATAAAAAAAAATACAAAAAGATACAAAAGTCAACTTCCCGATGAATTAAGAAAATATGTTATTAAACACAATACTATCTAATGTATCAAAATTTAATAATGTGCTATTTAAATATATGGCGACAGTGACAAGAATGGTATCTGCATCAAAACGGGAAGCTGAAACATGCCCAGAATTGACTGATTGGAAAAATAAACTAAACTAAATTAATTAACTAAACTAAACTAATAAACTAAAGCTAACTTCATAGATGTATAATAGACCAGGATCTGAATTTCAAGAAAAATTGAATTTATTTTTGTATATATTGATCAAAATTAGGCTGCAAAGCTTTAAAAACAAAAAAATATAAAATGATAAAGTCCAAAAAGATTTACAGACAGAATTGAGAAGCATATGTTCAGAATGTTTACACTTTCAATGACCTAATGTTAGAAACATCAGAAATGTCAGGAGCGTAAATGTATTTGTATGTAGACCAGACCAAAATAAAAAGTATACAAGTAATTTGTACTTAACAATGTAAGTTCTGTTTAGTAACCTTATTGATAGAAAAATGTTGCTAGTTACAATTTATTAGATAATATTAATAATGGCTCTTTCACTTAGTGATTTTTATGATATTTTTATGATATATATATAGCCTTCCTCTCCCCACAACACACCCCTGTGAAGTAACTGGGTCCCTGAGAGAACTGGAACTTTTCCAAGGTTGCCCAGCTGGCTGTGTGTGAAGGAGGAGGGGGGATCAAGCCCAGTTCTCCAGATCAGAGTCTGCCGCTCTTCACCACGACTTAACACATTCGTGACAAAACAGAACTGTTTTTGAACTGTCTTCTGTGAATGTCTTTTTGCTACATGCTCTTGTCTATTTGAAGTTCTTCGTGCAAGCTTGGTCAGAACACCATGACCTCTACATTACACTGTTTTGTATTTTAAAAATTATGGTGTCTTTTAGGGTTTTTTTTATTTACATAGCTCTACGCTAAGATCCTATAGTTTCGGTGCAATGGCATTCTGGCATGGCTCCAGGTCAAGACATGGGCTTTTTTCCAAGGAGTAACAATATTCCAGTATTTAGTCTGTGGAAATAAAGAAGCCCTTCCAAAGACATCTGTTCTAGATATCAAGACATTTCATCCGTCTTTCTTCAGTTTAAAGGCTTATTTATCACTGGAACCCAATCTTTACAATACATTCACAGAAGACCAACAAGGTTCAGAACATGTCTGTCAGATTTCCAGGTTCTTCTGGAATGCCATTGCACAGCTAATGGCTTGGCTGGTGAGGACAAGTAGAATTTAGAAGATGTCATATTTACTGGCCACCTCCCCAGTCTCAAGAGTTCCCCTACCACTGTCGCTTTGAAACATGGCGCTTCAGAGTCCCCATCTTCTGTGAGGATGCTGATGTCCTCGTTGCCTTACTGCACATATCTTTGTACCTTCACCCTGTGTCTCAAGTGAATCTAATTTCTCTAACATTTTGTGGTTTGTTTGTTTTTTAAACAGGAGAAGACCTCTTGCATGTTTTAAACAAGTTTATTGGTAAAGAGGGAACTGCAGAAACTGATGTGTCAGAATAGTAGTACAACAATAGTATACTAAAGGCCCCTGTCCTGTACATTTGCTTATTTTTATTTTATTTATTTAGCTGATTTCTATTCCACCCTAGCCCACGAACGGGCTCAGGATGGAGTACAACATATCACAACAACAATAACATCACAATAATTAATTAATAAAAACCAGCCATTAAAACAGTAAAAATCAATTTACAGCAAACCATTCAATTTCAACAGGCAACAGCTCTGGCACAACAAAACTAGGGTCAAAACTAGGCCCAACAACAGATGGAATGACACAACAAGGGAGGCCAGATATCCCCCTGTAAACCCAGAGGGAGGCTTCCAGAACAAACCAGTGCAAAGTTACTCCAGCATTCTCCAGTCTATAGAATTACACTGTTAACAAGCCAGGCTTTAAGCAGTAAAGCTGAAGAAGAACAGACTAAATTAACTGGCAAATTCAAAGGATATTTTAAAACACTCCCCCCCCCCCCCCCCCAGAATGCTTGATAATCAATCTGTTGAAAGCGTAACACCTTCTTCTCCCAAAGCACAGCCTTTCAGTCCCTAGAGAAACTCTGTGGGAGCTTCATGACTGGTTTCTTCCTGCTTCCCTGGCTCCTGCTCCATAGCAACAAAAGTAAAATTAGCAGCAGACTGGAGCCCTTGAGAAATACACCCAGGTAGCCACAGAAAAGACCAGTAATGAGGGATATGTGCCCTACTGAGAGAACCACTTGAGGCACTATTATTACTCATGATCACTCACAAAATTTGGAAAATTTGTCAATTTGCTGATATGTAAGTGTGAAGCACATATTGCATCTCAGTGCTTGCACAGCAATGAAAGTTCATATGGTATGTTCTGCCCCCCCCCCAGGCTTAATCACCCCCATAATTCACCTTCTGGAGGTCCCACCCAGAATTGCTTGGGGGGAACTGGCAAAAAGTACCTTTGTGGGGGCATGTAGTATAGGGGGAATCCAATTCATGCATGTATTTCCCATCTTTCTACACTAATTTCTGATTTGCTTCTGAATCAATTCAAGGTCCTGTTACTTACTTTTAAACCCAATTATATAATTAGCTATTGCTGACCCTGGTACAATGTCCAATATTTCCTGTATCTGATAGGCAATATCCAATAATGTGAAAGGTTTACCCAATATGTCCCAATTCCCATATTTTCCCCTCAATAAATATGAAAATATTAGGAACTTATCATAAAGATAGGCAATTTTTTAGTTCACAATTTGAAAGGGGGGGGGGGAGACCATATTTTTAACAGACAAAACACTCTTGTAATGAGATGGAACAAAAGTTCTGCAAAATGCTCTGGGACAACTGTATCACAAAAAGCAAAACTAAGTCTTGGGTGAGACTATTCATTTTAGACACAAAAATGATACTGATAAACAGAAAGAGCACCAAAGAACAAAATAAAACTAGTGAACAAGAATACAATTAGGGCATCACTTAAATAGGACACATGTTGGAGACACGCTCTGGAAGTTCTTAATTGTTATGCTACATTTACTACTTATCTGAGCCACTAATACCAGGACTGGGAAACCCCGGGTTCAAATCCCCACCCACACTCCGCTCTCTCTCTCTCTCTCTCTCTCTCTCTCACACACACATGCACACAATATAGGGGGAATCCAATCCATGCATATTTCTTAATTTGTATAAAAATCTATCTCACAGGGCTGTTCTGAGGGAAAATAATATGATGTTTTTTATCCAGCTCTTGTAACAAGTAGGCCAGGGAAGGATATTTGATTCTCCTCTGCTTCATTTTACACTCACAACAACCCTAGGTGGTAGACTAGGCTGTGAGTGACTGACCTAAATTCCAAATGGAGCACGTTAAATAATTATTCTGCCTTTTAAAAACTTCATTAAATTTAGTCAATGATCAGAATAATAATAAGAATTTAACTAAGTCCCCTTTTTAGACAAAACTGAGAATGTAATTAATAGCAAGGACCTTTTGAAGTTAGAAGAGAATAAAAAAAGGCTACCCAGACTTAGTCTTGTAAAAGGCTTCGGCCTGCTTGCGATGGTTATGGAAAGCAAGCTTATATTAGAGCTAACAAATACAGATTAATTAAGGAAGGATTTCCCTGATTTCTAACAATTTGATGGCTGGCAGTCTTTTGAAAACAGTGACCTATTTTATAACAGTGATTTTGAAAATGCTTTATTTATACTGTTTTATGTTCGATGTATTGAGCTCTGAGGATTTGGAAATGCTAAATAATTGATGGTCTCACCACCAAAGGAATGTTCATCAAAGTAAGAAGCTACAGTTTCTGTTAATTTGAAGGAGTTACAGAAACAGGCAAAACATCTGGATGAGGATGCAAATATCACTAACCAAAACAAACAACCATGTTTTAGAAGCCCAAGCCCATGATGGTCCTGGCTTGGGTAAACCAGGTCAGCCTCTCTCATCAGATCTCAGCAGGGTCAGCCCTGGTGGGTATTTGGAAAACATAGTCTTGGGTGAGCCTGGAAAGTCCAGGGTTGCTCTGCAGAGACAGGCAAGGGCAAACCAGCTCTAAACAACAACTCTTGCCCTGAAAACCTTTGGGGCTCACTGAAGTGTGGTGTGACTTGACAGCCCCCCCTCCCCAAAAAAGCCTACAATGACATATGACATGAGTTCCACCGATTTATAACCATGAACAAGTAGACCAAATATATATTATGCAAAATGCATAGATTCCCCAAGTGTCCCTATTCCAACATTCCCATAGCGCACCAAATTAAATTTTACTCCCACACAATCTTATTATGTTATCCTAATTAAAGCAGTTCAGTGTAGCCCTGAAGGTGGAGCCGTCCAGCACACTGATTGGCCAACCCTGTGCACTTGACCATTTGCCACCCTGGAGATGCAAATAAAAGCCCCCCTGGAGACAAGCCAGGCCTCGAGATTTCCTCAGTCCTAGAAACAGAAATGATGCTTGCTTCACCTGCCCGAATTTCCTCCTTCCAGTGAAAATGGTTGGAACAAAAAAGAAAGCAGAACAGTTTCTTGCTGAAGGATTTAATTTTGGGAAAGAACATCAGGTCTGTTCTGAAGTCTTATTTTATTTTAATGAAAGAAACACTGTTTAGAGGCTGGGTGTGTAATTTGGATCCCCACCTGCTCAATAAGGAAGGCCACTTCAAGCTGGGCAGGAGGCCAGAGGGGCCTGCAAGTCGTGAGTGGGTTGATCAGAGCTACCCCCCCCTCTGCACCCCAGGATACTGTACAAGGTGTTTGCTCTTCCCATGGCTCATGGTTCTAGAAAAGACTGCCCCTTGACACAGTAGAAGTCTTGGTGCTGAGACCTGACCAAGAACAATTTTGTAAGAATCTTAGAAGATATGTTACTTTGGCCACTTTGAGTTCAAGTCCACCATCAGCTGGATGCTGTTTCTCTGGTATTATAGTCAAGATGCTGGTGGGACTCCTGCTTGTCCTCGAAGCTGTTAACTAAAGAAGATCCAGGCCTTGGGACCAGAGATTCTGGTAGTATGGAAGACGCAACTACCTGAGAAGACCAGTCGGGGGGAGCAAGAAAGCTGACTAATCATGCAAAGAAACATGTAAGCATTTTAAAATATCAGACACATTTGAATTTGCTTGGATGCATCGGAACAGCTCACCCAATGGCAGCTTCCCTGCTTGTAACTGCACCAACAACTTTTCAAGCACAGGGTGGTTGACCATTCTGACATCATGCCTGATGGGGGCTACTTTCCTCCTCTGAAGTTAATGTCGGAGGATTTCTGGCTGGTGGACTGCTGGGTCCTCTTAGAAGGCTTAGATTATGCAGTCTTGGTTTGCAGCTTTGGAATACCTTAGATCAGGGGTATCAAACATACGGTCTGCAGACCTGATCTGCCCCCCAAAGGGCTCCAATCAGGCCTGCCAGCATTTTCTTCTTCCTTTCCCCTCGCCTGCTGCTTTCAGTTGCCATTTTTTCTTTCTCCCCTGTGAGGAGAAAGCAGAGCAAAGCAGCCTCTCCTCGCTCTTTCCTCCACCCTCCCTCTTCCCAAAGGGAGGAGGAGGGGGGAGGAGCCTCAGCCAGTGGAGGAGCTCAGCTCTGTAGCTCTGCTGTGTGACTGAGTTTGCCAGGGTCAATCAATCACACTGCAGAGTTACTGAGCAAAGCCGCTCTTCCTTCTAGTGGCTGAGGCTTCTCTCCCTCCTCATCTCCTGAGGAAGGAAGGAAAGAGAGAAAGCTTTCTTTCTTCCTGGTACTTGATCCCACGGGGGTGGTGGTGGTGGTGGTGTGGAAATACAAAGAAAGCAGCTGTGAGACCAGCTACACTTTATTCAAGGTATGAGTTTTTGCCTTGCTACAGAGAGAGTGTGTGTGTGTTTTGTTGGTTTTTTTTTAATTTTAAACCAATTTTATTGTTAAATAGATATAATACAATACAAACAAACAACCTAAACATCAAACCAAAACTGTAACTATAACTTCTGCCATTCTGCCATGTTTACATCATATTACTAAGAATCTTAATAATATACAAAGTTTATATATTTCTCTGGTAATTTACATAAAGCACCTTGATTATTCTGTATAAATTCGAAATAAGAGAACCATTTTTCTACAAAGTTATTTTTGTTACTATTGTCAGGCTCTGTTCATTGATGTTATTGCTAATTGCTATTTACTAACCATATTGATCAATGCGCATATATGCCCACTAACCTATAGCCGTTGAATATTAGAGGGGGGGCGCGAAGTAGAAAGTAGCTTCCTAGGAATATCAAAGGTTGGCAGGCCTGCTTTGAAGTAGAAAGTGCCTGCCAGATTCTCACCTCCTCCCTAGAGGCAGCAAGGACATTGCTGCCGGAAATTGTAACCATCAACTGAAGAGATAAGGGGGGAGCCGTGTGAAACTCTCACATGCAAAAGCAGCCTTTGTTTTGGGAATTGGGATGTAGATGCTATTGCTTTGATGTTAGATGTTAAATACAAATGATTTGAACTGCTTACCATCAGTTCCAATACCTATCATGCTGGAGTAACTTTGGAGTATACAATAAAGGCAACTTTGCTTCAAATAACAAGTCTGCTCATCTGGAAACTTCAATGAACCCTCGCTGACAACTATTTTCTTTAACATTCGATTAATCCAAATTGCTTGCAATCTTGTCCATCGTTATAACGTCCCAAATTTTTAAAAACCATTTGTCAGAACTTGTAACTTTCCTTTGTGCTGTTAGCCCAACTGACTCCATATTGGAATCAGATACTAACCCAATGTACTCTTAGCTGGGCCACTAATGCTATGCTATGTATTTCAAACAAACTGTGATCACTGAAGGGTGGCAGATAGCCTCTGGTCAACATCTGCAGGTGCCCTTTGAAGCTGACCAGCCAGGACATCTCAGCAGGACTCCATCCTCCCTCGCTGATAACAGACCCTGGGAAACAGACAGTTGTCTCTGGCCGTGTGAAAGATCGTTTTATTGTTGCTGCCACAACTGCATAAAAATGTAACCAATGCTATGCTCGTTATCAGTGTTATTCTGTGCCTTCAGTACTGTAGTTCTCAATAAACGCCTATACTTTTGTAACGAAGTCTTGGGCCTCGATTAAAGTTCTTCCAGTTCTGACATTATAACACTGATCCCTTTTTTGGGAGCTTATCTGAACTGGCAACTTAGCTGGATGGCAGCAAAGGCTCCAGATAACGGAGAGCCCAGCACACCCCCGGGGGAGAGACCGCTAGAACCCGGGGTAACTGCGGTGAGACGCAAGGTCAAAGACCCAACGCACTTCTCCACGGCAATTTTCGCCCCGAGGAGCTGGACCCCGCAGAAGTCCACCGCGCTCATGGAAGCCGCGGACGAGAGATACAAGGCGTTGGCGACAGGGGCCGGAGGGGACGACTGGGACCCGGAGAGAGAGGGGGCCCCGATCCCTAGTGGTGGCGACTCGACACACGCGCTCCGCAACGAGCTGTTCCAGTGGGTGAGAGAAATCCACGATGAGGTCCACGAGACCAGCGTCCAGCTGGCCGCGGAGATGCACTTGCAGCTGGACACGATCCAGGACCAGATCCGTACCCTGCGAGGGGCCGGGCCGGGAGCGCCAGTCGGGCCTCCCGGAGGAGGGCCGATCCCCCCGGCTGCGCCCGCCGACGGATCACCGGCAGTGCCTGACGGAGGAGCGCCGGGGCAACCGGCAGATCCCCCCATCGACGGGGATTGGGGCCCGGCTGGGCCACTGGCCCCAGGCCCCACGGGCCCACCCGCCGGACCACCTCCGGGTCCACCACCGCCCGCTGGGCCCCAGCCGGCGGTGCCGGCGGCACCCGTGGCACCAGCGGCCCCGGTGGGGGGGGGGGAAGCAGCGAGAGCCCGCAAACTCCAGATCACGTTCGATGGAGATGGGGACGAGGTGGAGTATTTCACCATCCAGTGCAACAACTTCTTCACCCATTGGGGCGAGAGCTACCCGACGGAGGCGAGCCGAGTAGACCACGTTGCCTCCAGGCTCAAGGGGGCCGCGAGGAAGTGGTACGTGGGGCTATACACGGGGAGGAGACCCGAGCTGGCGACGGTGGCGGATTTCCTCCAGGCGATGCTGCGGCAGTACGGTGACCCCCTGAGAGAAGAAAAGGCCATCGAAGCCCTCCAGAGAATTGAGCAGGGGAACCGCACCACCTGAGAGTACGCTACCAAGTTTATGGCGCACTGCGCAGCAGTGAGGGGTTGGAGCGAGCTGATGAAGTACACGGCGTTCAAGAACGGCCTGAACGCTAACATACTCGACCGGTGCTACCACCAAGGCCGACCCGACACCCTGGTCGGCTGGATCCAACTGGCCGGAGAGGTGGAAACCAACCTGCAACACTTCGGAATCTGCCGCCAACAGCAACTGGGGAGAAAAGGGGGAAGGCCGAGTACCCCGACGACCAAACCCGAAGGGAAGAAGGCGCCCACCACCTCCACCCCGGTGGGGACGGGGAGGAGATGCTTCAGGTGCGCAGTCCCGGGGCACCTGGCCGCCAACTGCCCCGAGAAGACGCAGCCCGCCACCCCGCCGCCCAAGCCGTTCGCGGCCACCCCGAAAAAAGGGGGGCGGGCCAAAGAGCCCAGTTGGGGCGCTGTCGCCACATCCATGGCGATTGACGAGGATATTATAACCGTCGCGGAATCGAGCGAGGAATTGTGGGACCCCGAGTCGGCGGAAAACAACAGCAACCTGCTTTAATAGGTGCCGCAAAGCAGGTCCGTGAAGCACCGGCACCAATGACGGTGAGAGTTACCGGGGAGCTATTATTTGTGGCCGTGACTTTATTGAACCCCAGCTTAAAGCGATTCATGCACGCCAGGGCCTTAATAGAATCAGGGTGCACTAGGGACATCATCACCCCCCGTCTCGTAGAGGCGCTCGGATTAGCCAAGTCCCCATTACCCCACCCAATCCAATTCGAACAGATGGATGGGTCAGTGATGAGAGGGGAACCCTGCACCGAGGAGACCCAAGCGGTACCAGTGGGGACCGAGGATCACTGGGGGATCGAAACGTTTGTAATAGCCCCCTCTTCCTCATTCGATGTAGTAGTAGGGGCGGGCTGGCTAGCGAGACACCAGCCAGACATACAGTGGGAAGCACAGGTCGTGCGCTTCCCAGACTGGCGGTGCGAGCACCACCACTGGCGGAAAGAATGGGGTCCTAAGGCGCCACCTCAAAATGAGCGGCTATGCCTGACCATAGAGGAGGTGAAATCGATCCCCCAGGAGTACCGAGACTTGAGGCGGGCTTTTAGTGAGGAGGAGGCGAATGAACTTCCCCCCCACCGCCCAACTGACTGTGCCATCGAACTAATACCAGGGCAAGAGCTGCCGAAAGCTAAGCTTTACTCGATGGGCTGGGCGGAGAAAGCGGAACTGAAAAAGTTCATAGACAAAAACCTGAAGCGGGGGTTCATTCGCCCCGCCACGGCCCCCCACGCAGCCCCCGTCCTATTCCGCAAGAAGAAGGATGGCAGTTTGAGACTTTGCAAAGATTTTCGCGGGATAAACGGGATTTCCATGTCAAATGCCTACCCGATCCCGCTGATAAAAGACTTACTAAGCACTGTGGCGGAGGGCAAGGTATTTACCAAGCTCGACCTCCGAGATGCGTACTTTAGGGTCCGGATCAAAGTGGGAGACGAGTGGAAAACGGCGTTCAACACGCCGATGGGGCAGTTTGAATACCTGGTGATGCCATCTGGGCTACAAGGGGCGCCGGGGGTGTTCATGAACTTTATCAATGAAGTGTTGAGAGAATATCTGTATAAGGGGGTGGTAGTGTACCTGGATGACATCATTATTTACTCTAAAGACCTGAAATCACATGTGCCATTGGTTAGAAAGGTGCTGACCACCCTGTATCAAAACAAACTGTACGCCAACTTAACCAAGTGTGAGTTCCACAAGACGGAACTAGACTACCTGGGGTTCAGAGTGTCGGGGGAAGGGCTAGCGATGGACCCCGCGAAAATCCAGGCAGTCCTGGATTGGGAACCGCCCTGAACCCGACGGCAGCTACAATCATTTCTCGGGTTCGCAAATTTTTACCGCAGGTTCATCAAAGGGTTCGCCCGGGTCATGCTGCCCCTCACAGAGCTCCTAAAAACAAAAGGGAGGGGGGAGGAAGCAAAAAAGCCCAGAGCACGCCTTGCAGGGTCACCAGAGTGCCAACGCGCGTTCGATGAACTGAAAAGACTGTTCACAAGCGAACCAGTGTTAGCCCACCCAAACGAACTAAAGCCATTCATGGTGCAATGTGACGCCTCCGACGTCGCGGTAGGGGCAATATTAATGCAGAGGGACGATGAGGGGGGGTTAAGACCATGCGCGTATATCTCCCACAAATTCTCAAACGAACAGAGGAACTGGTCAGTGTGGGACAAAGAAGCCTTCGCGGTCACGTTCGCTTTAAAAACATGGCGATCGTGGCTAGAGGGAGCCCGGGTCCCCTTTGAAATTTGGACAGATCACAAAAACCTCGAGGCGCTAACCGGTCGGCGCAAGCTGACCGCCAAACAGATAAGGTGGGCGGGGTTTTTCGCTAAATTCAACTTTGTGCTTAAGCACATCCCCGGGACTAAGAATTTTCTGGCCGACGCACTCTCGCGCATGCCCCAACATGACAGCCAGAGAGAGGAAGTGATAGACTCGCTCATCCCCCCCACCCAAGTGGCGGGAGGAGTTACCACTCGGTCGGGGAAAAAGACAGGGATTCCAGAGCCGAAGGAAAAGGAACGCTTCGTGGCCGAGACAGAGGCGGAGGGAGGGGAGAGGCCCGAGGGCGTTGAGAAGGGAGAAGGCGGGCTATGGTATTATAACGGAAAGATCTATGTGCCAAAAAGCCTGCAGTGCGAAGTCCTAACACAATGCCACTCCTGCCGCCTGGCAGGGCATTTTGGCTATGTAAAAATGCTTAACCTGGTCACCCGACAATTTTGGTGGCCACACCTGAAAAGGGACGTGTCCGAATTTGTAAGCTCCTGCCCGACATGCATTATGACCAAACGGAGGGGGGGAAAGCCACCGGGCCACCTGGTTCCACTACCGACCGCAACCAGACCATGGGCAGTGGTGTCAATGGATTTCATAGTGGAGCTACCCCCTTCCCAAGGGAAAACAGTGATCCTAGTGGTAGTGGACACCTTCTCCAAACAGGCCCACTTCATCCCGTGCAAGCAATTGCCCACAGCCAAGAAGTTAGCTATTTGTTTTTCAATCACGTGGTCCGCCTCCACTCCTTCCCTGATAAGGTAATTAGCGACCGCGGGCCACAGTTCGTTGCTAACTTCTGGCGGGAGTTTTGCAAAGTCGCAGGGATAGAGCAGGGGCTTAGCTCCGCCTACCACCCGCAAACGGACGGCCAGACGGAGAGGGTTAACGGGCTTCTGGAGCAGTACCTTAGGTGCTACGTCAACTACCAACAATCAAACTGGGTGGAACTCCTAGCATTCGCAGAGTATGGATACAACAACAGTTTGCACAGTTCCACAAAGACCTCCCCCTTCCAAATAGTCAACGGCTACGAGGGCAAGCCTTTCCCTCACCTCCCCCTTCCAGCTGGGGCCCCCAAGCCAACCTCGTGTCAACAATGGTGGGAGGGGGTCCGCCGAGGGTGGGAGGTAATACAAGAAAACTTAGAAAAGGCCAAGGAGGAATACAAACGGCATTTTGACAGAAAGCACTCTCCCCAATGGGAATTTAAGGAAGGGGAGAAGGTATTCCTGTCAACTAAAAACCTCCCGCTACCCCAAGCCTGCCGGAAACTAGCATATAAGTATTTGGGCCCCTTTAAAATAAAGCGGGTGATCAACGAAGTGACCATAGAACTGGAACTGCCCAAGCTACTGAGTAAGATCCACCCTGTTTTTTATTGCAGCCTTCTTCGCAACGATCCTGGAGCTATATCCTGGCACCCTCGCCCTCCAGAGCCACCTTCTACTCGAGTGAAGGGCCAGAGCCACCATGAGGTGAAGGAGATCCTAGACTCCAGGGTCAGGCGAGGGGTGCTGTACTACCTGATTCGGTGGAAGTACTTTCCCCCGAGCTGTGACGAGTGGGTCAAAGCCAGTGATGTATCAGCCCCGCAGCTGCTTAAGAGATTCCACCTACTGTACCCACACAAGCCCAAGGCGAAGAGCTTAGGGGGGGGCAGTATGTCAGAACTTGTAACTTTCCTATGTGCTGTTAGCCCAACTGACTCCATATTGTAATCAGATACTAACCCAATGTACTCTTAGCTGGGCCACTAATGCTATGCTATGCATTTCAAACAAACTGTGATCACTGAAGGGTGGCAAATAGCCTCTGGTCAACATCTGCAGGTGCCCTTTGAAGCTGACCGGCCAGGACATCTCAGCAGGACTCCATCCTCCCTCGCTGATAACAGACCCTGGGAAACAGACAGTTGTCTCTGGCCGTGTGAAAGATCGTTTTATTGTTGCTGCCACAACTGCATAAAAATGTAACCAATGCTATGCTCGTTATTAGTGTTATTCTGTGCCTTCAGTACTGTAGTTCTCAATAAACTTCGTTTTGTAATGAAGTCTTTGGCCTCGATTGAAGTTCTTCCAGTTCTGACATTGCCTTTTAGATGGCAGGGATGCTGATTTCCACTGTTGTGCAATTAATATTTTTGCAGCCAGTAAAAACAATGATGTTAATTCTGCTTTATGTTTCGGCACTTCTTTATTATTCTAAAGGTTTAACAGAATCGATTCAGGAGAAAAAGGAATTTTGTGATTTATAATTTGTTCAATTGTTGGTATAATTAATTTCCAGAAGTTTAAAATTAAAGGACAATCCCACCAGCAATGAATAAATGAACCTATGTTATTACATCCTCTCCAACAATTTGCATTAGTTGTTCTCGTCGCATGAAATATTTGTAGTGGTGTTAAATACCACCTGGAGAATAATTTAAAATTTTGTAGTCGTAAGTTTAATAAAGGAGTATGGTATAGTTTTGATGACCAAATGCTAAACCAATTTTCTGTTGTAATATGTTTGCCACAGTCTTTGATCCATGCTTTTTGTTGGGAATTTTCTTTGTTTAATTTATAGTGAATAAGTGCCTTGTATATAATTGCTGTTTTACCCTTAAGTTTAGGTTCTGTGTCTGACAGAGCTTCTTCAAAGGCATTTAATGGTCTGTTAATTTGAGATAAGATATTTGGATTATGCATTAAATGATGGACTTGGCTATATTGCAACCAATTGGCTTCAAGTTGGTATTTTCTTTCTATATTTTTATTTGTTCTCATTAAGTTATTTATATTTAGGTGTTTAAATCTAAAGACTCCTTTTTGTCTCCAATTGTGAAAATTTAACCTAGCTTTGGCAGCTGGGATTCAATCCTGACCTAAGAAGAGTGTTGCAGGCGAAGGAGGAGGAGCTAGCCTAGTTTTGTTTTTATCCCACACCTGTAAGGTAAGAGTTAAGAAGGGATTCAGTTGGATATTGGGGTTGCGATACTTAGGCAGATCTAGAAGAATCATGATTCCAAGATGTCTGAAGGCTGAGGTTACCTATTTAAATGGGAAATTAGTTTGTATCTTATGTTCTAAATTTGCTGATAGCCAGATAGGGTAAATTTCTGACTTGCTAAAATTTATTGTGAAGCCTGCTACATTTCCAAATTCTTTAATTAAATCCATTAATTTAGATAGGGATGTTATCGGATTAGTACAATAAAAAATAGCATCATCAGCCAAACAGTTAACTTATATGAAACTTCTGAGGAACCAACTGATACTCCTGAAATTTGAGAACGTATTGCCTGTGCTAGTGGTTCTAATGATAAAGGGGATAAAGGACATCCTTGTCTAGTCCCTCTTGTAAGTGTCCATGTTTGAGAGTTGCAGTTTATTGTGATATGTGCTTTCGGCTCTTTATAGATGGCTCCTATGGAACACATAAAATTTGGACCAAATCCCATGTGGTTAAGGACTCTCTTAAGAAACGGAATTTCCACCTTATCAAAGGCTTTTTCGGCATCTAAAGAGAGCAAAATTGCTTCAATTTTGTTATTTTTGCAGTAGTTAATGATGTTAAGGGATTTTCTTATGTTGTCTGTAATTGATCTCTCTGGAATAAATCCAGCTTGGTCTCTGTGTATATAGTTTGGTATGATCTTGTTTAGTCTTGCTGCTAAAATTGAAGAAAAGATTTTAAAATCATGGTTTAAAATAGATATTGGTCTATACGACCCTAAATTTAATTTATCTTTCTCAGGCTTTGGAAGTATTATTACTCTAGCTTCTTTCCATGATTCTAGAATTGAGCCTTCTAACAAAACTGAATTGCACGTATCTAAAAGTGGGTTTAGTATGTTGGGTAAATTTTTTAAAAAAAATTCTGATACCAGACCATCACTTCCTGGAGCTTTGTTGTTTTGCATATTTTTAATGACTTGTAATTCAATACCACTGACCGGCTTTTCTAATAGGTTTAAATGTTCTTCTGAAATTTTAGTTTTAAAGTTAGTTTTCTTGAGAAATTCTTCTATATTCTTTTGTTGGGGCTTGCTTGACGTATAGAGTTTTTTAAAATGCTCTAAGAATTGTGCAATAATTTCTTGTGTTTTTAAGTGCAAAGAGCCCTGTGGTGATCTAATAGCATGTATTAATGATGATGATTTTTTTTGATAACCCTATTGTCAAGTATGCAACTTTCAACAGAACGTATGAACATATGAAGCTGCCTTATACTGAATCAGACCCTTGGTCCATCAAAGTCAGTATTGTCTTCTCAGACTGGCAGCGGCTCTCCAGAGTCTCAAGCTGAGGTTTTTCACACCTATTTGCCTGGACCCTTTTTTGGAGATGCCAGGGATTGAACCTGGGACCTTCTGCTTCCCAAGCAGATGCTCTACCACTGAGCCACCGTCCCCCCATAAGTATTATTACTTGAGTTGAAACAAAATATGGTTTATTGATAATCCGTGTGGCTCTATTGAACTAGGTATTGGAACTGATACAAAGTAACAGTAGAATGGCACATCAAAGGTTCTCTAAACATTGCTACAAATTCTAAACAAGCCTGCTATCACCGCACCCGCCTCACGGTCCCACTGGATCGCTTCTATGTGCTGTTTATGTCTACCCCAGCCCCTCTTTCTTCTCAGTCATTCCTTTTAAAACTTTTACCTCAGGAATATATAACTCAAGGGGTGGGAAAGCAATGGATTTCTCTGTACAAGTCTCTTCGGGGTTTTTTGCTTTCAGATGGATGTATAATACAATTCGTAGGGGACCACAGCAGCTTTGACAGTTTTCCCAAATTATAGGCACCAGAGAACTTTAACGTAAACCACAGATATTTATTTCAACACAAAGACTTAAACTGGGGATATGGATGATATATACACGGGCTATAAAGTATCTCATACAGTTAACAAGTTGCTCAGTTGTTTCAGGCTTTCTAATATATCTTTTTCTTTCTCTTAGGTCTCTCAGGTTTTCAGTTCACATATAATACACTCTCCAACACTAGCAAAGGCTGGCCTCTTGGGTATTCTGTGCCAAGTCTCTCAAGTCGACTGGAGCCTCTACTCCCAGCCCTTCAGACTCTTAGACCCACATCTGTTCCCTCAACCACCTATCTAGATCTTAAGAGATGTATATAAGTGTCTGTGACCGTTCAGGTCTTCACGGTGACTCTCCTTCTTAGTCACACACAGCCCCTTGCTGTTTTTATAGAGCTAGCAGTCAGCTTGGCGTCTCTCCTCAGCCACTGTCTCAGCTCCCACAAAGACCAACTCTCTCAGACTCTGACAGGCACTAACTCTCTCCGGCTCTGTCAGGCACTAACTGACTCTCCTCAGCCGTTAGCTGTCAATCTCTCACTGAGAGTTCCGAGCACTCTGGCCCCCACCCTCAGGTCACCTGACGCAGGCTCTGTGCGTCTTCAGTTTTCTGTTTAACCCATACCTTACCGTCACACCTGCATTCACGTGTGAAAGTTCACACAGTAACTTCCTTATCTCCCTTGTGATTATTCGTCCCGGATTCAGGACTAGCCTGGGAAGCTGTCCCTGGAGGCCTTATCTTCAAAGAGCAAATTCCTGCATTTGTTAGCGAAAGCGAAAGAGGCACGAAAGATCTGTCTCTACATTTCTACTTTGATGTGCCCAGGTTTAATTTAGAGTAAGTAACATCTCTATAATATATTGGTTTTATTCACACAATAAAAAAGAGATTAAACAATGCTTTACATACTGCCCCCCTAAGCTCTTGCTTGGGGTTTGTCTGGGTGCAGTAGGTAAAATCTTTTGAGTAGGAGGGGAGCCCGGAGGTCAGAGGATTTCACCCACTCATCACAGCTAGGGGGAAAGTATTTCCAGCAGACTAAATAATACAACACCCCCGTTTCTTCTTGGCATCCAGCACTTCCTGTACTTCATGATGACTCTGACCCTTCACTTGTATAGGTTTGGGCTCCGGGGGGGGGGCAGGGATGCCAATTCGTAGCCACCGGATCTTTGCGAAGAAGGCTGCAATGGAAAACAGGATGGATTTTACTAAACAATTTAGGCAACTCTAGCTCTACCGTCACTTTATTTATCATTCTCTTTATTTTGAACGGTCCCAAGTATTTGTAAGCTAGCTTTATGGATGTCTGTGGCAGGGGCAAGTTCTTGGTGGATAGGAACACTGTCTCTCCTACTTTGAACTCCCACTCCGGAGAATGTTTCTTATCGAATTGTGCTTTGTAATCCCTTTTTGCCATTTCCAAGTTGTCTTGGATGACAGTCCATCCCTTCCTCAACGTTTTCCACCATTGCTGACACGAAGAGTATGGCTGGGTCCCACGGCTGCTGGGTAGCACTGGGAAGGGTTTCCCCTCATAGCCATTCACAATATTAAAAGGTGTTGTTTTTGTAGAGCTATGGAGACTGTTATTATACCCGTATTCTGCAAAGGGTAGCAGTTCCACCCAGTTGGATTGTTGGTAATTTACATAGCACGATGGAGGGGTTGGGGGGTGGGCTCCCTCCGGGTGTCCTGCCCCCCCAGGGAAAGTGCATGCCCAATACATCGCCTCTCCTTTCCCAGTGTAGTGAACGCTGCGTGGTCACTGTCTTGCTATGCCTGGCAGATGGTCACTGCAATGGCCTCCCCTACATTACTGCATCCGTGGCAAGACCTTCTGGTCCCCCCCGTTTTCACAGAGTTTGCCACGTCATGGTGCGACCGTATGTCCGGCGGTATAACCAGATGGGCAGGCTGGGCTCACCAACCTCGCCAGCCAAGAGAAGGAAAACTCAAACATCAAGCCCGGGCAGACAGAGCTCGTTAATGTAACATCTACCACCTGGAGGACTCGCTGCCGGCATCCTGGCTTACTGGGCCATGGCAGATGACCCCATGGTGAAAGGGTGGAGCCAGTACTGCGCACATTGCGCTTCACCTAAAAATTCCTCTGCGCAGGCCTGAAGGGTATCCACATACACAACCCACAACATACCAAGTCCTGCAGCGATGGGCAAGGGGCAAAACGGCAGGTGGAAGATGCCACTGGAAGCCGCAGTCCCGATCCTGCATGTAGGCGGTTCAGGGTATTGGTCGCCTGATGCTGACCCGGAGACGAAAGCATTTTTCGGCAGCACCCTGAACGACCAAGCAGCCTTATTTAGGGACAGCACTGCTTGCTCTGTATGGAGAGGGGCCTAGAAAAGGTGGCCTAAACAAAGCTCGTCTCCCTCCCCCCAGTTGGCTAGCCGCAGTCAATGGGCATCCTTACTTGCGGTCGAAAAATAACAACAAAGAAAAGGCATGCACCTGCCTCACAAAGTGTGCAAAGACCAAAGGTTGCGTGTTGGAACATCAGAACCATGCTTGACACAGTAGACAGTGGTCGCCCTGAAAGATGCTCTGCTCTAGTTGCCCACAAACTTCTCAGGTTGAATATCGACATAGCAGCTCTCAGTGAGGTCCATTTCCCTGAGGAAGGTAGTCTTCAAGAACACGGTGCTGGCTATACCCTCTACTGGTCAGGTAAGTCAAAGGCTGAGAGCCGCCTTTCTGGTGTTGGCTTCATGGTCAGGAATTCCATTGCCTCTAAACTCGAAAACCTGCCAACAGGTCACTCAGATAGCATCATGTCTATGCGCCTCCCACGCATAGGTGATCATCCTTGGCGACTTCAATGCCAGAGTAGGTAAAGACTCGGAAGCCTGGAAAGGAGTACTTGGCAAACACGGCATTGGCAACTGCAATGATTTTTTTTTTTTAACTTTAAACATTTTATTAAGGCATAAAAGTAGCTTACAATCCATAGCGCAAGAAGTTTACCGTCAAGATTAACGGAAATAACATCGTAAGCTTAATAGACAGAATACAGAGCAAAAACAACATTTAAAAACAAAATACAAACTGAAGGTAATAATAATTATAGTTATAATACCACAGTATTTAAAAATAAAATAGGATCAGGGAAAGGAAAAAGGAAGATATAATACACTTTAAATAACTTGAAATTAACTTGTTAAGAGAATTTTATAGCAAAAGGAAATCCTTATACATTTTATTTTTAGAATAAGAGTTAGCATAAAATGGATCGGTGTCAAGCTTTTCTAGAATGGGAAGCCAAGTTGCCAGATATTTAGCGTAGGCTTGGTATGGGTCTTTGTGGTCTATGGCTGCCTGAATTTTATCCATTACAATGTGTTCCCAGACTTTAAGTAGCCAGTTGTCAAGTGTCAAATTCAATGAGTTTTTCCAGGACTGCGCAATCGTGGTTTTAGCAGCTGTCAGGAGTTGAACTATCAAGGATTTTTTAGAAGATGAGAGACGGGTATCGGACCAATGATTGAGAAGTATCCTTGTTGGTTCATCTGGGATCAAGACCCCAGTTAGGGAGGAGAGATGGGCACAAATTGAGGTCCAGAATGGTCTGATTTTGGGGCAGTCCCACCAGCAGTGAAAATAAGAGGCTTTGAGCCCACAGTTTCTCCAGCAGTCTGAAGAGCCTAACTGGGTCATATGGGAGAACTGGTTAGGAGTAAGGTACCAACGTGCTATCAATTTAAAGTTTTGTTGAGATATATTTATAATGGTAGATTGTAGGGCATCACTAGCCCATATAGAGTCCCATTGGTCGGGAGAAAGGATGATGCCACAGTCTTTATGCCATTGGGTGGTGTAAGAGGGTGCTTCGAGTTTAGACAATAAGATTCGATACAGCCGTGAAATGAGACTTTTAGGCGTTCTCTCTTCGTGAAAATGAAGAACCAGATGTTCGTAGTCAGATGAAGGGCGAGAAAATGAAGAGATCACTTTAGGGTCCTGAAGAAAGTGCCTGATTTGAAAGTATTCAAACCAAGGTGCTGGCTTAGTCAAAACTTGGTCTAGATCATTTTTAGGTAGAAGTTGTTTAGAAGATGAAAGAAGATTAAAGAAAAAAACTTTTGAGGAGTCTCTCCAGACCTTGAAAGAAAAGGGTAGTTGGGCAGGAAGGAAATATTTTTGTCCTATAAAAGATGAGATAGTAGAGAGTCCTGGAGCCAGAAAATGACGCTCCGAATCCCATACTGACAAGAGCGCCCTGAGGAATGAGTACATGAATTGCCACGGTGGGCGTTCATTTTTCTTGAGCCATAATAGTTCGTAGTATTTCAGTGGGGTAAAGTGAGCTTCCTCTATGGGCGTCCACGGCGGCGGGGGATGTTGGTACAATATTTTGGTCATCTGGGATAAAATAGTAGCTTTATAATACTTTGCAATGTCGGGAACTGCTAGGCCACCTTTTTGTCTTGATCGACATAAAGTTGAAACTTTGATTCTAGGCTTTTTATATTTCCAGATAAAGGAGGTCAGTATTTGTTGCCAGGATTTTAAGGTAGGCTGAGAGATCTCAATAGGAAGAGCCCGAAAAAGATATAAAAACTTGGGAAAAATAAAGGATTTAATTACATGGATTCTTTCCATCCAGGATAGTTGCAACTTATCCCATTGCTTGAGCGTGGTAGTAATCTCAGAAGCCGTGGCCGTGTAGTTAGTTTTTAATAGGCCAGCTATATTTAAGGGGATTTTCAGCCCCAAATAGGACCAGGAATCAGAGACTCAATGAAAGGGGTAGTTTGCAACTATGTCTTTTTTAGAAGTATCGGAAATTTTAATCGGGTAGAGAATTGATTTCGAGTGGTTAACTGTAAGACCTGAAAGTTTACTATAATCAGACAGGAGAGAGGAAACGGCTTTAATAGACTGTAGTGGATTTGTAATATATAAGACTATATCGTTGGCAAATAAACTTATTTTAAAAGTAGAATTTTGGACAGAGATCTCTGAAGAAAGCCGTATCAAATTTGCAAAGGGCTCTATGACAATGGCGAATAGCAGTGGTGATAGGGGGCACCCTTGACGAGTCCCTCTTTCTAGGATAAGTGAAGGGGACTGTTGACCATTGATTTGTATAAACGCGGATGGGCAGGAATACAAAGAATCTATAACCGTTCTGAACCTAGGTCCAAAACCCATGATGTAAGACTTTTTTAAGGAAGAGAGGTTCTACACTATCGAAGGCCTTCTCTATATCTAAGGCAAGAATGCAGGAGTCGTATGGCTGAAAAGTGCAATATTGAATTAAGTTAATTGTTTGTCTAGTATTGTCCGTGATATCGCAATTCGGAATAAATCCTGATTGGTTGGTGTGAATATAGAGCCCTATGACTGTGTTCAATCTAGCAGTCAAAATGGAAGTAAATATTTTATAATCGTTATTTAGTAAAGAAATGGGGCGGTAAGATTTAACATTTAATGGGTCTTTGTCTTTTTTGGGAATCATAACTATTTTCGCCTGGGACCAGGAGGGAGGCATACAGCCGGAGTCCAGAACAAGATTGCAAACAGTGGTAAGGTGAGGTACCAGGGAAAGATTGAATTTTTTATAAAATTCTGAAGGTAGTCCATCTCTACCTGGGGTTTTATTGATTTTGGAGGCCTTAATGGCGTCAACGACTTCAAGGGAAGAAATCGGAGAATCTAAAAAGGCTTGGTGTTCGTGGGAGAGTTGGGTAAGGATCTTCTGGTTTTGAAAAAAGTGGTCTATTAGGTGAGAAGGAGGATTGGACGAGGTATATAGCTGTTGGAAAAACTGATGGAAAGTGTCCAAGATTTTTTTATTTGATGAGTGTATTTTGCCAGAGTTTCCTCTAAGACATTTAATCTGTCTCTCACCTAGCTCTTTCCTGAGTTTCCACAAGAGTAGCTTCAACGAACGGGGGTGGTTATACCAGTATTTTTGTTTCACGAATAGTAGATTTTTTCGAATATTAGATGTTTCCAATAAGTCTAGTTTCTGTCTTTCGAGAACAAGTTTTTGGTAAATTTTATTAGAGCAGATTTGCTTGTGTTTTTGTTCCAAGTGTTTAATATTGTCTAAAATAAGTTGTTTCAGTTCTAATTTTCTTTTTTTGTAGGCCGAATGCAGGGAGATACACTTGCCTCGCAGAACAGCTTTCATTGCGTCCCACACAATTTCTTTGGAAACCCCACAATCCAAATTGTTTTTGAAATAAAGATTAATCTCTTGCTCTAATTGTGTACAAAATTATTGGTTCAGAAGAAGTGATTTATTTAATGTCCAATTAAATGAAGGCCTGTCCTGAGAACCAACATGCAGTGTGCACTCCAACCAGGCGTGGTCGGAAAGTGTCCTGAGGCCAATATTGGTGTAAGAAACCTGGTTCAATAAGGAGGGAGAAATAAGAAAATAATCAATCCTTGTAAAGGTATTGTGTAATGCCGAGAAGTAGGTGTAGTCCTTAACCCCCGGGTTATGCAGTCTCCAAACGTCACATAGGTTAAAATTATGAAGGACAGGTTGCATAGGTGCTGGGGAAGAAGTCGGGGGAGAGTGTGGCTTAAAGGATCTGTCCCACCTGGGGTCTATGATTTGGTTAAAGTCCCCCCCTATAATGACTGCCCCTTCTTGGAAAAGGGCAAGTTTAGAAAGCGTGTCTTTTATAAAGGTAATTTGTGAGGAGTTGGGAGCATATAGAGAAACCAGAGTGAAAGGAGAGTCATTAAGTGTACCTTTTATAAAGATATAACGTCCTTGGGGATCGACTTCTTGAGCCGACAAAACAAACCGGGTATTTTTTGAAAGTAGAATGGCGACTCCGCGTGATTTAGAAGAACCAGGAGCTACGTACTGTGTATGGAACCACTTAGATCGAAGTATGGTGGAGCTTGCCGACTTAATGTGGGTTTCTTGTAGGAAAAGAAGATCAGGTTGCAATTTGGTCAAAGCAGAAGAAAGCCGCTTGGCTTTAATAATGTTGTTAAGGCCTCTGCAGTTGAGAGAAATTAACTTTAAGTCAGACATAATTTAGATACATTAAAGTAAAAAAAAAACATTGTTAAGATCCATATAACGCCTGTAGAACCCGGACTGGGGCTCTGTATAACAATGGTGAGAAGAAGTAGAAAAAACAAGTAGCAATGACCAGATTTCCCTTGTTCTCACAACACAGAATAAACAAAGAGAGAACATTGGGGTGGGAGTACCAGGATTGGTGACCTGACTGCAAAAATCTAGGTTCCCAACGACAACCATATTTGTCCGAACCAAATTGAACAAACACAAACCACTTTTCAGTATAAATGTAAAAATTTCCAAAAACCCAAACACCGCTAAAGGGATCCACTGAGTTCGTGGGTCATGGCCAGAGTATATCAGAACATACCAGTGCTGGTCAAAAAGCACCGTCTGAAAAGGGCCATAAATAAACACCAGTAAAAGGTACCTTTTCCCCTTAAAAAAACAAATCAACAATATTAACAACATAAATCTTACTAAACTGTTCATTGTTTCCAACCAGGAAACAATGCAACTTTACTCAGTATATAAGAAATATACAATCTAATATGGAGGGAGCAAAAAGAAGGAACATCCCGGCTGTTCCCTTAACAATGTGATATAATAAGAGGAAAGAAAGACCCCGCTCCCTTAAACCAGAACAAGATGGCATGGGTAGTGCAAATACAACTGTTCAGAAGCAGGAGATGGAAGTAGCAGGAGGTGAACTGAACGTCCGTGGAGAAGTCAGCGTCGTCTTCTTGGCTTGAAAGAAAATGGTGGGTTGGTTGAACGAGATGAAGTAGCCCCACTTGAGTCAGGAGATGAAGGAGAGTCAATGTTTAGTTGTTTAAGAAGATCACAGCCGGAGGTGAAATCAGAAGCTGTTAGCCGAAGGCCCTGGTGAACAACCAGTATCTGGATAGGAGAAGCCCAGCGGAAGCGTATTTTGTGTTCAAATAGTGAGTTTAGAATCGGCTTCATTTCTTTTCTATGCTGCAGGGTTTCCGGTGAAAGATCAGCTAGAACCAGGATCTTTTTTCCCTTGTAGAGTAGACCCTCTTCAGATCGGGCTCTCTGTAAAATCAGGGTTCTGGTCCTGGAGTCTGGAACCCTGGCGAGTATGTCTCTTGAAAAGTCTTTTGACTTGGGCTGTAATGCCCCCAGACGGTAGGCAGAATCAATAAGAGGGGCGACTCCATCTTGGAGGTGGAGGGCTGAAGCAAGCCATGAGGCAATGAAGATTTTTACCTCCTGGTTCTCTTCCGCCTGTTCTGGCAGGCCTCTAAATTTCAGGTTAGCAGCCCTTAATCTGTTATCCAGGTAAAGCACCTTCTCATGGAGCCATAGGTCTGAGCTTTGCAGGGCTTGTACAGCCTCGTGGGCCACCGTAGCCATTTCCAGCGCTGAGTCTGCAGTTTGAGTGACTGCTGAAAGCGTTTCATTAATTTTTTTTAGTTCTAATTGTAAGGGGGTAATGGCTTTGCTGATCTTCTCCCCCATTGTGACCCCTATTGAGTCCTCCAAGCGTGAAATCGCCGCTTGAAATGTTTGGGTTGTTAATAAAGAGCCCTCTTCCTGAGTGGGGCCGGGGGAAGGGCTGGACGCCATTTCAGAGAGAGGTAAGGGCCCGGGGCTCGTTGGAAGAAAGTTTAGTACCTGCTGCATCGGTGCGGCTTTCGCGGGAGTTTTCTTGGCTGCCTTGGTGTTCCCTGCAGTTTGTTTGCCCATGCCAGGTGAAAGAAATAGTTGGGAACGGGAGCGGGAGAAGCGGGAAGGGACTGTGAGCCGGGAGCCGCCGCTTCAAGCGTCCGCCATCTCCTCGCAACTGCAATGATAATGGGCGCCTCCTGCTAGAATTCTGCACGGAGCATCAGCTCACCATCACCAACACTATCTTCCAGCAGAAGAACAGTCTGAAGACAACCTGGATGCACCCACGGTCCAAGCATTGGCACCTTATTGACTACATTCTGGTGCGCCAGAGAGACCTTCGAGATGTCTTACACACCCGAGTAATGCCCAGTGCAGAATGTCATACGGAACATCGTCTTGTACGCTGCAATCTCCGTCTTCACTTTAAATCTACACCCAGGAGAGGCGGTATCCCCCGGAGGAAGTTTCAGGTTGGCAGCCTTCAGTCAGCCGAAGTTAAAGCTGCCTTCCAGGCAAAACTCCAGTCAAGAATTGAGGACCCCAGTTGCCCCACAGACCCTTCTCCAGAAGCACTCTGGGAACACCTAAAAACTACCATCCTGTTGACCTCTGAAGAAGTCCTCGGGTTCTCCACAAGGAAGAACAAGGACTGGTTTGACGAGAACAATCAAGAGATCCAAGAATTACTGGCGAAAAAGAGATCTGCCTACCAAGCACATCTTCCTCAGCCCTCCTGTCCCGGGAAAAAAGCAACCTTTCGCGCTGTATGTAGCAACCTCCAGTGCAAGCTTCGAGACATTCAGAACGAGTGGTGGATCAAGCTTGCAGAGAGAACCCAGAGGTGTGCAGACACTGGTGATTTAAGAGGGTTCTATGAAGCCCTGAAGGCAGTATATGGTCCATCATATCAGGCTCAGAGTCCCTTGCGTAGTACAGACGGCCAAGTGCTCCTCACAGACAAGGCATCCATACTGAACCGGTGGTCGGAGTATTTTCAGGTTCTCTTCAGTGCCAACCGCGTAGTTCAAGATTCAGCAATCCACCTCACCCCACTTCAACCAGTGAAAACAGAGTTGGATGAGATCCCCACCCTAGAAGAGACTGTTAAAGCCATCAAGCAACTGAAAAGTGGCAAGGCAGCGGGAGTTGATGGAATCCCACCAAAGATCTGGAAGCATGGGGGCATAGTACTACATAGCACACTTCACAAAGTACTTGTCACCTGCTGGGAACAAGGTAAACTACCACAGGACTTTCGAGATGCAATCATCATTACTCTACATAAGAACAAAGGGGAAAAGTCAGATTGCTCCAACTACCGGGGGATAACCCTGCTCTCCATCGCAGGCAAAATCCTTGCTAGAATACTCCTGAACAGACTCTCCTCCCAGAGAGCTACAAATTCTGAAATGTGTGGCCACCTAAACTGCCGATTTACTAAATGCAGCGTTTTTACGTATCCGAAGTGACCTGATAGTTTATTGCAATGGCAATGCTGCAAAACCTCCTTTCGCAGGGTTTTTGGGACATACAACTTTTCCTCATAGTACCAAAATCCCCTGGACCCCTTTTCGAGCCCCTCTGGCCACTCTTCCCCCTCGCGCTCCGTTTCTTCAATCAGTTTGTTCCCCCCCACGGTTCCAGCATTTTGGGATTCTTCCTGGACCGCGTGGTCATGGCGTCTGCTACAGCGCTTGGATGAATTATGGAGTCCACTACTTCCTCCCTCTGGCTCTCATGCTGTGGTAATTGAGAGAGCGCATCAGCCAAGAAATTTTTTGACCCGGGTATATGCTTGAGGGTAAAGTCAAATTTTGCAAAGAACCCGGCCCATCGGATCTGCTTTTCGGTTAGCTTTCTGCGGCCCATGAGTGCTTCCAAATTTTTGTGGTCAGTCCAGATTTTGAATGGCACCCTTGCTCCCTCTAACCAGGACCGCCATGTTTTCAAGGCAAAAGTCAGAGGCGTCACATTGAACCACAAAAGGGCTTAAGCTCATCAGGGTGGGTTAACACCGGTTCACTTGTGAACAACTGTTTAAGTTTTTCGAAGGCTTTTTGGCAAGTGGGTGACCACGCTAATTTTGCCCCCGTTTTTGTTGCTTCGGGCCCCTTCCCCTTAGTCTTTAGTAAGTCCGTTAGGGGCAACATTACTTGGGCGAACCCCTGAATGAAGTTTCTGGAAAAATTTGCGAATCTGAGGAAAGATTGCAGCTGTCTACATGTCCTCGGGGGTTCCCAATCTAGCACTGCTTGTATCTTAGCGGGGTCCATTGCCAGCCCCTTCCCGGAGACCCGGAATCCCAAGTAGTCAAGCTCCGTTTGGTGGAACTCACACTTTGACAATTTGGCAAACAGTTTGTGCTTGTACAAGGTGGTGAGCACCTTCCTCACCAGCTGGACGTGGGAGTATCACCAAGTATTCAAGCTGCCCCATCGGTGTGTTAAAAGCAGTCTTCCACTCATCCCCCTCTTTCGCACTCTAAAGTAAGCATCCCTCAGGTCCAATTTGGTGAGCACCTTCCTCACCAGCTGGACGTGGGAGGCTAGGTCCTTCGAATAAATAATGATGTCATCCAGGTACACCCCCCCCCCCTTGTACAGGTATTCCCTCAGGACTTCATTGATAAAGTTCATGAACACTCCCGGGGCCACTTGCAACCCGAACAGCATCACCAAGTATTCAAACTGCCCCATCGGTGTGTTAAAAGCAGTCTTCCACTCATCCCCCTCTTTCGCACTCTAAAGTAAGCATCCCTCAGGTCCAATTTGGTGAGCACCTTCCTCACCAGCTGGACGTGGGAGGCTAGGTCCTTCGAATAAATAATGATGTCATCCAGGTACACCCCCCCCCCTTGTACAGGTATTCCCTCAGGACTTCATTGATAAAGTTCATGAACACTCCCGGGGCCACTTGCAACCCGAACAGCATCACCAAGTATTCAAACTGCCCCATCGGTGTGTTAAAAGCAGTCTTCCACTCATCCCCCTCTTTCGCACTCTAAAGTAAGCATCCCTCAGGTCCAGTTTGGTGAATATGGACCCTTCTGACACCGTGCTCAACAAGTCTTTGATCAGGGGGATGGGGTAGGCATTGGACATCAAAATTCTGTTTATCCCGTGAAAATCAGTACAAAGTCTAAGACTCCTGTCCTTCTTTTTCCGAAATAGGACTGGGGTGGCATGTGGGGCGGTAGCTGGTCTGATGAAACCCCTTTTTAAATTCTTGTCTATGAACTTTCTCAGTTCCGCTTTTTCTGCCCACCCTATGGAGTATAGTTTGGCTTTAGGCAGCTCCTGCCCGGTGTCAGACATTGTAACTCAACCTTATTTCTATGGTAGACAGATATGCTTGCTTGACATGACTAACCCCATTTTGTAGACTGTTATATTCCATGCCTTCTACTAACCCTGGGAACAGAGATATGCATTTCAAACCAAAGCAATTGCTAACCGCAAGGGGAGGAATTTCTCACTTGGTACAAAGAACATCTGGGGCCTTTGAAGCTAGCAGGCCCCAGGTAACCAGCAGGGTTCCTTCTCTGAGAGATAAGGGAGTATGGGAAGCGTCAACTGTCTCCAAGAGTGTGAGAATGGTTTTATTGTTATGCCTCTCTGTAATGTACAAAAGCCCAAGGCTTAGCCTTGGAGAGTATCAAACTCAATCTGCCTCTATACCAGACCGCTTGTTCTCAAATAAATGGATTAATTTTGAAACAAAATGATTTGTTCTTATATAAAGTTCCAACGTCTGACATTTTGAGTTTGATCTCCCTTGGAGCATATCCGGACTGGGTACTTCGGCTGGATGGCCGCCAAGGCACCAGATAACGGAGAGCCCACCGAACCGACAGAAGAGTAAGCTGTTCCGTGGGGAGTGACTGTGACCCGACGGAGGGTGAAATCTCCGGTACACTTTTTGACACTCCTCTACACCCCGAAGCAGTGGAAGCCGCGGACCTCGATGGCCTTGATGGACGAGGCGGCCGGGCACTACACCACCCTGCTGACCAGGCAGGGGCCGAAGGGGAAGAGGCAGCGGCAGGAACTGGGCCGGGGAGGAACCTGGAGGAAGGGAATGGCCAGGTTCCCTGAGGAGGCGAGGAAACAACCCTCCTGCAGAATGAGATGCTCCTCTGGGTGAGGGAAATCCACAACGAGGTCAAGGCGAGCCACATGCAGCTCACCAGAGAACTACAAAGGCAGCTGGACGCGATCCGGGAGCTGATCCAAGCGGCACCAGCTGAAGCACCCCGGGGGCCGCTGGCCGAGGAACCACCCACCGGGCCACCAGGAGAGGAGCCGGTGCAACCAGCAGGCCCGCCGGCGGGAGACCAGCCACCGGGGCTGGAGGGGCCGCCGGTGGAACTGCCGCGTGAAGTACCCGTGCAGCCGAGAGCCCCAGTACCCGCCCCGGGGCCCAGCCCAGGGTTACCACCCAGGTGGCCAGTGGGACCTGCACTACCGCTTGTACCAGCTCCGTGGGACGGAGAGAGGGGCCAGGAGCTACAGATCACCTTCGACGGGGACCCGGAGGAGGTGGAATACTTCACGATCCAGTGCAACAGCTTCATGATACACTGGGGGGTAACCTTCCCCACAGAGGCAAGCTGGGTCGACTACCTAGCATCCAAGCTAAAGGGGGCTGCTAGAAAGTGGTTCGTGAGCATATATGCGAGCCGGGGCCCTGCGCTGGCTACAATGGCGGACTTCCTACAAGCGATGCTGCGACAATACGGGGACCCGCTCCAAGAGCTGAAGGCCCTAGCCGCGCTGAGGGGGATCGAGCAAGGGTCAAGGACGATCCGGGAATATGCCGCCGACTTCCAAGCACACTGCGCCAAAGTAAGAGGTTGGAGCGAGCGCATGAAGTACGAAGCTTTCCAGAACGGCCTCAACGCCAACATCCTCGACCGCTGCTACTCTCAGGGGCGGCCAGAGACGCTGGTGGGATGGATCCAGCTGGCCGGGGAGGTAGAAACCAACCTCCAGCACGTCGTACTCCGGCACCAACAGCAGCTAGCGGGGAAAGGGGGCCGAATAACAAAGACCCCCACGAAGGCCGAGGCAAAGAAGACGCTGACCCTGGTGGCCAGCTCCACTCCCACCACGGGGAGAAATTGCTTTCGGTGTGGAGACCCGGGGCACCTAGCGGCCAACTGCCTGGAAAAGACGCGCACCCCCCCAACAAGCGCTGAAGCCATCGACCGGGGCATCAAAGAAAATGGGGAGCAAGCCTAAAGAGCCCAGTCAGGGCAACGTCGCCACGTCGGTGGCGATTGACGAGGATATTATAACGGTCGAGGATTTGGGCGAGGAGTTGTGGGACCCCGACTCGACAGGAAACGACAGCGACCTGCACTGAAGGGTGCCAAGCAGCAGGTCGTGGAGCTGACGGCACCATTGAGGGTGAGGATAACGGGGGAATTACTTTTTATCCCAGTGACTCTGCTGAACCCCAAGCTAAAGAGGTTCATGCACACCCGAGCATTAATTGATTCAGGCTGCACCCAGGAAATTATCACCCCCCGGCTAGTCGAGGCCCTCGGGCTAGCGAAAGTTCCCCTCCCGCACCCCATCCAATTCGAACAAATGGATGGGACGTCCATGCGGGGGAAACCGTGCACCGAAGAGACCCAGGCAGTGCTGGTCGGGACCCTAGGACACTGGGGGGTGGAGATTTTTGTGGTGGCCCCCTCCTCATCTTTTGACATGGTGGTCGGGGTAGGTTGGCTGGCCCGGCACCAACCGGACATACAGTGGGAGGCCCAGACCATTGACTTTACCGACTGGTGGTGCACCCACCACCACTGGCGGGAGGAGTGTGGCCCCAACCCGCCACCGCAGAATGAAAAGATCTGTGTAACTGTGGAAGAAGTCAAATCGATCCCCAAAGAGTACCGAGACTTGAGACGGGTGTTCAGTGAGGAGGAAGCTAACGAGCTGCCACCCCACAGAGACATGGACTGTGCCATTGAGTTGATCCCAGGGCAGGAACTCCCCCGGGCGAAGCTGTACTCGATGGGGTGGGCAGAGAAAGACGAACTGAGAAAGTCCATAGACAAAAACTTGAAGCGGGGTTTCATCAGGCCCGCTACAGCGCCCCCACGCCGCCCCGGTCCTCTTCAGGAAGAAGGACAGGAGCCTGAGACTTTGCACCGATTTTCGTGGGATTAATGGGATTTCCATGTCCAACGCGTACCCCATCCCACTAATCAAAGACCTGTTGAGCATGGTGTCGGAGGGGAAAGTGTTCACAAAGCTTGACCTCCGAGGCGCGTACTTTCGGGTCAGAATAAAGGAAGGGGATGAGTGGAAAATCGCCTTCAATACCCCCATGGGACAGTTCAAATACTTGGTGATGCCGTTCTGAACACACTGTACCAGCACAAATTGTACGCTAAGTTATCGAAATGCGAGTTCCATCAAATGGAACTGGACTACCTAGGCTTCCGGGTCTCCGGGGAAGGTTTAGCGATGGACCCGGCCAAAATCCAGGCAGCGCTAGACTGGGAAGCCCTGAAAACCCGACGGCAGCTACAATCTTTCCTCGGGTTCGCAAATTTTTATAGGGGGTTCATAAAGCGGTTCGCCCAAGTAATGCTACCACTAACCGACCTGCTAAAAATGAAAGGGAAGGGGGCAGACGCAAAAAGGCCCGGGGCGAGCCTGCACTGGACACCGCAATGCCAAGCGGCATTCGAAAAACTGAAAAGGCTGTTCACGAGTGAACCAGTGCTAGCCCACCCGAACGAGCTAAAACCCTTTGTGGTGCAATGCGACGCCTCCGATGTGGCCGTCAGAGCCATATTAATGCAGAAAGATGAGGAGGAGAGGCTCAGGCCATGTGCGTACATGTCCCGAATGTTCTCAAACGAACAGAGGAACTGGTCAGTGTGGAACAAGGAGGCTTTTGCGGTGACGTACGCCTTGAAAACATGGCGTTCCTGGTTAGAAGGGGCCCAAGTACCTTTCGAGATTTGGACTGACCACAAAAACCTAGAAGCCCTAACCGGGCGATGGAAGCTAATAGCCAAACAAATCCGGTGGGCGGGATTTTTCGCTAAATTCGACTTTGTGCTCAAGCACATCCCGGGGTCAAAGAATTTCTTGGCTGACGCTCTCTTGTGCCTTCCCCAGCATGAGAGCCAGCGAGAGGAAGTTATTGATTCCATCATTCCACCCTCCTCAATAGCCGGGGGGGGGGGGTAACGACCCGATCAGGGAAGAAAACCAGAACCGTAGAACCCTGGGGGGGGGGGCGGCAAACTGAAGGATGAAACTGAAAAAGAAGGGGGGGAGAAACCGGAGGGCGTAGAAAAGGGGGAAGGAGGGTTCTGGTATTACAATGGAAAGTTTTACGTCCCCAAAAGCCTCCGGCAGGAAATACTGCAGCGCTGCCACTGCAGTAAATTAGCAGGGCATTTCGGCTATGTGAAAACCCTGCACTTGGTGAACAGACAGTTCTGGTGGCCCCCAATGAAAAAAGACATCTCAGAATTCGTGGGTTCGTGTCCCATCTGTATCATGGTCGAGAAACGAGGGGGGAAACCGCCAGGACTCCTCCAACCTCTACCCACCGCTTCCAGGCTGTGGGCAGTAGTGTCAATGGATTTTATTGTAGAACTTCCCCCCTCGCAGGGGAAGACGGTCATACTAGTAGTAGTGGACACCTTCTCTAAGCAAGCACATTTCATCCCATGCAAGCAACTCCCCACCGCCAAGTAGTTAGCGTATTTGTTCTTCCATCATGTGGTCCGGCTCCACTCATTCCCGGAGAAGGTAGAGTGGAAAGTAGAGACTGTAGCACCACCATATTTTTTTTTAGCTTTTTAACATTAATTTATATTTGTATTTATATTGTGAATTGATTTTACCTATATTGTTATATCATGATACCATATCATGTTTTGTAAGTCGCCCTGAGCCTGCCTCGGCAGGGAGGGCGGGATATAAATAAAAATTATTATTATTATTAAGGTCATTAGCGACCGCGGGCCACAGTTCGTTGCCAACTTCTGGCGGGAGTTTTGCAAACTGACAGGAATAGAACAAGGGCTAAGCTCAGCCTATCACCCGCAGACGGACGGAGAGGGTGAACGGGCTTCTCGAACAGTACTTAAGGTGCTACATTAATTACCAACAGTCGAACTGGGTCGAGCTACTGCCCTTTGCTGAGTATGGTTACAATAATAGTTTGCATAGCTCCACCAAAGCATCCCCATTTCAAATTGTCAATGGTTATGAGGGCAAGCCTTTCCCTTCTCTTCCAAGTGCGGACGGGACAGCGCCACCTAGCTCCTGCCAACAGTGGTGGGAGGGGGTCCGGAAAGGATGGGAGGTGATTCAGGAGAATCTGGAGACAGCGAAAAAGACCTACAAGGACTACTTCGACAAGAAACACTCCCCGCAGTGGGAGTTCAAGGAGGGGGAGAGTGTATTCTTGTCAACAAAGAATCTTCCTCTGCCACAGGCCTGCCGGAAACTGGCATACAAGTTCTTAGGGCCATTCAAAATAAAAAGGGTGATTAACAAAGTCACAGTAGAACTGGAGTTACCAAAGATGTTTAGTAAGATCCACCCTGTTTTTCATTGCAGTCTTCTTCGCAAGGATCCTGGAGCCACATCTTGGCACCCCCGCCCTCCAGAGCCACCTCCTATTCAAGTGAAGGGCCAGAGCAACCATGAGGTGCAAGAGATCCTGGACTCCAGGGTCCAAAGGGGGGTTTTGTACTATCTGGTCCGCTGGAAGTACTTCCCTAGTAGCTGCGATGAGTGGGTAAAGTCAACAGACCTACGAGCCCCCCAATTGCTGAAAAAGTTTTACCTACTGCACCCAGACAAACCCCGAGCAAGAGCTTAGGGAGGGCAGTATGTCAGACATTGTAACTCAACCTTATTTCTATGGTAGACAGATATGCTTGCTTGACATAACTAACCCCATTTTGTAGACTGTTATATTCCATGCCTTCTACTAACCCTGGGAACAGAGATATGCATTTCAAACCAAAGCAATTGCTAACCGCAAGGGGAGGAATTTCTCACTTGGTGCAAAGAACATCTGGGGCCTTTGAAGCTAGCAGGCCCCAAGGTAACCAGCAGGGTTCCTTCTCTGAGAGATAAGGGAGTATGGGAAGCGTCAACTGTCTCCAAGAGTGTGAGAATGGTTTTATTGTTATGCCTCTCTGTAATGTACAAAAGCCCAAGGCTTAGCCTTGGAGAGTATCAAACTCAATCTGCCTCTATACCAGACCGCTTGTTCTCAAATAAATGGATTAATTTTGAAACAAAATGATTTGTTCTTGTTTGAAGTTCCAACGTCTGACACCCGGGGATTAATTCAATGGCGCAGTCGGTGCTTTGGTGCAGCGGAAGTTCGTTCACCTCCTCCTCGCTAAACACCCTACGTAAATCCTGGTATTCTCAGGGAATGGATTGAATCTCTTCCACCAATACACACATTTTTTTCATTTCTGGGGGGTGGGTTGGGTCCCCAAATCTCCAGCCAGCAGTGGTGCTTACACCTTTTGTCCCTAAAGTCTATAGTTTGATCCCCCCACTGTATATCCAGCTGGTGTTTGGCTAGCCATCCGACTCCCAACACTACATCAAAGGAGGAGGAGGGGGCGATCACAAAAATCTCAGTGTCCCAATGGCCTTCTATCCCCACCGGTACCCCCTGAGCCTCTTCTATACAGGGCTCCCCTCTCATTACGGAATCGTCCATCTGTTCAAACCGGATCGGGGGGGGGGTAGGGGCTTTTGGGTTAGTCCAAGGGCATCCACCAGTCTTGTGTGCACCCCGAGTCAATTAGGGCTCGGGCATGGATGAAGCGTTTGAGCTTCTGGTTTAACAATGTCAATGGGACAAAAAAAAGGATCCAGTTATTCTCACCCGCAACGGTGCCGTTAGATCCACGACCTGCCTCTCGGCACCTCTCAGTGAAGGTCACTCTTGTTTCCCGCCGGCTCAGCTCCCCATGACAGCTGTGGTTTTGGGGGTCCCTCCTGGGGTTGATCCCTTCTTCCCCTCCGTTTTGCCTCCCGACCGAGCCTCATGTCCCCCCTTGCTGCATCTGGCGTTGGAGGGCCACTCGTTTCATGTTAGCCTCCACTTCTCCAGCTAGTTGCACCCATCCCACAAGTGTTGTAGGGCAGGCCTGCTGGAGGGCTCGATCCAGGAGACTGGCGTTCAGCCCCCGTTGGTATGCTTCTATCTTCATCATCTCACTCCACCCACGGATTTTGGCACACTGGGTCCTGAAGTCCACCATGTACTCTCGCACTGACTTCGACCCTTGATGCATGTCCCTTAGTGCCGTGATGGCCTGGGTCTCTTGGAGTGGGTCTTCGTATTGGGTTAGTAGAGCTTGCAGGAACCCAGCTATGCTGTCGAGTTCATGGCCCTGCGTATCGTACAGGCTCACGTACCATCTTCTGGTGGCCCCCTTCAGTTTGGAGCCGAGATAGTCTACTCGACTGAAGTCGTCTGGGAATGTGTTTCCCCAATAGTGCATGTAGCTATTGGCTTGGATGGTGAAGTATTCCACCTCTTCGGGGTCGCCATCAAAAGTGGTGTCCAGCTTGTGGCCTCTCCCGTAGACCCGTGGACCCAGTGGTGCTGGGGCCGCCGGAGGGGCAAGTGCCACCAGTGGCGCCGACGGAGCTGGTGGTGCGGCTGGGGCTGGTGGGGCTCTCCCGAAGTCGCGTAGCAACAGCCGGTCAATCTGCCTGTGCATCTCCTGCGCCATGAAGGTGGTGTTCGCCTGGATCTCGTCCCGCAGTTCTCGGGCCAGGTCCGTCATCTCCCCCCCTCACCGTCTTTAGGACGTCCGGCTCTTTTGGGGGGTCCCCATTCTCTTCCTCCGAGTCCGACCCACCGTGGCGGTCGTTGTCTGGCCTCGATTCCTCCTGATCGTCTTGGATCGGGCCCTCGTCCTCCCTTTCTCCGGGGTTTCCGCTTTTTCCTCCTTTTACGGGTCTCGACAGGAGGGTCTCGTAGCGCGCTGGAGCCTCGTCCATCAGGGTGGTGGAGGTTCGCGGCTCCCACTTCTGAGGGGTGATAAACAGCTGCTGTATGTGTAGTGGGAACCCGCGTGGCTCGACCCTTCATGCCCCGACGATGTGCCAGGGGGGTCTTCACTCCTGTTCCTTCGAATAGTTCAGTGGGCTCTCTGTTATCCAGAACTTTCTCAGCCATCCGGTTCAGATAAACTTTCTTAAATGGATCAGTTCCAAAATGTCAAGCATGCAATTTTCAACAGAACCAGTCCTTGAGTTGAAATAAAGTATGGTTTATTGATAATTCATGTGGCTCTATTGAGCTAGGTATTGGAACTGATACAAAGTAACAGTAGAATGCATACTTAAAGATGGCATATCAAAGGTTCTCTAAACATTGCTACAAATTCTAAACAAGCCTGCATTCACGTGTGAAAGTTCACACAGTAACTTCCTTATCTCCCCTGTGATTATTCCTCCCGGGTCCAGCACTAGCCTGGGAAACTGTCCCTGGAGGCCTTATCTTCAAAGAGCAAATTCCTGCATTTGTTAGTGAAAGCGAAAGAGGCGCGAAAGATCTGTCTACATTTCTACTTTGATGTGCCCAGGTTTAATTTAGAGTTAGTAACATCTCTATAATATATTGGTTTTATTTACACAATAAAAGAGAGATTAAACAATGCTTGACACCTATATTTTAACAAACTTTAAAACTTTGGAGATTTGGTTACATATCTCTGTTTCAAATAAAGAAGTTGTTTTTGAATTTGTGTAGTTTCAAGAATAGCTAGTTTCTTACGTTCAAAATTCATTTTCATAGTGTTTTTTTACCTCCAAATCTCATATGTCTTAATTGTTTAATATTATTTTGTAATTCCCTAATTATCCTTTGCTTTTCTTTCTTATAATGAGTTGACAAGGAAAGAAGGTTACCTCTAGTTACTGCTTTGAATGCGTCCCATATGACTTCCTGCTTTACTCCACAGGAGGCATTAAAAAGAAAATATTCTTCTATCTGTTTTGCTATTGTGTCACAAAAGCTTTGGTCCTGTAACAATAAAGTATTTATTGACCAAGGATGACTATTGCCTTCTGAGTTATTTAGTTCTAAAGTGGCTGTTTCGGAAGAGTGATCAGAGATACACTGGGTACCTATATCAGTCTCAATTGTATGTTGCACTATGCTATTAGACATAAGCAAATAGTCAATACATGAGTACGTGTTATGAACAGGCGAAAAAAAAAGAATATTGCCTAACCCCTGGGTTTAGCAGCCTCCAGACATCTTGTAGACCAGATTTGAAAAATAAAGTTTGTAATTTTGAAACATGATTTGTGTTTTTTCTTAGAATATTATTTTTATAAGTTTTATCCAAAATAGGGTCTGCTGTCAAGTTAAGGTCTTCCCCTAGCACAATCTTACCTTGTTTAAACTCGTTTAATTTTTTTTTTAAAAAAAACATTTTCTATGAACTCTAATTGATTATTATTTGGGGCATATATTGTTACTATAGTTATTGGGTAACCATCAAGATCACCTTGAATAAATAGATATCTACCTTGTAGATCAACTAATGTTTTTTGCATTTTGAAATCAGTATGGCCACACCCCTTGCCTTAGAAGAGCCTGGAGTTTGGCAGCTCTGAGAGAACCATTTTGTTTTTAAAAGGGGATCATATGTTTTTTTGAGATGGGTTTCTTGTAAACATAGAATATTTACTTTGTCCTTATACATTTGTTTTGAAATTCTTCTAACCTTAATAGGATTTTCCAATCCTCTGCAATTCCAAGAGGTTATTTTAATGTGCTTAGACATAGTTGTCACAACAGAAATATCAATCTAGCTATGTATAACTTGGCAGAATAGCTTAAAAAAATAACACCAAACTAAACTTCTCTAAGAACAATTAACTATTTAACTATTTAACAAATCCTCAACTAGTGGGATACAGTTCCATGCCTCTATATATTAAGAGGCTTAAGAAAGATTAATTAAAATACTCTAATTAAGAAAATGACACTATCAATCTATTACTAATAAAAAACTAATATGAGGGCTGTTTTAATATATTAAGCTTTGTTACATAAACAACTCCTCCCTCCAGCTTAAATAGTAATTTACTATGAATAGCTCTTAGCAGTATAATGATTATTTTAGACAATTTTTTTTAACTAGAACAGATAATTAGCCTATTAAGGAAATTAATTTGATTGTCAAAACTATAGCTTTTACTCAAAATATATCAAAATTTAATTTTATGAACATTTACTAATAAATGATAAGATCTTCATTTGATGAACCTTAGAATATATATATATATATATATATATATATATATATATATATATATATATATATATATACACACTAATTTAGTAATAATATAATCAGTATAGGTCTACCATATTCTTACACTTATCTAGTAAATAAATATGGAAAACACACATTGACATATATGTTAATGAAACTGATAACCACTTTTGTTGGGCTTTTTATGGGTGCAACTGAGTTTGCCTCTCCCTTTATTCATGCTCTCATGATCCAGTGCCACGATTAGACTGAGAGCTTGTGTTCAGACCAGGTTTACCCAGCACTCCTTTGATTTTTCTTTCACATTTTCCTTTGATTGATTGGAGATTTTGAACTTAGACCTCCCAGGTAGTAGGCTGGTACTGACCACTATACATAGCTGTCTCTCTGTTTCTGCACTGCCTCATAACTGCTGCAGTTATTTTATTAGGGAAGACTACAGTTGCATAGATAAACACATCGCCCTCAGTCTGTGCCATGGTGCCTTCACATTTTCTTGACCAGCACGTGAGATTTCTGTAACAGTTGTCAATAAATCAAAAGTAGGCTTGCAACTTACACTCTCTCTCTCTCTCTCGGCTTGGCTTCGCGAACGAAGATTTAAGAAGGGTGCAATAATCCACGTTTGCTGCAGGCTCGCTGGTGGCTGACAAGACCAATGTGGGACAGGCAGGTCCGGCCACAGCGGCTGCAGGGAAAAGTCTGATTTAGGGTTGGTCCTGTAGCAGTGCGATTCTTCCTCAATCTCCTTTTGTCCTCAAGACCAGCTATGCGTGCGTTCTCAAAGGAAGAGACAGCCTGGTGGATGGTGTGCCTCCATGCTTTGCGATCTGAGGCTAGGTTAGACCACTGGTGATGGTTGATGTGACAGGTGCTAAGGGATTTCTTCAAGGAGTCCTTGTACCTCTTCTTTGGTGCCCCTCTATTTCGATGGCCGGTGGAGAGTTCGCCATACAGGGCAATCTTGGGAAGGCGGTGGTTTTCCATCCTAGAAATATGCCCTGCCCAGCGCAGCTGCGTCTTCAACAGCAGTGCCTCGATGCTGGTAACCTCCGCCCTCTTGAGGACTTCAGTGTTGGTCACAAAGTCACTCCAGTGGATGTTGAGGATGGTGCGAAGGCAGCGCTGATGAAAGCGCTCAAGGAGTCGCAGGTGATGACGGTATAAAACCCACGATTCGGAGCCGTAGATGAGGGTTGTCATCACAACCGCTTTGTAAACATTGATCTTTGTGCCTTTTTTCAGATGCTTGTTGCTCCACACTCTTTTGTGCAGTCGGCCAAATGCACGGTTTGCCTTTGCCAGCCTGTTGTCAATCTCCTTGTCGATCTTGGCATCTGAGGAGATGATGCACCCCAGGTAGCTGAACTGCTGGACTGTCTTCAGAACTGATTCACCCACAGTGATGCAGGGAGGGTGATAATCTTCCTGGGGTGCAGGCTGGTGGAGAACTTCTGTCTTCTTCAGACTAACTTCTAGGCCGAATAGCTTGGCAGCCTCTGCAAAGCAGGACGTCATATGCTGCAGAGCTGATACCGAGTGGGAGACGAGTGCAGCATCATCAGCAAACAGTAGCTCTCGGATGAGTTTTTCCATTGTCTTGGAGTGGGCCTTTAGTCGCCTCAGGTTGAACAGGCTGCCATCGGTGCGATAGCGGATGTAGACACCATCGTCATCATCTAGATCTACTGCGGCTCTTTGAAGCATCATGCTAAAGAAGATCGTAAAGAGAGTTGGCGCGAGAACGCAGCCTTGCTTTACACCTGTGCCTATTGGGAAGGGCTCTGAGAGGTCGTTGCAGTGTCTGACTTGGCCTCGCTGGTCTTCGTGTAGCTGGATGATCATGCTGAGGAACCTTGGGGGACATCCTAAACGTTCCAAGATTTGCCACAGGCCTTTCCTGCTAACGGTATCGAAAGCTTTGGTAAGGTCGACAAAAGTCACATACAGAGCCTTGTTCTGTTCCCTGCATTTCTCTTGGAGCTGCCTGAGAACAAATACCATGTCGGTGGTGCTCCTGTTAGCTCTGAAGCCGCACTGGCTCTCTGGGAGGAGTTCTTCTGCAATGGTGGGCACCAGTCTGTTCAGGAGTATTCTGGCAAGGATTTTGCCTGCGATGGAGAGCAGGGTTATCCCCCGGTAGTTGGAGCAGTCTGACTTTTCCCCTTTGTTCTTGTATAGGGTGATGATGATTGCATCGCGAAAGTCCTGTGGTAATTTGCCTTGTTCCCAGCAGGTGACAAGTACTTTGTGAAGTGAGCTATGTAGTACTGTGCCCCCATGCTTCCAGATCTCTGGTGGAATTCCATCAACTCCCGCTGCCTTGCCACTTTTCAGTTGCTTGATGGCTTTAACAGTCTCTTCTAGGGTGGGGATCTCATCCAACTCTGTTTTCACCGGTTGAAGTGGGGTGAGGTGGATTGCTGAATCTTGAACTACGCGGTTGGCACTGAAGAGAACCTGAAAATACTCCGACCACCGGTTCAGTATGGATGCCTTGTCTGTGAGGAGTACTTGGCCGTCTGCACTATGCAAGGGACTCTGAGCCTGATATGATGGACCATATACTGCCTTCAGGGCTTCGTAGAACCCTCTTAAATCACCAGTGTCTGCACACAGCTGGGTTCTCTCTGCAAGCTTGGTCCACCACTCGTTCTGAATGTCTCGAAGCTTGCGCTGGAGGTTGCTACATGCAGCGCGAAAGGCTGCTTTTTTCCCAGGACAGGAGGGCTGAGCAAGATGTGCTTGGTAGGCAGATCTCTTTTTTGCCAGTAATTCTTGGATCTCTTGATTGTTCTCATCAAACCAGTCCTTGTTCTTCCTTGTGGAGAACCCGAGGACTTCTTCAGAGATCTGCAGGACGGTAGTTTTTAGGTGTTCCCAGAGTGCTTCTGGAGAAGGGTCTGTGGGGCAACTGGGGTCCTCAATTCTTGACTGGAGTTTTGCCTGGAAGGCAGCTTTAACTTTGGCTGACTGGAGGCTGCCAACCTGAAACTTCCTCCGAGGGATACCTCCTCTCCTGGGTGTGGGTTTAAAGTGAAGACGGAGATTGCAGCGTACAAGACGATGATCCGTATGACATTCTGCGCTGGGCATTACTCGGGTGTGTAAGACATCTCGAAGGTCTCTCTGGCGCACCAGAATGTAGTCGATAAGGTGCCAATGCTTGGACCGTGGGTGCATCCAGGTTGTCTTCAGACTGTTCTTCTGCTGGAAGATAGTGTTGGTGATGGTGAGCTGGTGCTCCATGCAGAATTCTAGCAGGAGGCGCCCGTTGTCATTGCAGTTGCCAATGCCGTGTTTGCCAAGTACTCCTTTCCAGGCTTCCGAGTCTTTACCTACTCTGGCATTGAAGTCGCCAAGGATGATCACCTTGTCCTCTGTAGGGGTCTTCCGTACGAGGTTGCGTAGATCAGCATAGAACTTGTTCTTTTCTGCAGGATCTGCTTGAAGGGTTGGGGCATACACACTGAAGAGTGTTGCATGCTGCTTGTTTTGAAGTGGGAGGCGCATGGACATGATGCGATCTGAGTGACCTGTTGGCAGGTTTTCGAGTTTGGAGGCAATGGAGTTCCTGACCATGAAGCCAACGCCAGAAAGGCGGCTCTCAGCCTTTGACTTACCCGACCAGTAGAGGGTATAGCCAGCACCGTGTTCTTGAAGACTACCTTCCTCAGGGAAACGGACCTCACTGAGAGCTGCTATGTCGATATTCAACCTGAGAAGTTCGTGGGCAACTAGAGCAGAGCGTCGTTCAGGGCGACCACTGCCTACTGTGTCAAGCATGGTTCTGATGTTCCAACACGAAAGCTTTAGTCTTTGCACACTTTGTGAGGCAGGTGCATGCCTTTCCTTTGTTGTTATTTTTCGACCGCAAGTAAGGATGCCCGTTGACCGCGGCTAGCCAACTGGGGTGGGGGAGACGAGCTTTGTTTAGGCCACCTTTTCTAGGCCCCTCTCCGTGTGGAGCAAGCAGTGCTGTCCCTAGATAAGGCTGCTTGGTCGTTCAGGGTGCTGCCGAAAAATGCTTTCGTCTCCGGGTTAGCATCAGGCGACCAATACCCTGAACCGCCTACATGCAGGATCGGGACTGCGGCTTCCAGTGGCACCTTCCACCTGCCGTTTCGCCCCTTGCCCATCGCTGCAGGACTTGATGCGTTGTGGGTTGTGTGTGTGGATATGCCCTTCAGGCCTGCGCAGAGGAATTTTTTAGGTGAAGCGCAGTGTGCGCGGTACTGGCTCCACCCTTTCACCTGGGGGTCATCTGCCATGGCCCAGTAAGCCGGGACGCCGGCAGCGAGTCCTCCAGGTGGTAGGTGTTACATTAACGAGCTCTATCTGCCCGGGTTTGATGTTAGAGTTTTCCTTCTCTTAGGCTGGCGAGGTTGGTGGGCCCAGCCTGCCCATCCGGTTATACCGCCGGACATTCGGTCGCACCATGACATAGCAAACTCTGTGAAAACGGGGGGGACCAGCGAGAAGGTGTTGCTACGGATGCAGTAATGCAGGAGAGGCCATTGCAGTGACCATCTGCCAGGCATAGCCAGACAGTGACCACGCGGCGTTCACTACACCGGGAGAGGAGAGGCTATGTATTGCGCATGCACTTTCCCTGGGGGGGGGTAGGATTCCCAGAGGGAGCCCACCCCCCACCCCACCCCCGCAACTTACAGATGCATACCTAAACAGCATACTCAAGATTGCTACAGCTCAGACATTGTCTCCAGTTTTTGATGCAATAATTCAGAGCAAGAGGTATCAGTTATCAGAGACTGTAAACAAAACATTGCAAGCATGCTAATATGTTAAGCATGTCTTATTTTAAGTAAAAAAAAAATCTTTAACTGTGTTTGACTGTGCCCTTTATAAAGTTTATATCTGTGCTACACGCCATTATATTTTATGGCACAAATGGCCTGGCCCAACAAGATATATCAAATCTGCCCCTCATAATAAATGAGTTCGACACCCCTGCCTTAAACCTTTCTTGGAAGTCATAAATGGGCCATGCCTTTTCAGAGACATGATCCTTCCTCTCAAAGGTAAGGCAATACTTTCTTTTTTATTTCGCTTTTCTACTGGAATGGTGGCAATTATTCTAACACTACAGTGTTAAAGAAAGGAATGTTTGCTGGCTGAGACTGTGGGAAGCAGAGCCAGGAGCTTCTCTGCACGATCACACTGAAAGTCATGGCTGGGAACTGCACCAAGACCGTCAAAGAATTTCCCAGGAAAGCTTCGGGAAGAGTTACTTTCTAAACATCCTCTCTGCCTCCTTGTGGAGCCAGAGTTCAGGCATGGAGAGGCCACTAACCTGCAGGCAATAGTCCTTAGAGGAAAGCGTGAGCCACAGGTGCTCTAATACTGCAGATGGTATTTTAAAATGCTTCTTTGGAACTACCTCAACACACTGGTCACATGGGTCAGCTCACCAAAATCTGCTGGGATGACTTCTGCAGAGACAAGTGAAGCCACCTGGGCACTGACTGGGGCATCCTGAGTTCACCAATTATTTTTACAAGATATAAGAACAACTCTGTGTGCAGCCAGCTGGGTGACCATGGGCAAGCCACAGAAGTCTCAGACCCACCTGCCTCACAAAGTGCTTGTTTTGGGGAGAAGGGGAGGCAATTGTAAGTTGCTTTGAGACTCCCTAGAGTAGTGGAAAGTGGGGGATAAAAACTAGCTCCTCCTTCTCCTCCTTCTTTATAATATAGTGGATTCAATGCAATGAAGAGGCGAGGTGGTCGTAATCATCAGCTCTTTATTAGGCACAGCATAGTATAGAGCTGCACTCTGAGAACTGGCTAACTGGGCCAACGGGGCCAACTATATACAACCCAGGGTTCCTGTGCAAGCACATGATTGGATCATTCAAACCAGCAGGGGGCCTGTGATTGGAGCAGGGCGGCAGGGATTTGGATCCTCCTGCCCATTGTTCCCGAGTCCCCAAACTCAGTCCTTCTGGCTCCAATGAGCCCGGCAGGAACACCCATATCAGTCTTCACTTTGGTCCTCATACACAACATTCTTCTTCTTCTTCTTCTTCTTCTTCTTCTTCTTCTTCTTCTTCTTCTTCTTCTTCTTCTTCTTCTTCTTCTTCTTCTTCTTCTTCTTCTTCTTCTTCTTCTATGGGTCGGATACTCTTCCCTACTGGATCTCTTGGAAATGCGTTGGTTCATTACATAGAGCCAACTGAGTCTGAGGATCATTCCTTGTAACTCCTGTGCTTACCTGTATGTCTGCCAAATCTTAGTTTGTCCCACTCCTTACCTCCTTTCTTCTCGTGTTGTGCTTTATGGCTCTCACGTGATCTATTAGGGGCCTTCCTTTATTTTGCCAGTTTTAAGGATACGGAGCCCTTTACTTCTCTGGTGGTGGACAGTGCCATTGACTTGTGGTGAAAATGCAGGGCTTTCAAGGCAAGTGACAAGTGGTTTGCCATTGACTGCCTCTGCCCAGCAACCTTGGGCTTCCACCCAAGTACTAACCGGGGCAAACCCTGCTTAGCTTCTGAGCTCTACTGAGATCAAGCTGTCCTGGACCATTCAGACCCACCTGCCACTAGTCATATTCAGTCACTAATCTTCTAAGCCACATCAATATGTTGGGGGGGACGGAGTGCCCAGTTGCCCTGGATGGGAATTGCCAGTAAGATCACTGAAGCCCTTCGTGATAAAGGCTTATCTTGTTGGAGAAGAGCAGCTGATGCTGTTGGCTCCTTCTGCCTCTTCTAAAAAGCCTGCCACCATCTTCTGCACACCAACATGAGGGGCTGCACAGAGCTACATGAGAACTTCTGCACCTCCTAGCTCCAAAGTGTGGAGGAAATGCTGGCCCCAGAGTTGCTGCTGCACTGGCGTATGGAGCTTAATCCACAAGCCACACAGTGGAAGCCTTCCCTGCTTCTGGGTCTGAATTGGTGGTCATTCAGTACAGAAGGGATATTGGGAGCATGGGAGATAAAACAATGGAGATGTCCAATCAGGGTGCAAAAGCAGTGAAAATAGAATAGTCTACAATCTGGCTTTACCAGGAAAAAGACTGAAAATAAACTGGCCAGTACTTCAATGCTCATGCATTTATCTATAGCACATTCACATTTTGAGTACTGTATATGCTTTGCTGATCCCATCACACAAAGTGTAGAATAGAGCTGGGAAATATGCAGAAAAGGGACAATCATAAAGATCAAGTGGGTTGGAGACATTACCTATGAGGACATTCTAAAAAGACTGAGCTATTTAAATTCTAGAAAAATTATGACTAAGGGGGAGATATATGATTAAGGTTTATAAAACCACTAGGAATAAGGCCTGTGGCGAAGAAACATACAACAGGCTCTGGAAAGAGGCTCTGGGGGAATGCCCCCCCCACCCTTGCTGTCTTCCCACCCACCCAGGTGAAGGCATTCACTCCCCCCACCTCAAGAGGAGTTGATCTCTGCCATCTGGAGAGCCATTGTAATTCTGTGATCTCCAGCCCTCATCTGGAGATTGGCAACAGTGGCTCTCTAGGAGGAAATGGCTGGTTGGGAGGGTGGCATCTATGGCATGTACCTGTCTGAGGTCCCACCCCTTCTCAAACCCTACCCTCTCCAGGCTGCACACCTTAAATCTCCAATTTGCCAACCTGGAGTTGGCAACTGCTGAGTCACACTGGCTGTCATAAGGGGGCTGCTGCTAAACAGGAGCAAGCAGTCAGGCCTAGTTAAGTCATGCCAATCAGGTGGCACCAAGTCACTCAGAGGGTGCTGCCAGGCCTAGGGTAGCCAGCCTCCAGGTGGAGCCTGAAGATCTCCTGCGATCACAACTGAACTCCAGACAACAGATTTCTGTCCTCCTGGAGAAAATAACTGCTTTGGAGGGTGGACTCTATGGCATTACATTCAGCTGAGGACAACACTGAGCAACAGACCCTGGCTAGTAGCTTCCCCAGTGGGGAGGATGGAGGAAGGGAGTGACAGGAAAGAGGTGGCTACCATGGCCTCTGAGGAAATGCTTAATGAGGCCATAGTAGAGTGGCAGCCCCTTCTGAGGCCAGTTGATGGAAAAGACACAGAGAGGCATCGGAGATGTGTCTGTCTCTGAAGTAAAACTGTTCTGTTTAGTGTTCCTGGGCCTATAGTAGGCAGGGGACAGGGGAGTTGGCCAATGGGAACCCAGAAGTGGTAAATTATGCATGATGGCTCAAAGGTTTGTTGAGTGCACCTGTCAGCCAATGGGAGTGCTCTATTTGGCCACTACCATAGGGGAATTATTATCTATGATGCATAGTGTGGAGAAAGTAGATAGAGCGCTTTTTCTCCGTAACGGTAGAACCTGGGCTCACCCAATAAAACTGATGAGCACTAGAACCAGGGTAAATGAAAGGAACCACTTCATCACAGAGAACATATATGGAATTCATAATTCCAGAAGGCTTTAAAAGGCAACTAGACAGATTCATATAAATTATTGTTGAACTAAATGGAAAACTCCATGCTCAGAGGCAATGTTATCTATGCAAGCCAGTTGCAAGGCACAGAGGGTGGGTACAGCATGGGAAAGCTGTACCCTCACTTTGGGCCTCCAGAAGGCATCTAGTTGGTCAGTATGAGACAAAAGCTGCCAGATGAGAAAGGCCTTTGGTCTGATGCAGCAGGGCTTTTCTTATGGCCCTATTTTTGAAAGAACTCTGTGTTATTGAAGAAATGTTGAGACCCTCATATTGAGTCACCTTCTAGTAATCTACAGAGGCCAACATTTATGCAGACTATTCCTGATTTGATGTTTCACATTCATGGAACAAAAACTATCACCAGTGTGAGAGAGATGGGGGAAAAAGATTCTTCCCTCATTCTCAGTGACAGCATTGTATAATTAGACTGGTGCCAATTTTCTAAAAAGAATCTTACATGTTTTCATATTAAATGTGTGTAGCAAAACCTGGGATATTAAAACAGCCTCACTAAAATCCTTTATACATCTGACAAATTGCCTTCATTAAAAAACCCATAATTAAGGGAAAGCCCCTGGTGTGTTATGGGAATTATCATTTTAAAAGCAGTGACAACCAACTGAACATTCTTGGCACCTCCAAGGAACATTTATGTGTCTGCGCAGAGAAAGGGAGTGCAAATGAAGGCTGCAGCACTTTCGACATTCATGCGTTTAAAGAGACCCAATGGAGAAAAGATCCTTTTATCTCAGACATGGTGGTTGTTAAACGCAGCAAGCAAGGCTCTTCCACAGAATGCCTGGTGGCAGGTTGATGGTGTGACACGTGAAATATCAATCCATCTAAAGCAGGGGTGGGGAACCTCTGTCCCGAGGGCCATATATGGTCACTTGGTGTGGCCCTCAGGGATTGCTGGACTGAACCGAGCCATGTGGCAGCCTCCCCTGGGGCCTGGCTGGCCAGCGAGGATCATGGGGCCCAGCTGCACTGTGCAGCAGCCTCCCCAGGGCCAGGCAGGGATCACAGGGCCCAGAGGTACTGTGCGGCTGCCTCCCTGGGGCCTGGCCGTGTCAAGTCGGCTGATTCAATAACGAGGCCTTGTTGATACAAAGTTTCTAGTTTATTGATATCATTGTTCTTGACTTCAGGGAGATTGAAAGACTGAGGAACATCCAGCAAAGTATAATCATATAAGGTGTACTTCAAAGGGATTCTTTAGGGAGGGGGTACTATGCAGGGCACATTCACACATTGATGTTACAAATTCATTCTCAGGCCTGTTGTGGCCTTGGGCGTATACTCCCCCGGTGCCCAGACTGAGAAGGCACTATAATCTCTTTCACATATTCCCATTTCAAAGCAAAGCTACATTGTGGAGAAACGCCATCTCAGTCAATGTTGGTGCTTCATTGGGAGGGATCACTAAACTGCCAAGCAGGCTTGGGCCTAGCCTTCCCCTCCTACCCCCTCCCTTCCAGAGCCAAACCATCAACTCTAGGGGGAAAGTCTCCTAGAGCGGCAGGAAGTTCTTTTGTTCTTGGCATGTGTTAGGCAGGAAGAGTTCTCAGTTCTCAGCTGCAGCTCGAAGGAAGAGGTTGCCAGTGTGGGGGCTCCTGCCTGTGCATGCGGCCTAGTCAGGAAAATGAGGCCTCCAGGCAGTAAGACCAAGTAAGTCATCCCAAAAGGCAGGGTGTGTTTAGATCAGGGACAGTAGGATGCGTTTATAACACATTTTCTTTGTCATGCTGTTTGCTGTGCGGGTGCTGTGCTGTGCTTACATGCAACTGTTTTTGTTTTGTTCTTCTTTTATTTTCTTTTTCTCTTTTAATTAAATATTTTTACTGTTTTAAATGCTGGCAGTCCATCTCTGTACCACATAGATCCCCAACCGCCTTAGACCACGCTGTTTTATAAAGGGGGCCCCGGGCAAGGGGGAAGGCATGCAGTTGGATAAGGTGCCAATCCTCCAGGGGTTCCCCAAAGAAGTGCTGAGGTCTCTGTGATACCCAAGTACAGGGTGGCAGAGGACCTTGAGGCCTGGCCTCATAGCTGGAGAGGGGGATTGGGAGTCCTGTTCCTCTCAATCTGAACCCCTAGACTGAGCAGGTGGTGGCAGCGAGCCCAAGGGGCAGGAGGAGAAATAGCTCCCTCCAGGAGTTGGCGACTCAATAGGGAGCTGACGGGACTGGGTCTGAAGGCAGAATCGGGCCGGTTCCGTCACATACATAACAAAGGAAGGGAGGGGGGAAAGGAGAGTTTGAGCTAGCAGCATTGATATACAGTGTGGCTTTTACCCAGAATGCTTCCCCCTGAACCAAAGATGGAATACAGAGTTGACCAGAGCTGAAGCAGACTTGACAGGCCGGCCAGCCAGAATTGCTGCAGGGCCTGGAAAAGTTACTGCCACAGTTCAGTTTGCACTTGATTATCCCAGATGGTGTGGCCTAATATGCTAATATTAGGTGTGGTCTAATGTGCTACTGAATTCCTGCTGGGCTTTTTCTACAAAAAAGCTCTGGACCTATGCATTTGCATAGGGTGACGGACCGTGTGTGTGTGCGCGCCAGATTAGGCTCTCCCCACATGACTTCAAATAGAAAAACAATTATTTGCATTAATTTTGCTGGCCTGAATCATTCTCCCTCGGCGGAGCAATGTTTTTTAAGATGATAATTTTTTATGGCCTGCAAATGATGTTATAAATATCCATATGGCCCTTGGCAGAAAAAAGGTTCCCCACCCCTGATCTAAAAGCTAGCCTGCAAATACAGAGAAATCACATTGCATACCCTTTCTGACACTGATGTTTAAATAAACCACCATATATAAACATCTTATTCATGAAAAACAAGAAGTCAGAGAAATATTGGCTTGAGTCTATATACAGAGAAAAAATAAAGCACTCAAACATGCCACCCACCACCCACAAGGAAATTCTACTAGGTGAGTAGCTGTGTTGGTCTGAAGCAACAGAACAAAGTTAAGAGTCCAATGACACATTTATGCAGGGTGTGAGCTTTTGTATGCACAAAATGGAACATTCAGCCTCTGCCTTCTTTGCAGAGACTGGGAAGTCTCATTCCATTCTGTCTGATGGAAGTGTGTGTGCACACGAAAGCTCACACCCTGAATAAAAACTTTGATGGTCTGAAATGCGCCACTGGCCTCTAATGCAGTTCCAGGAACTCTTAGTCTGCACATATAGAGAAGCTACCACTGTGTTGAATGGTTGGATGTAATTCATTCCTTGCAGCAGTGGTCAGCTTTTATGGTTAGACTGCCATAGGTCATGCCTGATCCAACAATTCCCAACTTCTGTATGCCAACTCCATATGTAGCTTCTTCTGCCTATGACATGTTGATACAAGTACAGTGCAAACCTACCCAGAGTTATATCCTTCATAAATCCACTGAAGTAAAAGGGGTTAGATGGATGTAACTCAGTGTAGGATTGCGCTAGTAAAGCAGCCTCTAGTCCAGGGGTGTCAAACATGCAGTCCGGGGGCCAAATCAGGCCCCCAGAGAGCTCCTATCAGCCCCCTGAGCAACTGGCTGTCATCTGCTTCCTTCTCCCTCTCTCTTGCTTCCTTCTGCATAACAGTTTTCTTTGCAAGGTTTGCTCAATTTCACAGGAACTACAGAGCAAAACCTCTATTTCCTCCATTGGCTAAGTCTCCTCCCTTGCGGAGGGGGGGGAGGCAGAGCTTGTTTTTCCAGGTTCTCTCAATCACACAGCAAAACAACTGAGCCAAGCCTCTCTTCCTCCTATTGGCTGAGGCTCTTCCCCACACACGCACACCCCAGTCCCCTGGGGAAGGAAGGAAAGAGCCACAGCTTCCTTTGCCCAGTTCCCTGGATCCCGTGGGATAAATATAAAAAAATACCCTTTAAGACCAATATTTTAAGTTTTTAAAATATATATATTTATTTGTGTTTTTCTGTAACCTTTATAAAGTTTATATCTCTGCTACCTAATCTTAAATAGGTACACACATTCTTACATGTTTTCATGTGTGTAGCAAAACCTGGGATATTAAAACAGCCTCACTAAAATCCTTCTTTACGCATCTGACAAATTGCCTTCATTAAAAAATGGCCCGGCCCAACCAGGTCTCATTCATGTCAGATCCAGCCCTCATAACAAATGAGCTTGCTCCAGAGGCATCAGCTGTCATCTGTCACAAACAAAAGGGTGGGACTCTGGTTTCATCTCTGCCTCTCACAATTGCATGAAGGTTAAAGGATGGTGGACTATAAATTCAAATAATAAAATAAAAATATTATTAATTACCCTATATACTCGAGTATAAGCCTAGTTTTTCTGCCCAAATTTTGGGCAGAAAAAACCCCTCCTCGGCTTATACTCGAGTCACTATTCCGCCCGCATCCCCGGAATTCCAAGGACAGCTAAAGCTGGAGTTCAACTCTCCCTGTCATCTCCCTCATTTGGCAACCTTCGGCTAATCACTCCCTTTTAACGCCGTGCTAATAATAACCTTCTGTCGGCATCCTCTGAGGCTGTGAAGCCCGGAGAGACAGACCGTCAAGGAAGCGCTGCACAACAGCGGGATTAGCCGGAGAGAAGGGCAAATTGGGGAGGTGACAAGAGCTGCTCCATCTGCGAGGCGGGGGAAAGGCGATGGCGGCGGCCTCAACCCCAATCACCTCACACTCAAACTCCTCCTCAGCGGGCGCCAAGGGAGACCCGCCGCTGCTGCTCCTCCCACCCCTTCAGCCGGTCCTGCCGTGACGCCTCCACATTGTGCGCAGCCGCAGCAGCTCCCGGCGACTGTTGTATCCGGCCGGCGCCTTTTTCTCCTCCTCCCTTTCCCCCTCCCCGCTTCCCCGTAGAAACTGCCGTTGCTGCCGCTGTTGCCACCTCCCTCCCCTTTTTTCCCCCTTCACCCAGCTGCGCCCCGATCACAAGCTCGCCTCCCTTCCTTCCCCCCTCTATGACGCGATGGCAGCGGCCAACTTCGGCAAGATCCAGATAGGGATCTATGTGGAGATCAAGCGCAGCGATGGTGAGCGGCGGTGGGGGGCGAAGGAAGAGAGTGTGGGATGGATGGATGAACGGAGTGGTTGTGGAGCGGCCGCAGGAAGAGCATCAGCAGCCGCCGCCCCCTGCTCTCCTCAGTGAAGGGGGAGGGGTCGTGCTGGGACTGGTGTTTTCAGTCTGACCAGAAATAACTTCTGCCTTGGTATTGTTGATTTGTGTTCTGCACCACCATTCTCCTCATCTTTCATTGCAAGCAGCATTGTGGCCTTACCTGCCACAGGAATAGTAACTGCTGTGTTTCCCACCCTCAGCTTATACTCGAGTCAATAAGTTTTCCCAGATTTTTGGGGTAAAATTAGAAGCCTCGGCTTATATTCGGGTCGACTTATACTCGAGTATATACGGTATGTTTTTAGGAGAACTTGGTCAGTGAAGTCAAAGTCATGTTTCTAACAACATCTTCAAAAGAGACACCAGCACTGCATATGGCAGTCTTCTCGGGTCTGTTAAGTGCTTGGGGTAATAATAAGCTGAAAGGCAGGCACACCAGAGAGAAAAGTAAGGATTCCCAGGGTTGCCTTGAGGGAAGCCAGTTCTGGGCAAAATATTCTCGTTGTGTGTCATGTGGCTCTGTGCACTGATCTGTCTGGAAGGGGATTCCAAGAAAGCTTTTGGAAGGAACCTGATTGGCAGGAGACTGCAGTGTGCTGCCTGAAGCCACCTGTTCTGGCCAGAATTAGAAACAGGAGAGCAGAAAGAACTTGGCAAATAATCTGTGAGTGCCCAAAGTGTCATCTCTGTCCTGCCCTGTTAGCAATAACGTGAATCCTTGATGGAGACCTGATGGATGCTTAGGAGGAAGGGGGTTCAGAAGGGGTGGGAGTTTCTTAAAAGCGAAATACTGAAAGTGCAATCACAGGCGATTCCTATGAGGAGAAAAAACGGAAAAAGCCTAAAGAAGCCAAAGTGGCTCCATGGACAGCTCTCTAAAGACTTGAGGAATAAAAAAGACCCCTTTAGGAATTGGAAGGAGGGCCTTATAACCAAGGATGAATTTAAACAAATCACCAGTACTTGTAGAGAAAAAGTTAGGAAAGCTAAAGCTCAGTATGAGTTTAGGCTGGCCAAAGATGCTAAAAACAACAAAAAAGGGTTCTTTTCTATGTTCAGAGTAAGAAAATAGCAAGGACATGGTAGGCCCATTGCGAGGGCAAGAAAGTGAAATTGTAATAGGTAATGAAGAGAGGGCGTAGCTGCTCAATTCCTACTTTTTCCTCAGTCTTCTCTTCTGAGGGGAACGGTGCACAACATGGCAAAAACAGAACATATAAGGAGGGTATGAAGTTCCAACCTAGGATCAGCGTAGGGGTAGCACATAAACACCTAGTTTCTTTAAATTAAACTAAGCCCTCAGGGCCAGATGAACTGCATCCAAGGGTTCTAAAAGAGCTTGCAGATGTAATTTCTGAGCCTCTGGCTATTATTTTTGAAAATTCTTGGAGAACAGGAGAGGTGCCAGAAGATTGGAGGCAGGCGAATGTTGTCCCCATTTCCCCAGAAGGGGAAAAAAGAGGATCCGGGTAACTACTGACCCGTCAGCTTGACGTCTATACCTGGAAAAGTTTTAGAACAAATCATCAGTCGGTCCTGGAACATTTAGAAAGAATGGATGTGATTACTAAGAGTCAGTATGGCTTTCTCAAGAACAAGTCATGTCAAACTAACCTGATTTTTTTTTTTTTTAGAAAGTGACTACCTTGCTGGATCAGGGGAATGGTGTAGACATCGTTTATCTTGATTTCAGTAAGGCTTTTGATAAGGTACCACATACAATCCTTGTTGACAAGTTGGTTAAATGTGGTTTGGATCCTGTTACCGTTAGATGGATCTGTAACTGGTTGACAGATCGCACCCAAAGAGTGCTTGTGAATGGTTCCTCATCCTCTTGGAGAGGAGTGACAAGTGGAGTGCCTCAGGGATCTGTCCTGGGACCTGTTTTGTTCAACATCTTTATCAATGATTTGGATGGAATAGAGGGAATGCTTATTAAATTTGCAGATGATACTAAATTGGGATGGGTTGCAAACACAGAAGAAGACAGAAACAGAATACAGGCTGACCTTGACAGGCTGGAAAACTGGGCTAAAACCAATCAAATGCATTTTAACAGGGATAAATGTAAAGTTCTGTCTAGAGAGGAGGCGGCTGAGAGGTGATATGATCACCATCTTCAAGTACTTGAAGGGCTGTCACATAGAGGATGGTGTGGAATTGTTTGCTGTGGGTTGAAATTAAATCAAAAGAGGTTCCGGCTCAACATTAGGAAGAAATTCCTGACCATTAGAGCGATTCCTCAGTGGAACAGGCTTCCTCGGGAGGTGATGGGCTCTCCTTCCTTGGAGGTTTTTAAACAGAGGCTAGATGGCCATCTGAAAGCAATGAAGATCCTGTGAATTTAGGGGGAGGTATTTGTGAGTTTCCTGCATTGTGCAGGGGGTTGGACTAGATGACCCTAGAGGTCCCTTCCAACTCTATGATTCCCCCCTCAACTTCTTCAGTGTAGTCTCCATAGCAACTGTCATGAAATTTTCTCCCTAGAAGCTGCTGTGGAACACTGACAGTAAAGAATAAGAACATAAGAGAAGCCATGTTAGATCAGGCCAATGGCCCATCCAGTCCAACACTCTGTGTCACACAGTGGTAAAAAAAAATTATATGTGTGTGTGTGTGTGTGTGTATATATATATATGTATGTATGTATATGTATATATGTATATGTATATGTATGTATGTATATATATATGTATATGTATGTATGTGTGTATATATATATATATATATATATATATATATATATATATATATATATATATATATATATATATATATATATATATATATATATATATATATATATATATGTATATACACACACACACATATACACACTGTGGCTAATAGCCACTGATGGACCTCTGCTCCACATTTTTATCTAACCCCCTCTTGAAGGTGGCTATGCTTGTGGCCGCCACCACCTCCTGTGGCAGTGAATTCCACATGTTAATCACCCTTTGGGTGAAGAAATACTTCCTTTTATCCGTTTTAACCTGTCTGCTCAGCAATTTCATCAAATGCCCACGAGTTCTTGTATTGTGAGAAAGGGAGAAAAGTACTTCTTTCTCTACTTTCTCCATTACATGCATTATCTTGTAAACCTCTATCATGTCACCCCGCAGTCGACGTTTCTCCAAGCTAAAGAGCCCCAAGCGTTTCAACCTTTCTTCATAGGGAAAGTGTTCCAGCCCTTTAATCATTCCAGTTGCCCTTTTCTGGACTTTCTCCAATGCTATAATATCCTTTTTGAGGGGCGGCGACCAGAACTGCACACAGTACTCCAAATGAGACCGCACCATCGATTTATACAGGGGCATTATGATACCGGCTGATTTGTTTTTAATTCCCTTCCTAATAATTCCCAGCACGGCGTTGGCCTTTTTTATTGTAAACACACACTGTATTGACATTTTCAGTGAGTTATCTACCATGACCCCAAGATCTCTCTCTTGGTCAGTCTCTGCCAGTTCACACCCCATCAACTTGTATTTGTAGCTGGGATTCTTGGCCCCAATGTGCATTACTTTGCACTTGGCCACATTGAACCTCATCTGCTACGTTGACGCCCACTCACCCAGCCTCAACAGATCCTTTTGGAGTTCCTCACAATCCTCTCTGGTTTTCACCACCCTGAACAATTTAGTGTCATCCGCAAACTTGGCCACTTCACTGCTCACTCTCAACTCTAAATCATTTATGAACAAGTTAAAGAGCATGGGACCCAGTACCGAGCCCTGCGGCACCCCACTGCTTACCGTCCTCCACTGCGAAGACTGCCCATTTATACTCACCCTCTGCTTCCTATTACTCAACCAGTTTTTGATCCACAAGAGGACCTGTCCTTTTACTCCATGACTCTCAAGCTTTCTAAGGAGCCTTTGATGAGGAACTTTATCAAAAGCTTTCTGGAAGTCAAGGTAAACAACATCTATCGGGTCTCCTTTGTCCACATGTTTGTTCGCCCCCTCAAAGAAATGTAACAGGTTAGTGAGGCAAGATCTTCCCTTACAGAACCCATGCTGAGTCTTCCTCAATAACCTGTGTTCATCAATGTGCCTACTCATTCTGTCCTTGATAATGGTTTCTACCAACTTTCCCGGTATTGAAGTCAGACTGACTGGCCTGTAATTTCCCGGATCTCCTCTGGAACCCTTTTTAAAGATGTGGGTGACATTTGCTACCTTCCAGTCCTCAGGAACGGAGGCAGAATGTTGTCCCTTTAGCTTTTTTGAAAATGAGTTCCCATTAAGACCACCACCAACCCTCAATATAAAAATTTATTCTAATTTAGGCCTTTCCTTCCATCCAATAAAAGCTTTATGACATATTGGTCTTGAGCAGTGAATAGTTGTTAATTAATGTGGGCTTTTGTAGAAGGCAGCAGAGAGAGAGAGGGAGGGAGAGAGAGAACTCAAGGTTCAAGGTTCCAAATCACAGTTCTGAACAATTGAAACATTAAGCTTCAAGAATACTTCAGTTTAATACTTCTGTTTTTGAAACCATGATTTGGAATCTTGACCCCAGTTCTCTCTCAGAATTCCAAGGGTGCCCTCAGGCTCAAAAGCATTCAGGACCCCTGGTTTAAACAGACCCTTTGAGCCTGGGGGCACCACTGGAATTTGGACACAGCAGAGTAGAGGCAGCCACAAAATGGCTTCTGTAGTTTACCTTCAGTCACACAGTGATGAACTTTCTGAAGAGGAAGAGGAGTTGGTTTTATACCCTGCCTTTCACAACCTGAAGGTGTCAGGTGGCTTCCCATTGCCTTCTCTTCCTCTCCCCACAACAGACACTCTGTGAGGTAGGTAGAGATGAGAGGTCTCAGAGAAATCACTCTTGGGAGAACAGCTCTGAGAAAACTGTGCTTGACTCAAGGTCACCAAGCTGGATGCTTGTGGAGGAAGAGTGGGAAACCAAACCTGGCTCTCCAGATTAGATTCCACCACTCTCAGCCACTACACCACAGGTGCTATGGTGGTAGCTGCTGCCAAAACAATATTTTTAAAGGTCTGTCCAAGCAACTGAATCTCCAGTGTCAGACGATGGAAATTCAAAGTAAGCAGGCTTCCATTGGTTACAATGTTAAGACTTTATTTTGATAATCCAAAGGTTCTGAATAGGGATTCATTGGAACTGATGCCCTCCTTTTAGAGCATAGACATTTTAACTAGAAGTACATCAAAGGATTTTCTAAACAATGCTATGTTCCCACAGTATGGTGATACATTTCACAAGTTAGGTTCTTCTTATCTCGCTATGGTTCCCGTTCTCACAAGAATAGCTGCTAGCTGCCCCTGAGGCACTTTATCTTCAAAGGATTGTTGCATTTGTTAGTACCAAGGACAGGAACTCACAGCAGGGCTAATAACAACTTCACTTTACTTTGATATGCAGGATTTCTACATTGGGGTTAGTAGCAGAGGTTAGAAAATGGAGTAGGTTAGGTCACGCAGCTCACAGCAACTTAAACATAGCATCATCTTATACTAAGCATTATATCATAACAGTAAAGGTTTCCAGTGTCTGACACTCCAGTGCCCAATCAGAAGCTTTGCTGGGCCAAAGCCCCACGTGGTCCCACCCGCTTTGCAGTCACCAGGAAAGATGATTGGCAGCCACCATGGTGACCATGGTGCCCATGCTGAGGACCCCTGGCTTGAAAGGAAACCAAAGCCTGTTTATAGGAAGCAAAACCAAGAATGATTATTGTAAGGAAGCAACTCCCCCCCTCCAACTCACTTTCTAGGGTACTGTGAGTAAATAATCCCCTGCCCAGAAAGGCTGCATCTATGCGAAGGGAGACTTCCCTGTCACTCTCTCTCTGTTGTCCTCTGGTGCCACTTTTGCTTTTCCTGTCTGTCAGAAGGCAGCCACCTGCTCTTTCATTTCTTCAAAGTAGGTCAGCAGTGAGCCAATCAATCTTTTATCTTCCTGACTACAAAGTCCCAAGGCGAATGAATCACTTGAAGGAAGATACATCGATAGCTGGGCTATTTCTGTCTGTACTAGCCATTTGGATCTGAACAGCACCAAACAAGAAGATTTCATCTTTCTTTCACTGAGAACTGGCAGCAGGCATCCTTTTACCTAGCTTACATTACTGCCATCCATAAGGAACAATTTATATATCATTTATGAATTTAAGGCGCTCCTGTTAATTTTCCTGGAGCTATGATTGTGTGAACTGATTCCATTGGAAATTGTCTGGTTTCAGCAAAAATATGTCTTGATGTGAATTTCTTGTTTGCCTGCTGTGAAGTGATGAATAATTGTGTGGGAAATGGCCTCAAGTCTGTGCCACAACAGAGCAAAGCTCATCCAGTGACCAGCTCATCTGTCCTATGTCATCCACTTCCAGCCTTTCCAATAAAACACCCATTCCCATCTTGGAAGCAAGTCTGGTCATTAGTAGTGCACAGATCTGGGAGATTAAAGGTGGGATTTTTCCATACTCTTTCTCCAGGACAGAAAGAATACACTTGAACTACGAAGAGGAGAGTCCACTGAATAGGACCACGGTGCACCCCATCAACTGGCAAATGATGCAGTTCTGCATTCTCCAAAGGTTTCAAGTCTGTGCTACTGCAGCAGCACTAAGAGGCAGTTATTAAAAGTAATTCCTATTTCCAGGAGTTCAATGACCTCAACCTCTTCTTATTTGGAATCTCATCTCCATAGCGCTTTACCTCACTAACACAATGGAACATGAAGGGCATACAAATGGAGTTGCATTCTTTACATGTTTGCTGTGTTTACCAGGGACATATAGATGTCTCTTGCTGCAAACATGTAAAGTATGCTTGACATATACATGCATATCCACAGGGGTTTTTTTTTAACCAGGAACACTCGCGAATGCAGTTCCGGCTGGCATGGCACCAGGGGGTGTGGCCTAATATTCAAACAAGTGTCTGCTGGGCTTTTTCTACAAAAAAAGCCCTGTGTAAAACAATGGTGATGTCAGGAGGTGTAGCCTAATATGCAAATGAGTTCCTGCTGGGCTTTTTCTACCAAAAAAGCCCTGCACATGCACCTTGAAAGACATGAAGCACCATGAACCTTGCCTGGGCCAGGGGTTCCAGCAAGAGGCACACAAGGCTTCTTTTTTTTTTTTTAATGGACCTGTGCTCTGCATCTGTGGCGCATCCATTCAGGAACTGGGAACTGGCTGGGAAACAAAGTGCTCCTCCCCCTGTCAGCAAAATCAGAATGGAAAACCTTCATGGTGCTTTCTGACCCTAAAATCTGTGGACCTCTGTTTGCAGCATTTCAGAATTTTCCCTGCTCTATACAAAAATATATATTTATCATCTTTTTGTGCCTCCACTGAGAGGCTGCACACTCTTTGCTGCAAAGTTAAATTAAGCAGCATGCCAGATCTCAAAAAGGATGTGACTTCACTAGCCCTGTTAGTAAAGCCTAGCATTGTGTACTGGCACAAAGCTACTTATAGCAACTAATTTAAGATCCTTTATTACATGCCTTGCTGTGCTACAGTACTCCCCCACCCCCAGCAAATCCCTTGGGGACTTCAAAATGGTTATCTGTATTCCATTCTGCACTATTTTCCTTCCAGCTCTATCCTCTCATTTCCCAAAAACTGCTGAAACTCTTGCCAACATTGTCCATTACGAAAACCCAATATCAACTATATATGGATCTGTGAATACAGTGATACACACCCAGCCACATGTGGTTCATCAACAGGCCACCCCTGGCTCTTCTGAGCACCCTTCTCTGATGTAGCACCCCCCGCCATGTTTCAGAAAATTGGGTAAGGTCCATTTCGCCATTGAGATCCCAAATCGATGCCTTCTGTGACAGCAATCCAAGAAAGAAAACTAACTGTATAATTTATGAATATATGATAAGATAAAGAAAAATCAAACCCTGGCAAGAGATTTATAATGGAAAGAACATTCTGTGGCTGTTATATCTATCATCAAATGATATCTAAATATAAATAACAAACAAAGGAGGTCCATTAAGAGAGGAAACTGTCTTTGAACATTTAACCACTGGAGACTGAAAACTTCTATTGGGAAAAATATACAACAAAGTTATCGCAATCTGACACAGAAACAGAGCAAGTAAGAAATTGTATGATAAAAAGGCTGAAAAGTTTTGGAGAGAATATATATATAAACCAGCGGGAAAAATTATGGACTAAAGAAATCAAAACTACTGAATCTCAAATATTAAGGGAGAATTGGTACAAACAGTTTTTAGATGGTATATTATGCCTAAAGATACTGCAAAAAGTAACAAAGGATACAAAGGGGAGTGTTGGAAATGTCAGAGTACATCTGTGTTTTTCTAGCAACTTTCTCTGTGCTGCAATGTATTTCAATGGAATGGAGCTAAAGCAGTTAGCATAGGGAATTCTGACAGCTAATTCCCTATGCTATTACTTTTCTTAATAAATATTCAGCTTTAAAACTATGTCCTTTCATTTCCAGGAAGCTGCACACTTTTCATGAGGTACTGTCTAAATTTTGGACCCTGATATATAATAATTACCCTGGATTCACACATGTGTAGGTTGTGTTTTGCTACATTTAAAGGGATACACTTCTATAATCAAGATAGATATGTATTTGGGTAACATGCTTGCAAGGAGTCCAGAGGTACCTTTAAGAGCAACAAAAGTTTATTCAGGGTATGAGCTTTCCTGTACAGGCACATTTCCTCAGATATGTTGACATATGGAAGTGAAAAATTCACATATATACTAGGAATAAGGACTGTTGTAGGAAAAATACAATGGGCTCTAGAAAGAGGCTCTGGGTGAGTGCCCCCCCCCCCCTTGCTGTCTTCCCACCCATCCAAGGTGGCCATTTCCTTTTTTCGTAAAAACAATTTTTATGACTCTACAACATATTATATCACTATTTCATTTACTTCTCTCAAATAAAAGTCAATATGTTGCATCACATTTCCACCTCCCCTCCTTCCTTTTAAGACTTCCCCAGTGTTACTTACAATATAAAAGCAATAAAGGTAATTTAACATTAAAAAAACTGTTTAAAAAGAAAAAAGGAACTTATACTTCTTTATGGTTATTACCTCATTCGATTAATGATCCAATATATTACTAAATTAAGTCATATTATCTATCTTATTATAATCTTTTAAGAAAGAACAAAATATTTTCTTATACTCTCATTTTAACTATCATTCTTGTCTCAGTAAATTAAAAATAGCTGATAAACAAGTTATCCATTATCAAATATCACCAAGTGTCCTTTCACTCTCCAATGTTCTTCCACATAGTTCTGAAACTTTCGCCATTCATTATTAAATTTTTCCATATCAAGTTCCTTTAGTGTTCTTGTTAATTTGTCCATTTCACTCCAGTGCATAGTTTTCATAACCCAGTCCCATTTTTCTGGAATTTTATTTTGCTCCCACAACTGCGCATACAATGTCCGTGCAGCTGAAAGCATGTACCAAAGTAATGTTCTGTCTTGCTTCGGAAAATTCTCTATTTGTAATCCCAACAAAAAGATTTCTGGTTCCTTCTTCACTTTGTATCCCAAAATCTTTGACATTTCTTGCTGGATCATTTGCCAATATTGTATAGCCCTTTCACAAGTCCACCACATATGGTAGAAGGACCCTTCATGTTTTTTACATTGCCAACATCAATCAGACTTCTGATTATTTGTTTTTGACAGTTTTTTTGGTGTCATATACCATCTATACAACATTTTGTAACAATTTTCTTTTATGTTATTACATGTCGATATTTTCATAGAGTTCTTCCACAAATATTCCCATTGTTCCATCTGAAATTCCTTGTTTATATTAATTACCCACTTTCTCTCTCTCTCTCGGCTTGGCTTCGCGAACGAAGATCCAAGAAGGGTGCAACAGTCCACGTCCGCTGCAGGCTCGCCGGTGGCTGACAAGACCAATGCGGGACAGGCAGGTCCGGCCACAGCGGCCGCAGGGAAAAGTCTGATCTAGGGCTGGTCCTGCTTTAACATTTGAGATTTTACCACTTCTTCCTCTGCAGACCATTTCAGTAACAGTTTATATACTCTTGAGATCAATTTTAGATAGATAGATAGATAGATAGATAGATAGATAGATAGATAGATAGATAATTTTATTTATATCCCGCCCTCCCCGCCGGAGCAGGCTCAGGGCGGCTAACAACATCCTCACCAAACAGCATTTTCTCCATTTGTTTGTTCTTGTCTTATTCCTTCATTCCTAATATCCTGCTTCAGCAGACTTTTAATTTGTAACCATTGAAACCAATTAAATTTATAATCCAATTCTTCCACTGATTTTAATTCTGCTTTGCCTCCTTGTATTTTTAACAATTGTTTATATGGTAACCATTTCTCTTCCTCAATATCCGAATATAACTTTATTACTTCCGTTGGCACAATCCACAGCGGTTTCCTCTCATCTTCATATTTTTGGTATTTCAACCAAGTTTTAAGCAAACTACTTTTTACATAATGATGTGAGAAAAAACCATCCATTGTATTTTTCCCATAGCACAAATATGCATGCCAACCAAAAACCTTTCCATGGCCTTCTAATGTTAATAATTTTCTGTTTAATAACACTATCCAATCCTTAATCCATACCAAACAAACTGCATCATGATATAGTCTTAAATCCGGTACTTGGAAGCCTCCCCTTTCTTTAGCGTCTGTCAGGATCTTCATCTTAATTCTTGGTTTCTTGCCAGCCCATATAAATGCCGAAAGTTTTCTCTGCCATTTATGAAATTGTTTATCTTCTTTCACTATTGGTATAGTTTGAAACAAGAACATTATTCTTGGTAATACATTCATTTTTATTGCCGATATTCTACCCAGGATAGACAAATTCAACTTATTCCATTTTTGTAAGTCCACCTCAATTTTCCACCAAAGCTTTTCATAGTTGTTTTTAAATAAGTCAATATTCTTTGTTGTAATTTCTACTCCTAAATACTTTACTTTAGAGTCCAAGTCACAGTTTGTTAAATTTGGTAATTCCATCTGCTTAGATTTTGACATATTTTTACACAAAATTTTTGTTTTCTCTTTATTTACATAAAAGCCTACCAGATCACCATATTCTTTTATTTTTTGGAGCATCAACGGTGTAACTTGAGTTGGGTTTTCATTTATAAACATTACATCATCTGCAAACACTCTGTATTTGTAAGAAAAGCCATTTAATTTCAAACCCTCTATCTCCTTATCTTCTTGAACTTGCATAAGCAGTAGTGCCAGCGTCATTATAAATATCAAAGGGGATAGAGGGCACCCTTGTCTTGTTCCTTTACAAATTGCTATTTTCTCTGTCAATTCTGCATTTATACAAAGTCTTGCTTGTTGGTCAGTATATATTGCCTTTACCATTCTAACAAAGTCTTCACCCAATCCCAATTTCTCTATTACTGCAAACATAAAGTCCCAATGAACATTGTCAAAAGCTTTTTCTGCATCAGCGAAAAGCAAAGCTACTTTTTTTCCAGGATGTTTTTCATAATATTCTATTATATCTATTACAGTTCTGATATTTTCTCTTAATTGCCTTCTGGGTAGAAACCCTGCTTGTTCCTCTTTAACAAAACTATTCAAATGCTGCTTCAGGCGTTCTGCTAAAATTCTAACATATATTTTGTAGTCATTATTTAGCAATGAAATTGGTCTATAGTTTTTTACATTAGTCACATCTCTGTCTTCTTTTGGTATCAACAAGATTACTGCTTCCTTCCAAATATTAGGTATCTTCCCATCTATTCTTATAATGTTCATCAACTTCTGAAGTTTTGGAAGTAAAGTTTCTTTAAGAACTTTATAATATCTTGCTGTAAAACCGTCAGGACCCAGAGCCTTCCCTGGCTTCATTGAGTTAATTGCTGCTTCAATTTCTTCCTTACCAATTGGGTCATTTAAGATCTTTTTCATATTGTCAGTTAGGGGTTTACCATTAATTTCCTGTAAATAGGCATCTATTATCTCTTTCCCCCCCACATGACTTTTATACACATTTGCATAATACTTATAAAACTCTCTTTTGACTCCTTCCTGGTCAACAATTTCTTTGTTGCCCAAACTAATTTTATTAACAATTTTATTTTCCCTTTTTTCTTTTCATTTGCCAGGCCAAGTATTTTCAAGCTTTATTTGCACTCTCAAAAGATTTTTGTTGAAGCCTTTTTAAGTTCCATTCTACTTCTTTATTTAACAAGTGTCTTAGTTGGTCCTGTAGAATTCCATTTCTTTTAAAATCTTCTTTTTCCCTGGTCTCTTTATAAGCTCTCGCTCCTTCTTCTTAATCTCCTTCTGTATGTCTGTCATTTGTTTCTCTTTAGCTTTTCTGTCTTTATTATTCAATGTGATTAAAATACCTCTCATCACCGCTTTATAAGCATCCCACACCATTTGATATTGAATGTCTTCATTTTCATTTAGTTGGAAAAAGGCTTTAGTCTCTTTTTGCAGAGATTCTACTACCCCATCTTTCTGCAGTAAATCTTCATTTATTCGCCATCTTAAAGTCTTTTTGGTAGGTTTCACAGACCACATTATTGGATTATGATCTGCTCTTATTTTTGGAAGAATCTCTATTTTTTTGTTGTAAGTGCCACATTTTTTGTACTCCATAAAATATCAATCCATGAGAAAGAGTTATGTTGAGCTGAGAAGAAGGTATAGTCTCTAACTGTAAGATTTTTCTCCCTCCAAATTCTACAAGATTTTCTTGCTTGGCTAATTCAAAAAAAGACTTTGGTAGTTGTCAGAACTGGCAGAACTTCAAGAAAAGCCCAAGACTTAGTTGCAAGTATAGGCATTTATTAGAGAACTCTGTTCGTTTGAGAATTTGTGGGAGATGTAGGCGCAGGGCCGGATCTCCCCCCCCCCTCGTTTCTCTGCATCAGTATTGCCCCCACCGCGACGTCGGAGGCGTCCCATTGCACCATGAAGGGCTTTAGTTCGTTGGGGTGGGCTAGCACTGGCTCGCTGGTGAACAACCTTTTTAGTTTGTCGAAGGCGCGCTGGCATTCGGGCGACCAGTTGAGGCGTGCCCTGGGTTTTTTCACCTCCTCTCCCTTCCCTTTGGTTTTGAGGAGCTCCGTGAGGGGCAACATGACCTGGGCGAACCCCTTGATGAACCTGCGGTAAAAATTTGCGAACCCGAGGAATGATTGTAGCTGCCGTCGGGTTCGGGGGGGCTCCCAATCTAGTACTGCTTGTATTTTCGCGGGGTCCATCGCTAATCCCTCCCCCGACACTCGGAATCCTAGGTAATCTAGTTCCGTTTTGTGGAACTCACATTTAGACAGTTTAGCATACAATTTGTTTTCATACAATGTAGACAACACTTTTCTGACCAAGGGCACATGTGATTCGAGGTCCTTTGAGTAAATAATGATGTCATCCAGGTACACCACCACCCCCTTGTACAAGTATTCCCGTAGGACCTCATTGATAAAGTTCATGAACACCCCTGGCGCCCCTTGTAGCCCGAAAGGCATCACCAAGTACTCGAATTGTCCCATCGGCGTGTTGAACGCCTTTTTCCATTCATCCCCCTCTTTTACTCGGACACGGAAGTACGCGTCACGCAGGTCAAGTTTCGTGAACACCTTGCCCTCAGCCACCGTGCTTAATAGGTCTTTTATCAACGGGATCGGGTAGGCGTTGGACATTGAAATCCCGTTAATCCCGCGAAAATCTGTGCAAAGTCTCAAACTTCCATCCTTCTTCTTCCGGAACAATACGGGGGCTGCGTGGGGGGCTGTAGCAGGGCGGATGAAACCCCGGTTCAAGTTTTTGTCTATGAATTTTTTCAGCTCCGCCTTTTCCGCCCACCCCATCGAGTACAGCTTCGCCTTCAGTAGCTCTTGCCCCGGGATTAGTTCAATGGCACAATCGGTGGGGTGGTGCGGGGAAAGCTCGTCCGCTTCCCGCTCACTAAAAGCCCCCTTCAAGTCCCGATATTCCCTCGGGATCGATCTCACTTCCTCTATGGTCAGGCATAGCCGCTCGTTTCGCGGCGGGGCTTTGGGCCCCCACTCCTCCCTCCAGTGGTGGTGCTCGCATCGCCAGTCGGGGAAGCGGACGATCTGGGCCTCCCATTGCATATCTGGTTGGTGCCTGGCTAACCAGCCTGCCCCCACTACCAAATCGAACGAGGATGACGGGGCGACCACGAACACCTCTATCCCCCAGTGGTCCTCGATCCCCACGGGCACCGCTTGGGTTTCCTCGGTGCAGGGCTCGCCCCCATCACCGACCCGTCCATCTGGGCGAATTGAATGGGGCGGGGCAGGGGGGATTTTGTCAACCCAAAGGCCTCTACTAGGCAGGGGGACATGATGTCTCTAGTGCACCCCGAGTCAATTAGGGCACGGGTGTGCATGAATCGTTTGAGGTGGGGGTTCAGTAGGGTTACTGCCATAAACAAAAGTTCCCCGGTAATTCTCACCGTCATCGATGCCGGCGTTTCCCGGACCTGCTTTGCGGCACCCATTAAAGCAGGTCGCTGTCGTTTTCCGCCGGTTCAGGGTCCCACGACTCTTCGCTCGACTCGCCAATGGTTATAGTTTCCTCGTCAATCGCCATGGACGTGGCGATGGTGCCCCGACTGGGCTCTTTGGCGCGGCCTCCTCCTTTCTTTGGTGTGCCCACGGGTTGTTTGGGTGGCGGCGTGGCCATCGGGGCTCTCGCGGGGCAGTTGGCAGCGAGGTGCCCCGGGTCTCCGCACCTGAAGCACCTCCGTCCGCCGCCGGTTGGCGTGGAGGTCGCTAGAGGTTTCTTCGCCTCCGCCTTTGGGGTTGCCGGGGTTGTCTTCCCTCCTCTCTTCCCCAACTGCTGCTGTCGGCGTAGCCCGACGTGCTGCAGGTTCGTCTCTACTTCGCCAGCCAGTTGAATCCACCCCACGAGAGTGTCGGGTCTCCCTTGGTGGTAGCACCGGTCGAGTATGTTCGCGTTCAGCCCATTCTTGAACGCTGAGCATTTCATCAGCTCGCTCCAGCCTCTCACCCCGGTGCAGTGGCCCATGAACTCCGTGGCGTATTCACAAATCGTGCGGTTCCCCTGCTTGATTCTCTGGAGGGCCTCGGTGGCCTTCTCCTCTCTCAGGGGATCCCCGTACTGCCGTAGCATCGCCTGGAGGAATTCGGCCACCGAGGCCAACTCGGGCTTCCGCCCGGTGTACAGTCCCACGTACCATTTCCTCACGGCCCCCTTCAGCCGGGATGCTATGTGGTCTACGCGGCTGGCCTCCGTCAGGTAGCCGCCCCCCCCCAGTGCGTGAAAAAGGTGTTGCACTGGATGGTGAAGTATTCTACTTCGTCTCCGTCGCCATTGAATGTGATCTTGAGCTTGTGCGGTCTCCCGCCTTCCCCCCCCCACGGGGGCTACCGGTGGGGGTGCTGGCTGCGGGGGTGGTGGGACCGGCATGGCGGGCTTGCCTGGGGCCGCTGAGGCAGCTGGAACTGCTGGCGCGGCCAGGGCCACTGGTGCCGCGGGGGCGCCGGTGCGGCCGGTGCGGCAGGGGCCTGCGGCCCCGGGGCGGGTGGCCCGACGGGGCCTCCTCCTCCGCCGCCGGGGGCCCTCCGGGTTGCCTTCCGTCAATCGGTGCTACCGGGACCCCCGGGGCGGGCGGCCCAGGGGGAGCGCCCCCCCCCCTGGGGGCCCTGCCGGGATAGTCGCTTGTAGGGCACGTATCTGGTCTCGGAGCGCGCCCAGCTGCAGCTGCATCTCTGCGGTCATCATGATCCGGGTCTCGTGGACCTGGTCGTGGATTTCTCTCACCCACTGGGATAGCTTGTTGCGGAGTGCTTGCACGGAGTCCCCCGTCCCAGGGTCGCGATACTCGTCTTCGTCTCCTTCCCAGTCGTCGCCCCCCGCTCCGCCGGTGAGCGCCTTGTATCTCTCCTCCGCCTCGTCCATTAGTTTGGTGGACTTTCGCGGGCTCCAGCTCCGCGAGGGGAACACGTCCGTGGAGAAGGGAGTCGGGTCCCGGACCTTGCTCCTCACCGCCGTTACTCCGGGTTCCAAGGGTCTGTCCTCTAATGGAGTGGTGGGCTCTCCATTGTCTGGAGCCTTGGCCGCCATCCAGCCAGGTTGCCAGTTCGGATAAGTCCCAAAACAAAGGTATCAGTGTTATAATGTCAGAACTGGCAGAACTTCAAGAAAAGCCCAAGACTTAGTTGCAAGTATAGGCATTTATTAGAGAACTTCAGAGCTTGAGGTGCAGAATAACACTGATAACAGACAGCCAGTATTCGATACACTTTATGTGGTTCTGTTGACAACAATAAACCGATCACTCACAGAGGAAGAGACAACAGTCTGTTTCTCAGGGTTGTTATCAGGCAAGGAGGATGGAATCCCGCTGAGAAAGTGTAGGCCAGTCCGGCTTCAAAGGCCATCTGCAGATGTTGACCCTGGGCTATCTGTTACCCTTCAGTGATCACAGTTTGTTTGAAATGCACAGGCATACACAGCAAGGGAACTGGTTAGTATTTTGGGTAGCTGTCTGGGTTAGTATTTGCTTTCAATATGGAGCCGGTTATGCTAAGGGCCTGTAGGAAAGTTACAAGTTCTGACAGTAGTTTATCTTCATTATGCTTCTTCCCAGATCTGTCCAAAATATTTTTAACTGTACCATTAAAGTCTCCCATTAACATGATTTGCTCATATGTCTCTTGATCAAGTTGCTCCTTAAAAAAAGAATCTTTTGCTCCATTAGGAGCATACAGTCCCAATAGCAAAGTCTTCTTGTGGTTCATCATCACTTGCACTGCAATATATCTACCATCATCGTCCTTAAAAATCAATTTTGGTTCCAATTCCTGTTTGACATAAAAAACCACGCCTCTTTTTTTCTCCTTAGCCAATGAAAAAATTCCATACCAAATTGCTTATTCCACAAATATTTGTAATCCAATCGTTTAATATGTACTTCTTGTAGACAAATTATGTTACACTTTTGCTTCCCAATCCAATGAAAAGTTGCCTTTCTTTTTTGTGGTGAATTAAGTCCATTTATATTCCAAGATAATCATTTGTAATCCATCATGGTTTTCTGTTTTAATCTGAACCTCCAAATTCTTTATTCTCCACCAAAAACTTCTCCATCTCCTGAGTGCTTGTAATGGTAATCCTCTTCCCCTTGTATTCAAAAACCAATCCTTCTGGGAGAATCCATCCATATCTCATTTGACTCTCTCTCCATTGCTCAGTCAGTTTTTTATACAATCTTCTGTCACTTAAGACTTTTCTTGGTAATTCTTTCATAATTCTAACATCACTGCTTTCCACAATCAACTTGCCTTCATACTGTTTACTTAGAATCCTTCCCACCAAGTCTCTTGTTACACATCTCACTACCACATCTCTTGGTAGTTTATTTTTCCTTGCATATTCTGAATTGACCCTGTAAATATAGTCATAAAAGTAATTAGTCTCCTCAGGATCATCTCCAACATATTCAGCAATAATCCTTATTATGTATTTCCTTAAATCACCATCCTTTTCAGGCACACCTCTCAACCGTATCTGATTTTCCATTGATATGCAGTCCTGCAGTCCTGCTTTGTCCTGCAATGTTTTAATAGTGGAATCCACTGTATTAATTCTTTCATCATGGTCTTTCACTTTCTCTTCCACCTCTTGGATTTTTTTGAATACTGATTTAAACTCTTTACTGAGAACTTCTATATCTTTTTTTAATTCCTTCTTATAATCACTTATAGAATCTTTAATCAGTTTAGACAATCTAGCTTCCATGGCATCCATCTGTTTTTCTGGTTTGGATTTCATGGAAAATTGATGAGCTTTCCAGTGGGGGAGCTCACCAGACCCTCTATTCTGGACAGAAAAGGTGTTTTAATACCTGCTGTCTACATCATCTAGGCAAGATGATGGTCAAGATATGCTTATAGTTCTGAGCAGAGGTACTTTGGCTAACAAGAAATCCGGGGGGGGGGGTCTTTTTGGCTTTGAAGAGTCTCCGGAGAAGAACCACTTCCAACGTCTATAGAGGGTATCTGGGGTCGTTAAATCGACATAAATTCAATGTGTGCCAAGCTTGTTAAGGGCTAATTAATCGTGGATGAGAAACAGACCAGTGTGTTTGATGTCGGGACTTCAAAGATAAAGAGATTTTTATCTGTTGCTCCGGGACTAAATTGGGAAATATTTGGAAGGCAAACAAAGGTCTGGACACATAAACAACTTGTAATAATAAAGAAGAAGGAGGAGGGGGAAATCTTGGACTGAGTTAAACAGATATAAGGCTTAAAAAAGGCAAAAGCTGATATTGTTTGGAATTTTTGTGATCACTCCCCCCGAGAGTGGAAGAAGAAGAAGATATTGGATTTATATCCCACCCTGCACTCCGAAGAGTCTCAGAGCAGCTCACAATCTCCTTTATCTCCCTCCCCCACAACAGACACCCTGTGAGGTGGGTGGAGCTGGAGAGGACTCTCACAGCAGCTGCCCTTTCAAGGACAACCTCTGCCAGAGCTATGGCTGACCCAAGGCCATGCTAGCAGGTGCAAGTGGAGGAGTGGGGAATCAAACCCATTTCTCCCAGATAAGAGTCCGCACACTTAACCATTACACCAAACTGGCTCTCCACACCAAACTGGCTCTCCAGTTTGGTGTGGATAACTGCAGATCAACAAGTCATTACAGGAAATGACGTCTGGGAACATTGTGAGACTTCACAACCATAGATAACAAGACTTTGTGGCAAGTGTAGGCGGAAGAGGCCATCAAAGGAAGGGAAAACTATAGGTTTTTTAAGCCCCTCTAGGACTAAATCATAAAGAAATATCGAGCATCATTTTGGGAAATTATAACTTTTTAAAAATTAATATCTGGACCCAGGGGCATAGGAGGACGGCGATTTTGGGCTTTTCTGAAAGGGCATGCCCTAATCTATAAGACTAGACCATAGAAAAATAACTTGGTGACTTCGATAGTAAAGCCGATATTTATAATGGGAAGGCAGTAATGTCAGCCCAAAAACCATTACAGACAAGATCCAAGACATTAGAAGAGGGCAAAAAGGCTGATAAAAAAAGAACCAAAGTGGCCATTTTCTGTAGGGGAATTGATCTGATTTCAGCTTTCCATCTCCTACCCCCTCCCTGCAGCCTCTACCTAGGAATAGTACAGTCTTTCTCCACAGTGGGGACCAAAGCAGCTTACATAATTCTCCTCTTCCCCCTTTGATCTGCACAACAACTCTGTGAGGTAAGTAAGGCTGAAAGTCTGTGACTGGTCTGAAATCACAATGTAGACCAAAGCAGGAGGAAAACAACTTCAGGAAAGAATAATGACACAGAGATCACCCTGCAAAGCACCCATTTTCTACAGGGAAACCGATCTCTGCTATCTGGAGAGCAGTTGTAATTGTGAGTGATTGCCAGCCCTCACTTGGAGATTGGCAACAATGGTTCCCCAGGAGGAAATGGCTGGTTGGCTGCTGCTGAACAGTAGGAAGTTGGACTCGTCAGCTTTAGAGAGTACTGAGTAATGCATAAATACTGAATACCCCAATTCACATGTCCGATGAAGCTCAACAGTGAAACGGCCGGTTCCAGCTTGCAGCCCTGTCACCGGACACTTAATTAATGGGGTTCTTACTTCTGATCCACTGGCGCAAGGAGAAGGAATCTATTTCCCATTGAAAATCGTTAAGAACACAGTGGACTTTTGAACAACTGAGATGGACTTCGATCTCTGCTGTCAGCGGTTCATGTGACGAGTCTAGTTTTTATATATGAAAGCATTTTTGCACATTTTGAACATATGAAATTTATGCCTTGAATGGTGCTATTGAAGTATTTATAAAAAAAATAGTTTATTTTGCCAGTAATATAGCTGTGTTTTGCATTTCATTTTCTAGAACAGTAGGAAGCAGCCAGGCCTACGGTAGCCAACCCAGACAACAGATCTCTCTCTCCCTAGAGAAAACTGTTTTGTAGGGGTGGACTCCATGGCCTTATATTCAGCTAAGGTCTCTACCCTCCCCAAACCCTGCCCTCCTCAAACTCCACCACAAAATCTCAAGGAATTTCCCACCAGTCTGGAACTGGTGGCCCTAGTCAGGACTCAGTCCAATGAGTCCTCCCTCAAAGGCCAAAATAGGCCTGGAAAGGCCTCCCCCCACCCTTTACTGACAGAACCAAGCTTGGTTGCTTTTTATGGAGAGAACCAAAGTTGATTGCCTAACAACAGCCACTGACTACTAGCTTCCCCAGTGGCTTAATCCTTGTATGTCCTGGGGCCAGCAGTGGGCGGGGGAAGAGCAGAGTCAGCCAGTGCCAAGCAAGTGCACTTGAGTGATGTTTGATGGGTCAAACACTGATGCAGTGCACACCACAGCCAACAGGAGAGCTGGACTGGGCCAATTCCTTAGGGCTTTTATATATATATATATATATACGTACAGCAAATTAGCATACAGCTTAATGAAGATGTTTTGACATATGCAAAGACTAAACAGCAATAACAAGCTAAAGTTATAGGTCACAATATGTTTTTATTGACCATGTGCTTGCCTGGGAGCAAGCTTCAAGCAGTTGCAACTCTGTAGAGAACTAGAACAGCTAAATTCAGACCCCGTCCTATTTTAACATCAGTTAGGGCATGTAAAGTGAGAGGTACAGAGGATTTGCATTTCTTCACCAATTTCTTTTGCTTTCCTTGCTCAGATCTGGTAGTAAAGTATGTTTGTAAACATTTTATTTTACTAAATATTGTAAACTGGGAGTGGTTCTCTGTACCATATAGACTCTGATCATATTGAACATGTTATTTTAAGAGGGACTCAAGGGAGGTTGGCAAGTGGCTATTTCCCCAAGGGCGCCCAAGGCATTAAGCTGTCCCTGTGGCAGCCATGCATTGGGCAGTGGTAGACACAGATGGAAGGCCTCAGAACTAGGAAGGGAGGCTGAGAGTTCTGATCCTCTCAGTGGGCAATTCCTACAAAGATCAGGTGGTGGCGGCACACTACCTGAGAAGAAGGAAAAACCTCTCTGGGGACTTGGGAGCCCCTAGGAGGGCAGAGCAGAAATGGGACCTGCAGGCCACAGTGGGCACGTTCTGCCACAAGTGGTGGAATGGATCCTGACCTCAGCCAGCCTTTTTTCCCATTAAGCCCAGCAGTAGAGGGAAAAGTAAAAGGGACGAAAGCCCCCCAACTGCCATTTGAATGATATTGTTTTAGTTCAGCACAGATCAAATTAGAGCAATAAAATGATATTTATAGAATGAATTAGCAAACATAGCACCTAATCATATTATAGCAAAGGTCAATTCACTAATTACATTCTGTTTATATACATGTTGCCTATAACTTCATTAACAGAATGAAGCAAAAATTAGAGACATGTATAAGATAAAATATGTTTATCACCTTACTATATAGCATTTGCACAGGCAGCACTTTGGGTTTTCATCTCAGAGTGGAAATGTGCCTCACATACTGGTGGGAAAAACCCACATGTACTCCAGAAGACTGTGACTCAGATCAGAATGGGAAGCCCCTACAATGACACGGTCCGACTCCAACTACTGCAGTACACACTTTTGTGCAAAGAATTCAAATACCGGATAGGAGGTTCTCATTTTGATCCCTATACAACAGTACACCCTGACATCTTTAAGGTGAAAGAGGCATTATGTGTGTGATTGTTTCTCTATTTTTTTTTATACCTGTGACCATGAAGACTGATACCAATGGGTTGACCTGGTGCTATGGGACAGAATGTTCACCAATGCTCTCTAGCTTCTTGGAGGAACAAAGCTGTCAAAATGATCAGTTTAACTCCTGTAAATGTCTTAATTTTATCCAAGCAACAATTTCAAATGTATCCAGTCTTCCACTGTACAATTAAAATGATGATGTGATGCTTACTATTCTAAACATTTTTGGCATGACAGGGTTTTGCATTGTTTCTTAAGTTGAGATAGTAAATTTTTCCTTTCATTTATCACAGTGTTGCTGGTTTCTGTTTATACACACACACACTGCTGGATATATCTGCCACAAGCAATGCCGATAGAGAGTCTTGGAAGGGCTACAAAGTCCTCTGTGCAAGCCAGACTGGGCCAGCAAGTTCTCCACCTGAATGTTGTTGACAGGCCAAGTGAACTAACTCCCATGAAAGCACCACAAAGAACAATCTTCCTCATGGCAAAATCAGTGGCAAAGCAGCTACTGCAAACACTGCACTTTCAGTCTCCTCTTTTTCTGAAGTCTGTCTTCTTTCAGGCTCTTAAAAAAAACACTGATGAAAATGTCCTCCTTTTGGGTTGGGAGGACATTTTGCCCTGCAAAGGCAAGTTTAAGCTTAAATAGGAGGAGTATTTAAAATGAGATTTGCACAATGATCACTTGTTTAAAGTAGTCAGCTGGGAAAATATGTCCCCTTTTTCGCTTTTCAAAGTAGTGACCCCATTTTCTCTGAATGGCCCCCTGCTGGCCATTCTTGGAGATCACAGCTAGTGCCAGAGAGGCTATGATCATGAACCAATTTGACTGGAGAAGGAGAAACCCCAGGTAAGTAATGGGGAAAACATTTGTCTACTCTTTTGTGTTGTGCAAGTTTATTTATGCTGATTTTAAATCCATCTCCATGGAAACTGAAACAAAAACTGGCCACCAGCTGAGTCAGCTTCTACTGCTGGCTTTCAGTGATCATGGTGTCATCTGTTTCCTTAGAAACTTATGCAAAAATGATTTAAAATATGTTACAGTGATTATTTCTCATAGGAATGCAGACCATCTCTTTTAAACTGGACTGGAGCCACCTCTGATTAAGCAACAATGGAGTAAAGGCCTTGAATGGCGGCAAGATAAAGCCCCCCCCCCCGCAATATTTGCCATGGAACATCCAGCAGCACCAACTGAAACAGGCAGCTCCCTCCCTCCCTCCCTTCCAGCTTCTGGGTGCCTGCCTGCCCCTTGCCTCATCTCCACAATGGCTAGTTTTGCAAACAGAATGCAGCAGGCACATTTAACTCCCAAGGACTGGAGTACCTCAAACAAGAATCTGTCTGTCTGCCTGTCCGTCCGTCCGTCAAGAAGAAACAGATGGACACAGCAATATCCAAAGAACAAGCTGACTAACAAGTTCTGACCCCTGGCAGGCTGAGCGCCCATGGAAATCACCTTGGCCAATTACATGCTTCATTTCATAATGCACTCTTCTTTGATAAAGTTCTTTCTAATCCAGCTGTTAGTTGATTGAATTGCCTGGCAAGCACCATTTGAATAACATATGCATGTGTTTGGATTCTATGTTAATTGTTATTTAAATTATAACCTACATTCTCCCATGCATCCCCCCCTCCCCTGAGTGGTGAGATCCTTGAGCTGGATCCCTTAAAACATGACAGAGCACGGGGGTGGGGGGAGAGGAGAGACATGACAGAGCACTGGAGACTTATGGAATTAGTGTAGTACTTGCTTTGTGTACAGATATACAGGTGAAGCACAGGTGGAGGCACAGTTGCATTCCTAGAGGGCCGGCCACAGCTCCGCCACTCCACATCCTATCCCAAGAAAGATCCTGCACCCTGCAAGGATCTTCAGCCAACCCACAACCATCTGTCCGCTTTCTCTCTGCCTTCCAGCACCTAGAAATGGTGCCTGCTTTTTATAACAGACATGCATCTGCTCTCTCCTTCCCACTAGGTGGGGAAGCTCCCCTCTTACAAGCCTTGCTGAGCACCTGAATGTAGCACAGGAGACTTCTACACACAAGGCCTTCGTTATGTGGGCCAGGAAAAGCCATAAGGATCAGAATAAGGCTTGCCAGTCCCTCGGTCCCTGTGCGGGATCCCCCAGTTCTGCAGGCTCCACCCACCCCCAGCCCGCTGGCCATTGTGGGAGGAGAGGCCTTGCCCCAGCAGCCAGGATCTTCCTTTAGAGCTCCACAGGGTTAGAAGCCTGCAAACCCCTTGTGTTTTAAAATGTGTGTAGTGTTTGAATTCTGAATAGGCTTCCCAACCCTCCCGCTCTGGCGGGGGGGTCCAGGATTTCCACCCTCTTCCCCCACCCCACCCAAAAATGGAAGCGGGGGGGGAAGGGGGGGAAACGGCGCCAAGGAGCTCGCTCGGCTTCTGGAGGCGGCGGCGAAGGGGCCGTGGTGGCCACCGAGATTGTGCGCCAGGTGGTGAGTGCCAGGCGGGAGGGCGCGCACGGGACCGGAGTGGGCCTCCCTTGGGTGGCTGAGCTCGGCCATCTCGCCTCCTTCCTCGTCTACCTCGCCAAGGCTGCCGGAGCCGGGGCAGCCTGGCGTGCGTCCGCCGGCTCTCCAGCGGGCGGGCGAGGCGGCGGCTGGGATGTGCAGGGATGAGGCTGGGTGGGCGCCCGCACGGCTGCTCCGAGGGCGCGGGGCCTCGCCTTTCAGAGCTGGGAGGAGGAGGAGGGGGGGATGGGGCAGCCTCTGGGTACCCTGCGAGGACCCCGCGAGGGCCTAGCTGTCCTGGATGAATGCCCATGTCTTCAACCCACACTTCCTAGGTCACACTGTGACAGTTCCCCCCTCCCTGTTCTTAGGACATGGCTGAGAAGTGTTTCAATAACACTTCCTTTGAAAAATAATCCATCCC